>NW_025767598.1:0-432823 GCF_003918875.1 Haliotis rubra
AACAATCGTCCCCACCTACAGTTGTGACCATCAACAGTGACACAAACAATCGTCCCCACCTACAGTTGTGACCATCAACAGTGACACAAACAATCGTCCCCACCTACAGTTGTGACCATCAACAGTGACACAAGCAATCGTCCCCACCTACAGTTGTGTCCATCAACAGTGACACAAACAATCGTCCCTCACCTACAGTTGTGACCATCAACAGTGACACAAGCAATCGTCCCTCACCTACAGTTGTGACCATCAACAGTGACACAAGCAATCGTCCCCACCTACAGTTGTGACCATCAACAGTGACACAAGCAATCGTCCTCACCTACAGTTGTGTCCATCAACAGTGACACAAACAATCGTCCCCACCTACAGTTGTGACCATCAACAGTGACACAAACAATCGTCCCCACCTACAGTTGTGTCCATCAACAGTGACACAAACAATCGTCCCCACCTACAGTTGTGACCATCAACAGTGACACAAACAATCGTCCCCACCTACAGTTGTGACCATCAACAGTGACACAAACAATCGTCCCCACCTACAGTTTGTGTCCATCAACAGTGACACAAGCAATCGTCCCCACCTACAGTTGTGACCATCAACAGTGACACAAGCAATCGTCCCCACCTACAGTTGTGACCATCAACAGTGACACAAACAATCGTCCCCACCTACAGTTGTGACCATCAACAGTGACACAAACAATCGTCCCCACCTACAGTTGTGTCCATCAACAGTGACACAAACAATCGTCCCCACCTACAGTTGTGTCCATCAACAGTGACACAAGCAATCGTCCCCACCTACAGTTGTGACCATCAACAGTGACACAAACAATCGTCCCCACCTACAGTTGTGACCATCAACAGTGACACAACAATCGTCCCTCACCTACAGTTATGACCATCAACAGTGACACAAGCAATCGTCCCCACCTACAGTTGTGTCCATCAACAGTGACACAAAGCAATCGTCCTCACCTACAGTTGTGTCCATCAACAGTGACACAAACAATCGTCCCCACCTACAGTTGTGTCCATCAACAGTGACACAAACAATCGTCCCCACCTACAGTTGTGACCATCAACAGTGACACAAACAATCGTCCCTCACCTACAGTTGTGACCATCAACAGTGACACAAGCAATCGTCCCCACCTACAGTTGTGACCATCAACAGTGACACAAACAATCGTCCCCACCTACAGTTGTGACCATCAACAGTGACACAAGCAATCGTCCCCACCTACAGTTGTGACCATCAACAGTGACACAAGCAATCGTCCCCACCTACAGTTGTGACCATCAACAGTGACACAAACAATCGTCCCCACCTACAGTTGTGACCATCAACAGTGACACAAACAATCGTCCCCACCTACAGTTTGTGTCCATCAACAGTGACACAAACAATCGTCCCCACCTACAGTTGTGACCATCAACAGTGACACAAGCAATCGTCCCCACCTACAGTTGTGACCATCAACAGTGACACAAACAATCGTCCCCACCTACAGTTGTGACCATCAACAGTGACACAAGCAATCGTCCCCACCTACAGTTGTGTCCATCAACAGTGACACAAGCAATCGTCCCCACCTACAGTTGTGTCCATCAACAGTGACACAAGCAATCGTCCCCACCTACAGTTGTGTCCATCAACAGTGACACAAGCAATCGTCCCCCACCTACAGTTGTGTCCATCAACAGTGACACAAACAATCGTCCCCACCTACAGTTGTGTCCATCAACAGTGACACAAACAATCGTCCCCACCTACAGTTGTGACCATCAACAGTGACACAAACAATCGTCCCCACCTACAGTTGTGTCCATCAACAGTGACACAAGCAATCGTCCCCACCTACAGTTGTGTCCATCAACAGTGACACAAGCAATCGTCCCCACCTACAGTTGTGACCATCAACAGTGACACAAACAATCGTCCCCACCTACAGTTGTGACCATCAACAGTGACACAAACAATCGTCCCCACCTACAGTTGTGACCATCAACAGTGACACAAGCAATCGTCCTCACCTACAGTTGTGTCCATCAACAGTGACACTAACAATCGTCCCTCACCTACAGTTGTGACCATCAACAGTGACACAAACAATCGTCCTCACCTACAGTTGTGACCATCAACAGTGACACAAGCAATCGTCCCTCACCTACAGTTGTGTCCATCAACAGTGACACAAACAATCGTCCCCACCTACAGTTGTGTCCATCAACAGTGACACAAACAATCGTCCTCACCTACAGTTGTGACCATCAACAGTGACACAAACAATCGTCCCCACCTACAGTTGTGACCATCAACAGTGACACAAACAATCGTCCCCACCTACAGTTGTGACCATCAACAGTGACACAAACAATCGTCCCCCACCTACAGTTGTGACCATCAACAGTGACACAAACAATCGTCCCCACCTACAGTTGTGACCATCAACAGTGACACAACAATCGTCCCTCACCTACAGTTGTGTCCATCAACAGTGACACAAGCAATCGTCCCCACCTACAGTTGTGACCATCAACAGTGACACAAACAATCGTCCCTCACCTACAGTTATGACCATCAACAGTGACACAAGCAATCGTCCCCACCTACAGTTGTGTCCATCAACAGTGACACAAGCAATCGTCCCCCACCTACAGTTGTGACCATCAACAGTGACACAAGCAATCGTCCCCACCTACAGTTGTGACCATCAACAGTGACACAAACAATCGTCCCCACCTACAGTTGTGACCATCAACAGTGACACAAACAATCGTCCCCACCTACAGTTGTGTCCATCAACAGTGACACAAACAATCGTCCCCACCTACAGTTGTGTCCATCAACAGTGACACAAGCAATCGTCCCTCACCTACAGTTGTGACCATCAACAGTGACACAAACAATCGTCCCCACCTACAGTTGTGTCCATCAACAGTGACACAAACAATCGTCCCTCACCTACAGTTGTGTCCATCAACAGTGACACAAACAATCGTCCCTCACCTACAGTTGTGACCATCAACAGTGACACAAAACAATCGTCCCCACCTACAGTTGTGACCATCAACAGTGACACACAAACAATCGTCCTCACCTACAGTTGTGACCATCAACAGTGACACAAACAATCGTCCCCACCTACAGTTGTGTCCATCAACAGTGACACAAACAATCGTCCCCCACCTACAGTTGTGACCATCAACAGTGACACAAGCAATCGTCCCTCACCTACAGTTGTGACCATCAACAGTGACACAAACAATCGTCCCCACCTACAGTTGTGACCATCAACAGTGACACAAGCAATCGTCCCCACCTACAGTTATGACCATCAACAGTGACACAAGCAATCGTCCCTCACCTACAGTTGTGACCATCAACAGTGACACAAACAATCGTCCCCCACCTACAGTTGTGTCCATCAACAGTGACACAAACAATCGTCCACCACCTACAGTTGTGACCATCAACAGTGACACAAACAATCGTCCTCACCTACAGTTGTGTCCATCAACAGTGACACAAACAATCGTCCCTCACCTACAGTTGTGACCATCAACAGTGACACAAGCAATCGTCCTCACCTACAGTTGTGACCATCAACAGTGACACAAGCAATCGTCCTCACCTACAGTTGTGACCATCAACAGTGACACAAACAATCGTCCCCCACCTACAGTTGTGTCCATCAACAGTGACACAAACAATCGTCCCCACCTACAGTTGTGTGACCATCAACAGTGACACAAACAATCGTCCCCACCTACAGTTGTGACCATCAACAGTAACACAAACAATCGTCCCCACCTACAGTTGTGACCATCAACAGTGACACAAACAATCGTCCTCACCTACAGTTGTGACCATCAACAGTGACACAAACAATCGTCCCCACCTACAGTTGTGACCATCAACAGTGACAAACAATCGTCCTCACCTACAGTTGTGACCATCAACAGTGACACAAGCAATCGTCCCCACCTACAGTTGTGACCATCAACAGTGACACAAACAATCGTCCCCACCTACAGTTGTGACCATCAACAGTGACACAAGCAATCGTCCCCACCTACAGTTGTGACCATCAACAGTGACACAAGCAATCGTCCCCACCTACAGTTGTGACCATCAACAGTGACACAAGCAATCGTCCCCACCTACAGTTGTGACCATCAACAGTGACACAAACAATCGTCCCCACCTACAGTTGTGACCATCAACAGTAACACAAACAATCGTCCCCACCTACAGTTGTGACCATCAACAGTGACACAAACAATCGTCCCTCACCTACAGTTGTGTCCATCAACAGTGACACAAGCAATCGTCCCTCACCTACAGTTATGACCATCAACAGTGACACAAGCAATCGTCCCTTACCTACCGTTGTGTCCATCAACAGTGACACTAACAATAGTCCCTCACTCACAGTTGTGTCCATCAACAGTGACACAAACAATTGTCCCTCACGTACAGTTGTGACCATCAAGAGTGACACAAGCAATCGTCCCTTACCTACCGTTGTGACCATCAACAGTAAAGCAAAAAATCGTCAAAACCTACAGTTATGACCAATCAACAGTGACACAAGCAATCGTCCCCCCACCTACAGTTGTGACCATCAACAGTGACACAAACAATCGTCCCCACCTACAGTTGTGTCCATCAACAGTGACACAAGCAATCGTCCCCACCTACAGTTGTGACCATCAACAGTGACACAAACAATCGTCCCCCACCTACAGTTGTGTCCATCAACAGGGACACAAACAATCGTCCCCACCTACAGTTGTGTCCATCAACAGTAACACAAACAATCGTCCCCACCTACAGTTGTGACCATCAACAGTGACACAACAATCGTCCCTCACCTACAGCTGTGTCCATCAACAGTGACACAAGCAATCGTCCCTCACCTACAGTTATGACTATCAACAGTGACACAAGCAATCGTCCCTTACCTACCGTTGTGTCCATCAACAGTGACACAAACAATTGTCCCTCACGTACAGTTGTGACCATCAAGAGTGACACAAGCAATCGTCCCTTACCTACCGTTGTGACCATCAACAGTAAAGCAAAAAATCGTCAAAACCTACAGTTATGACAATCAACAGTGACACAAGCAATCGTCCCCACCAAATATTGTTGTGACCATCAACAGTGACACAAACAATCGTCCCCCACCTACAGTTATGTCCGTCAACAGTAACACAAACAATCGTCCCCACCTACAGTTGTGACCATCAACATTGACACACAATCGTCCCTCACCTACAGCTGTGTCCATCAACAGTGACACAAACAATCGTCCCTCACCTACAGTTATGACCATCAACAGTGACACAAGCAATCGTCCCTCACCTACCGTTGTGTCCATCAACAGTGACACAAACAATCGTCCCCCACCTACAGTTATGTCCATCAACAGTGACACAAGCAATCGTCCCCACCTAATGTTGTGACCATCAACAGTGACACAAACAATCGTCCCCCACCTACAGTTGTGTCCGTCAACAGGGACACAAGCAATCGTCCCCGACCTACAGTTGTGACCATCAACAGTTATACAAACAATCGTCCCCAACCTACAGATGTGTCCATCAACAGTAACACAAACAATCGTCCCCCACCTACAGTTGTGTCCATCAACAGTGACACAAACAATCGTCCCCCACCTACAGTTGTGACCATCAACAGTGACACAAACAATCGTCCCTCACCTACAGTTATGACCATCAACAGTGACACAAGCAATCGTCCCCACCTACAGTTGTGACCATCAACAGTGACACAAACAATCGTCCCCACCTACAGTTGTGACCATCAACAGTGATACAAACAATCGTCCCCCACCTACAGTTATGTCCATCAACAGTGACACAAGCAACCGTCCCCCACCTACAGCTGTGTCCATCAACAGTGACACAAGCAATCGTCCTCACCTACAGTTGTGACCATCAACAGTGACACAAACAATCGTCCCCCACCTACAGTTGTGACCATCAACAGTGACACAAACAATCGTCCCCCACCTACAGTTATGTCCATCAACAGTGATACAAACAATCGTCCCCACCTACAGTTATGACCATCAACAGTGAGACAAGCAATCGTTCCCACCTAATGTTGTGACCATCAACAGTGACACAAACAATCGTCCCCCACCTACAGTTATGTCCGTCAACAGTGACACAAGCAATCGTCCCCCACCTACAGTTGTGAACATCAACAGTGACACAAGCAATCGTCCCCCACCTACAGTTGTGACCCTCAACAGTGACACAAACAATCGTCCCCCACCTACAGTTGTGACCATCAACAGTAATACAAACAATCGTCCCCCACCTACAGATGTGTCCATCAACAGTAACACAAACAATCGTCCCCCACCTACAGTTGTGTCCATTAACAGTGACACAAGCAATCGTCCCCCACCTACAGTTGTGACCATCAACAGTGATAGAAACAATCGTCATCCACCTAAGGTTGAGACCATCAACAGTAACACAAACAATCGTCCCCCACCTACAGTTGTGAACATCAACAGTGACACATCATCGTCCCTCACCTACAGTTATGACCATTAACAGTGACACAAGCAACCGTCCCCCACCTACAGCTGTGTCCATCAACAGTGACAAAAGCAATCGTCCCTTACCTACAGTTATGACCATCAACAGTGACACAAGCAATCGTCCCCTACCTACCGTTGTGACCATCAACAGTAACACAAACAATCGTCCCCACCTACAGTTGTGTCCATCAACAGTGACACCAACAATCGTCCCCCACCTACAGTTGTGACCATCAACAGTGACACACCATCGTCCCTCACCAACAGTTATGACCATTAACAGTGACAAAAGCAATCGTCCCTCACCTACAGTTGTGTCCATCAACAGTGACAAAACAATTGTCACCCACCAACAGTTGTGTCAATCAACAGTGACACAAACTATTGTTTCGCACCTACAGTTGTGACCATCAACAGTGACACAAACAATCGTCCCCCACCTACAGTTGAGACCATCAACAGTAACACAAAGAATCGTCCCCCACCTACAGTTGTGACCATCAACAGTGATACAAACAATCGTCCCCACCTACAGTTGAGACCATCAACAGTAACACAAACAATCGTCCCCCACCTACAGTTGTGACCATCAACAGTGACACACCATCGTCCCTCACCTACAGTTGTGACCATCAACAGTGACACACCATCGTCCCTCACCTACAGTTATGTCCATCAACACTGACACAAGCAATCGTCACCGACTACAGTTGTGACCATCAACAGTGACACAAGCAATCGTCCTCACCTACAGTTGTGTCCATCAACAGTGACACAAACAATCGTCCCCCACCTACAGTTGTGACCATCAACAGTGACACAAACAATCGTCACCCACCTACAGTTATGGCCATCAACAGTGATACAAACAATCGTGCCCCACCTACAGTTATGACCATCAACAGTGAGACAAGCAATCGTTCCCACCTAATGTTGTGACCATCAACAGTGACACAAGCAATCGTCCCCCACCTACAGTTATGTCCATCAACAGTGACACAAAGCAATCGTCCCCACCTACAGTTGTGACCATCAACAGTGACACAAGCAATCGTCCCCACCTACAGTTGTGACCCTCAATAGTGACACAAACAATCGTCCCCCACCTACAGTTGTGACCATCAACAGTAATACAAACAATCGTCCCCACCTACAGATGTGTCCATCAACAGTAACACAAACAATCGTCCCCCACCTACAGTTGTGTCCATCAACAGTGACACAAGCAATCGTCCCCACCTACAGTTGTGACCATCAACAGTGATACAAACAATCGTCCCCCACCTAAGGTTGAGACCATCAACAGTAACACAAACAATCGTCCCCCACCTACAGTTGTGACCATCAACAGTGACACATCATCGTCCCTCACCTACAGTTATGACCATTAACAGTGACACAAGCAACCGTTCCCCACCTACAGCTGTGTCCATCAACAGTGACACAAGCAATCGTCCTCACCTACAGTTGTGTCCATCAACAGTGACACAAACAATCGTCCCCCACCTACAGTTGTGACCATCAACAGTGACACAAACAATCGTCACCCACCTACAGTTATGTCCATCAACAGTGACACAAACAATCGTGCCCCACCTACAGTTATGACCATCAACAGTGAGACAAGCAATCGTTCCCACCTAATGTTGTGACCATCAACAGTGACACAAGCAATCGTCCCCCACCTACAGTTATGTCCGTCAACAGCGACACAAGCAATCGTCCCCCACCTACAGTTGTGACCATCAACAGTGACACAAGCAATCGTCCCCCACCTACAGTTGTGACCATCAACAGTGACACAAACAATCGTCCCCCACCTACAGTTGTGACCATCAACAGTAACACAAACAATCGTCCCCCACCTACAGTTGTGTCCATCAACAGTAACACAAACAATCGTCCCCCACCTACAGTTGTGACCATCAACAGTGATACAAACAATCGTCCCCCACCTACAGTTGAGACCATCAACAGTAACACAAACAATCGTCCCCACCTACAGTTGTGACCATCAACAGTGACACACCATCGTCCCTCACCTACAGTTATGACCATTAACAGTGACACAAGCAACCGTCCCCCACCTACAGCTGTGTCCATCAACAGTGACAAAAGCAATCGTCCCTCACCTACAGTTATGACCATCAACAGTGACACAAGCAATCGTCCCTTACCTACCGTTGTGACCATCAACAGTGACACAAACAATCGTCCCCCACCTACAGTTGTGTCCATCAACAGTGACACAAACAATCGTCCCCACCTACAGTTGTGACCATCAACAGTGATACAAACAATCGTCCTCCACCTACAGTTATGACCATCAACAGTGACACAAGCAATCGTCCTTACCTACAGTTGTGACCATCAACAGTAACACAAACAATCGTCCCCACCTACAGTTGTGACCATCAACAGTGACACAAGCAATCGTCCCCACCTACAGTTATGTCCATCAACAGTGACACAAGCAATCGTCCCCACCTACAGTTGTGACCATCAACAGTGACACAAGCAATCGTCCTCACCTACAGTTGTGTCCATCAACAGTGACACAAACAATCGTCACCCACCTACAGTTGTGTCCATCAACAGTGACACAAACAATCGTTCCTCACCTACAGTTGTGACCATCAACAGTGACACAAACAATCGTCCCCACCTACAGTTGAGACCATCAACAGTAACACAAACAATCGTCCCCCACCTACAGTTGTGACCATCAACAGTGACACAAACAATCGTCCCCCACCTACAGTTGTGACCATCAACAGTGACACAAACAATCGTCCCCACCTACAGTTGTGACCATCAACAGTGACACACAATCGTCCCTCACCTACAGTTGTGACCATCAACAGTGACACACAATCGTCCCTCACCTACAGTTATGTCCATCAACAGTGACACAAGCAATCGTCACCACCTACAGTTGTGACCATCAACAGTGACACAAGCAATCGTCCCCACCTACAGTTGTGTCCATCAACAGTGACACAAGCAATCGTCCCCACCTACAGTTGTGACCATCAACAGTGACACAAACAATCGTCCCCCACCTACAGTTATGACCATCAACAGTGATACAAACAATCGTCCCCCACCTACAGTTATGACCATCAACAGTGACACAAGCAATCGTCCCCACCTACAGTTGTGACCATCAACAGTGACACAAACAATCGTCCCCACCTACAGTTATGTCCATCAACAGTGACAAAAGCAATCGTCCCCACCTACAGTTGTGACCATCAACAGTGACACAAACAATCGTCCCCACCTACAGTTGTGACCATCAACAGTGACACAAACAATCGTCCCCCACCTACAGTTGTGACCATCAACAGTGACACAAACAATCGTCCCCACCTACAGTTGTGTCCATCAACAGTGACACAAACAATCGTCCCCACCTACAGTTGTGTCCATCAACAGTGACACAAGCAATCGTCCCCACCTACAGTTGTGACCATCAACAGTGATACAAACAATCGTCCCCCACCTACAGTTGTGACCATCAACAGTAACACAAACAATCGTCCCCCACCTACAGTTGTGACCATCAACAGTGACACATCATCGTCCCTCACCTACAGTTATGACCATCAACAGTGACACAAGCAATCGTTCCCCACCTACAGTTGTGTCCATCAACAGTGACACAAGCAATCGTCCTCACCTACAGTTGTGTCCATCAACAGTGACACAAACAATCGTCCCCACCTACAGTTGTGACCATCAACAGTGACACAAACAATCGTCCCCACCTACAGTTATGTCCATCAACAGTGACACAAACAATCGTCCCCACCTACAGTTGTGACCATCAACAGTGACACAAAGCAATCGTCCCCACCTACAGTTGTGACCATCAACAGTGACACAAGCAATCGTCCCCACCTACAGTTATGTCCATCAACAGTGACACAAGCAATCGTCCCCCACCTACAGTTGTGACCATCAACAGTGACACAAGCAATCGTCCCCACCTACAGTTGTGACCATCAACAATAGTGACACAAACAATCGTCCCCACCTACAGTTGTGACCATCAACAGTACACAAACAATCGTCCCCACCTACAGTTGTGTCCATCAACAGTAACACAAACAATCGTCCCCACCTACAGTTGTGACCATCAACAGTGATACAAACAATCGTCCCCACCTACAGTTTGAGACCATCAACAGTAACACAAACAATCGTCCCCACCTACAGTTGTGACCATCAACAGTGACACAAACCATCGTCCCTCACCTACAGTTATGACCATTAACAGTGACACAAGCAACCGTCCCCCACCTACAGCTGTGTCCATCAACAGTGACAAAAGCAATCGTCCCTCGACCTACAGTTATGACCATCAACAGTGACACAAGCAATCGTCCCTTACCTACCGTTGTGACCATCAACAGTGACACAAACAATCGTCCCCACCTACAGTTGTGTCCATCAACAGTGACACAAACAATCGTCCCCACCTACAGTTGTGACCATCAACAGTGATACAAACAATCGTCCCCACCTACAGTTATGACCATCAACAGTGACACAAGCAATCGTCCCCACCTACAGTTGTGACCATCAACAGTAACACAAAAAATCGTCAAAACCTACAGTTATGACCATCAACAGTGACACAAGCAATCGTCCCCACCTACAGTTATGTCCATCAACAGTGACACAAGCAATCGTCCCCCACCTACAGTTGTGACCATCAACAGTGACACAAGCAATCGTCCCCACCTACAGTTGTGTGACCATCAACAGTGACACAAACAATCGCCCCCCACCTACAGTTGTGACCATCAACAGTGACAGAAACAATCGTCATCCACCTACAGTTGAGACCATCAACAGTGACACAAACAATCGTCCCCCACCTACAGTTGTGACCATCAACAGTGACACATCATCGTCCCTCACCTACAGTTATGACCATTAACAGTGACACAAGCAATCGTCCCCACCTACAGTTGTGACCATCAACAGTGACAAAGCAATCGTCCCTCACCTACAGTTATGACCATCAACAGTGACACAAGCAATCGTCCCCACCTACAGTTGTGACCATCAACAGTGACACAAACAATCGTCCCCACCTACAGTTGTGACCATCAACAGTGACACAAACAATCGTCCTCACCTACAGTTGTGACCATCCATCAACAGTTGTGACCATCATCAACAGTGACACAAACAATCGTCCCCACCTACAGTTATGTCCATCAACAGTGACACAAGCAATCGTCCCCACCTACAGTTGTGACCATCAACAGTGACACAAGCAATCGTCCCCACCTACAGTTATGACCATCAACAGTGACACAAACTATTGTTCCTCACCTACAGTTGTGACCATCAACAGTGACACAAACAATCGTCCCCCACCTACAGTTGAGACCATCAACAGTAACACAAACAATCGTCCCCCACCTACAGTTGTGACCATCAACAGTGATGCAAACAATCGTCCCCCACCTACAGTTGAGACCATCAACAGTAACACAAACAATCGTCCCCCACCTACAGTTGTGACCATCAACAGTGACACACAATCGTCCCTCACCTACAGTTATGACCATTAACAGTGACACAAGCAACCGTCCCCCACCTACAGCTGTGTCCATCAACAGTGACAAAAGCAATCGTCCCTCGACTACAGTTATGACCATCAACAGTGACACAAGCAATCGTCCCTCACCTACAGTTATGTCCGTCAACAGGGACACAAGCAATCGTCCCCCACCTACAGCTGTGACCATCAACAGTGACAATCGACAAAGCAATCGTCCCTCACCTACAGTTGTGACCATCAACAGTGACACAAACAATCGTCCCCACCTACAGTTATGTCCGTCAACAGTGACACAAGCAATCGTCCCCACCTACAGTTGTGACCATCAACAGTGACACAAACAATCGTCCCCACCTACAGTTGTGACCATCAACAGTAACACAAACAATCGTCCCCACCTACAGTTGTGTCCATCAACAGTGACACAAACAATCGTCCCCCACCTACAGTTGTGTCCATCAACAGTGACACAAGCAATCGTCCCCACCTACAGTTATGACCATCAACAGTGACACAAGCAATCGTCCCCACCTACAGTTGTGACCATCAACAGTGACACAAACAATCGTCCCCACCTACAGTTATGACCATCAACAGTGACACAAGCAATCGTCCCCACCTACAGTTGTGACCATCAACAGTGACACAAACAATCGTTCCCCACCTACACAGTTAGTGACCATCAACAGTGAGTACAAACAATCGTCCCCCACCTACAGTTGTGACCATCAACAGTGACACAAGCAATCGTCACCCACCTACAGTTGTGTCCATCAACAGTGACACACCATCGTCCTCACCTACAGTTATGACCATTAACAGTGACACAAGCAACCGTCCCCCACCTACAGCTGTGTCCATCAACAGTGACAAAAGCAATCGTCCCTTACCTACAGTTATGACCATCAACAGTGACACAAGCAATCGTCCCTTACCTACCGTTGTGACCATCAACAGTAACACAAACAATCGTCCCCACCTACAGTTGTGTCCATCAACAGTGACACCAACAATCGTCCCCACCTACAGTTGTGACCATCAACAGTGACACAAGCAATCGTCCTCACCTACAGTTGTGTCCATCAACAGTGACACTAACAATCGTCCCCACCTACAGTTGTTTCCATCAACAGTGACACAAGCAATCGTCCCCACCTACAGTTCTTTCCATCAACAGTGACACAAGCAATCGTCCTCACCTACAGTTGTGACCATCAACAGTGACACTAACAATCGTCCCTCACCTACAGTTGTGACCATGGACAGTGACAAAAGCAATCGTCCCTCACCTACAGTTGTGTCCATCAACAGTGACAAAAACAATTGTCACCCACCAACAGTTGTGTCCATCAACAGTGACACAAGCAATCGTCCCCCACCTACACTTATGACCATCAACAGTGACACAAACTATTGTTCCTCACCTACAGTTGTGACCATCAACAGTGACACAAACAATCGTCCCCCACCTACAGTTGTGACCATCAACAGTGACACAAACAATCGTCCCCCACCTACAGTTGTGACCATCAACAGTGACACAAACAATCGTCCCCCACCTACAGTTGAGACCATCAACAGTAACACAAACAATCGTCCCCCACCTACAGTTGTGACCATCAACAGTGACACACCATTGTCCCTCACCTACAGTTATGACCATTAACAGTGACACAAGCAACCGTCCCCCACCTACAGCTGTGTCCATCAACAGTGACAAAAGCAATCGTCCCTCACCTACAGTTATGACCATCAACAGTGACACAAGCAATCGTCCCTTACCTACCGTTGTGACCATCAACAGTAAGACAAACAATCGTCCCCGACCTACAGTTGTGTCCATCAACAGTGACACAAACAATCGTCCCCACCTACAGTTGTGACCATCAACAGTAATACAAACAATCGTCCCCACCTACAGTTATGACCATCAACAGTGACACAAGCAATCGTCCCTCACCTACCGTTGTGACCATCAACAGTAAAGCAAAAAATCGTCAAAACCTACAGTTATGACCATCAACAGTGACACAAGCAATCGTCCCCACCTAATGTTGTGACCATCAACAGTCACACAAACAATCGTCCCCCACCTACAGTTATGTCCGTCAACAGTGACACAAGCAATCGTCCCCCTTACCTACAGTTGTGACCATCAACAGTGACACAAACAATCGTCCCCACCTACAGTTATGACCATCAACAGTGACACAAACAATCGTCCCCACCTACAGTTGTGACCATCAACAGTGACACAAACAACACCTACAGTTGTGACCATCAACAGTGACCCGTCCCACACCTACAGTTTGTGACCATCAACAGTGACACAAACAATCGTCCCCACCTACAGTTGTGACCATCAACAGTGACTACAAACAATCGTCCCTCACCTACAGTTGTGACCATCAACAGTGACACAAACAATCGTCCCCACCTACAGTTGTGACCATCAACAGTGACACAAGCAATCGTCCCCACCTACAGTTATGACCATCAACAGTGATACAAACAATCGTCCCCCACATACAGTTGTGTCCATCAACAGTGACACAAGCAATCGTCACCGACTACAGTTGTGTCCATCAACAGTGACACACCATCGTCACTCACCTACAGTTATGACCATTAACAGTGACACAAGCAACCGTCCCCCACCTACAGCTGTGTCCATCAACAGTGACAAAAGCAATCGTCCCTTACCTACAGTTATGACCATCAACAGTGACACAAGCAATCGTCCCCACCTACAGTTGTGACCATCAACAGTGACACAAACAATCGTCCCCCACCTACAGTTGTGTCCATCAACAGTGACACAAACAATCGTCCCCACCTACAGTTGTGACCATCAACAGTGACACAAGCAATCGTTCTCACCTACAGTTGTGTCCATCAACAGTGACACTAACAATCGTCCCCACCTACAGTTGTGACCATCAACAGTGACACAAGCAATCGTCCTCACCTACAGTTGTTTCCATCAACAGTGACACAAGCAATCGTCCTCACCTACAGTTGTGACCATCAACAGTGACACAAGCAATCGTCCCCCACCTACAGTTGTGTCCATCAACAGTGACACAAGCAATCGTCCCCCACCCACAGTTGTGACCATCAACTGTGACAGAAACAATTGTCGCCCACCTACATTTATGTCCATCAACAGTGACACAAACAATCGTTCACCACCTACAACTGTGACAATCAACAGTGATACAAGCTATCGTCACAACCTACAATTGTGACCATCAACAGTGACACAAGAAATCGGTCCTCACCTACAGTTGTGACCATCAACAGTGACACTACCAATCGGTCCTCACCTACAGTTGTGTCCATCAACAATGACACAAACAATTGTGCCCCACCAACAGTTGTGTCCATCAACAGTGACACAAGCAATCGTCACCCACCTACATGTGTGTCAATCAACAGTGACACAAGCAATCGGTCCTCACCGACAGGTATGTCCATCAACAGTGACACAAACAATCGTCCCCCACCAACAGTGACACAAGCAATCGTCCCCCACCTACAGTTGTGTCCATCAACAGTGACACAAGCGATCGTCCCCTACCTACAGTTTGTATCCATCAACAGTAACACAAGCAATCGTCCTAACCTACAGTCGTGTCCATCATCACTGACACAAGCAATCGTCCTCACCTACAGTTGTGTCCATCAACAGTGACACAAGCAATCGTCCCCACCTACAGTTATCACCATCAACAGTGACACAAGCAATCGTCCCCACCTACAGTTGTGTCCATCAACAGTGACACAAACAATCGTCCCTCACCTACAGTTGTGTCCATCAACAGTGACACTAACAATAGTCCCTCACTCACAGTTATGACCATCAACAGTGACACAAACAATCGTCCTCACCTACAGTTGTATCCATCAACAGTGACACAAACAATCGTCCCCAACCTACAGTTATGACCATCAACAGTGACACAAGCAATCGTCCCCCACCTACAGTTGTGTCCATCAACAGTGACACAAGCAATCGTCCCCCACCCACAGTTGTGACCATCAACAGTGACACAAGCAATCGTCACAACCAAACCACAGTGACACAAGCAAATCGTCCCCCACCTACAGTTGTGTCCATCAACAGTGACACAAGCAATCGTCCCCACCTACAGTTGTGACCATCAACAGTGACACAAACAATCGTCCCCACCTACAGTTGTGTCCATCAACAGTGACACAAGCAATCGTCCCCACCTACAGTTGTGACCATCAACAGTGACACAAACAATCGTCCCCACCTACAGTTGTGTCCATCAACAGTGACACAAACAATCGTCCCCACCTACAGTTGTGTCCATCAACAGTGACACAAACAATCGTCCCCACCTACAGTTGTGTCCATCAACAGTGACACAAGCAATCGTCCCCGACCTACAGTTGTGACCATCAACAGTGACACAAGCAATCGTCCCCACCTACAGTTGTGTCCATCAACAGTGACACAAACAATCGTCCCTCACCTACAGTTATGACCATCAACAGTGACACAAGCAATCGTCCCTCACCTACAGTTGTGACCATCAACAGTGACACAAGCAATCGTCCCCACCTACAGTTGTGTCCATCAACAGTGACACAAGCAATCGTCCCCACCTACAGTTGTGACCATCAACAGTGACACAAACAATCGTCCCCACCTACAGTTGTGTCCATCAACAGTGATACAAACAATCGTCCCCACCTACAGTTGTGACCATCAACAGTGACACAAACAATCGTCCCCACCTACAGTTGTGTCCATCAACAGTGACACAAACAATCGTCCCTCACCTACAGTTATGACCATCAACAGTGACACAAGCAATCGTCCCTCACCTACAGTTGTGTCCATCAACAGTGACACAAACAATCGTCCCCACCTACAGTTGTGTCCATCAACAGTGACACAAACAATCGTCCCCACCTACAGTTGTGTCCATCAACAGTGACACAAGTAATCGTCCCCACCTACAGTTGTGTCCATCAACAGTGACACAAACAATCGTCCCCACCTACAGTTGTGTCCATCAACAGTGACACAAACAATCGTCCCCACCTACAGTTGTGTCCATCAACAGTGACACAAACAATCGTCCCCACCTACAGTTGTGACCATCAACAGTGACACAAACAATCGTCCCTCACCTACAGTTGTGTCCATCAACAGTGACACTAGCAATCGTCCCTCCCCTCCAGTTGTGTCGATCAACAGTGACACAAGCAATCGTCGCTCACCTACAGTTGTGTCCATCAACAGTGACACAAGCAATCGTCCCCACCTACAGTTGTGTCCGTCAACAGGGACTCAAGTAATTGTCCCTCACCTACAGTTGTGTCCATCAACAGTGACACAAGCAATCGTCCCCCACCTACAGTTGTGTCCATCAACAGTGACACAAATAATCGTCCCCCACCTACATTTGTGTCCATCAACAGTGACACAAACAACCGTACCCCACCTACATTTGTGACCATCAACAGTGACACAAAGAATCGTCTCTCACCTTCCGCTGTGACCATCAACAGTGACACAAGCAATTGTCCCATACCTACAGTTGTGTCAATCAACAGTGACACAAGCAATCGTCTCCCACCTACAGCTGTGACCATCATCAGTGGCACAAGCAATCGTCCCTCACCTACCGCTGTGACCATCAACAGTGACACAAGCAATCGTCCCTCACCTACAGTTGTGTCCATCAACAGTGACACAAGCAATCGTCCCTCACCTACAGTTGTGACCATCAACAGTGACACAAGCAATTGTCCCATACCTACAGTGGTGGCCATCAACAAATAACAACACGATAGTTTCTTAAACAACCTGTTCCTAGGGATGGGTATTAACATAATAAACAGCAGTTACAGGGTATTCATTGCCATTTACCGTATTGACTTATAATAGAACATTCCCAGATTTGAGGTATTGTTTAATTAACCATTCTCATTTGAAACCATCAGTACTACAGTAAAACGTATGAGTAACTATGCATCCTGTTTTCATTTATCATGTCATTTGTGCACATTTCACATTGTATATAGTTGTATCTCCTTTACAACCGTGGGTGTCTATTCCGAGAAAATATATGAGATGAGTTGAGCTAACATGTTCTCCTAATGGGTGTCACTGTCTACAGCACTATATGGCCACAGACGACTGGAAAAAGGCACGAGGTGACGAGTCCTGTAGGGTTTGCAAACATGCCTAGTGCAGGTAGCTGTCAGCTCTGCAGTAATGATGAACCAATACTGAAGGCCAGGTTCGTTGACAGAGTTACTTTACGCAGTCACACTTATAAATCGCCTATTTATAAATGACACATTATCAATGTCTGCCCGTCGAGAAGGGCCATCTAAATATTTACTTTCCGTAGTTCAAAAGCAGATTTCCCTTCCTTATTCAGAATGTGTGGGTTCACGCCTGCGTCCACTAGTATCTCCATCAGTCTTCGTGTACCCCGTGGGTTGAGAGCAGCATGATGTAGCACTGTGTTTCCGTCTTCGTCTTGGACTTGTAGATCTGCCCCATGCTTAACCAAGACTTGCACAATCTGAGTGTAGGAATATACCACTATCAAATGAAGAGATGTTCTGCCTTGGTCATCTCGTGCATTAGGATCCGACCCTTTCTTCAGCATCAGCTCGATAATACTTTGTAGACATCTTAGCCGAACTGCGCGGTGAAGTGGCGTCTCACCACGACGTCCTTTAACGTGCACGCATGCATCCTTTTCTAACAACAACCGAGTGATCTGTGTACTCGTTGGGGGCCACAGACTGAGATGCAGTGCTGTGTCACCTGCATTGTCAGCACTGTTTATATCGACGCCTTTGTCTAAGATGAGCTGGACCAGTTTAAATACATCTTGTTTTTGTTGTGAAATCCATTGATTAATCGACCGGTCAAGCATCATCTGTTTCTTTTGTTTTGGACTTAATTTTGTTGTTGTCGCTATCTGTACTGCTTCATGTAAAGGCGTTCTGCCCAGGCTGTTTCTTACATGAACATCGGCCCCCTGTTCTATAAGAGCTGTCGCCATCACACTGTTTGTCAGGGCACTGTTACTGATCGCAAAAAGTAGTGGAGTATTTCCGTGATGATTTCCTGCGATCATGGCTTTTGCGTTAACATCCAGCAGTTTCGAGGTTAACAAATACTGAAAACTGGCCATGCTCCCATGGAGGCATGCTTCATGCAAAAGGTTCATTCCTGATTTGTCACTTACTTCCAAGCTAAGGCCATTAGCAACAAGATATTCTACAACTTCCATGTCATCTGTGTGAACAGCATTAAACAAGGCAGATCTGCCTTCATTGTCACAGGAAAGTGGAATATTTCTCACACGGAGCAGATATCTTAATTTCTCCGCAGCATCGTCCCTTGACTCGGCAGCTTCATGTACAACTGTTTGACCAGTGGATGTCTTCACATCGTCCCTTGACTCGGCAGCTTCATGTACAACTGTTTGACCAGTGGATGTCTTCACATCGACCCTTGACTCGGCAGCTTCTTGTGCAACTGTTTGACCAGTGGATGTCTTCACACCGTCCCTTGACTCGGCAGCTTCATGTACAACTGTTTGGCTGGTAGATGTCTTTCGTCCCTTGACTCGGCAGCTTCATGTACAACTGTTTGACCAGTGGATGTCTTCACACCGTCCACACGGAGCAGATTGACTCGGCAGCTTCATGTACAACTGTTTGACCAGTGGATGTCTTCACATCGTCCCTTGACTCGGCAGCTTCATGTACAACTGTTTGACCAGTGGATGTCTTCACATCGACCCTTGACTCGGCAGCTTCTTGTGCAACTGTTTGACCAGTGGATGTCTTCACACCGTCCCTTGACTCGGCAGCTTCATGTACAACTGTTTGACCAGTGGATGTCTTCACACCGTCCCTTGACTCGGCAGCTTCATGTACAACTGTTTGACCAGTGGATGTCTTCACATCGTCCCTTGACTCGGCAGCTTCATGTACAACTGTTTGACCAGTGGATGTCTTCACATCGACCCTTGACTCGGCAGCTTCTTGTGCAACTGTTTGACCAGTGGATGTCTTCACACCGTCCCTTGACTCGGCAGCTTCATGTACAACTGTTTGACCGGTGGGTGTCTTCACATCGTCCCTTGACTCGGCAGCTTCATGTACAACTGTTTGACCAGTGGATGTCTTCACATCGTCCCTTGACTCGGCAGCTTCATGTACAACTGTTTGGCCAGTGGGTGTCTTCACATCGACCCTTGACTCCGCAGCTTCATGTACAACTGTTTGACCAGTGGGTGTCTTCACATTGTCCCTTGACTCGGCAGCTTCATGTACAACTGTTTGACTAGTGGATGTCTTCACGTCGATCTCACAGCCACTCTCACACAACAACATGAATGTTTCAATATCAGCATGCCTTGCTGCCTCATGCAGAACTGTCCTACCATTGCAGTCCTGTACATCCAGCTTTGCTCCGAGTCTTAATAAATGCTTGATTAGAGGCAGATCTGACAAAGCTGAGGCGTAAAACATAGGTGTTCTACCATATTCGTCCGTCGTTTCTAAGTACATAGCCTGACCAAGCAGCAGATCTAAGAGAGCTTTAGGCGTACTCCCAGTTGAATTAGGCATCAACAGAAAACGTAGCGTATTCAGTGAAGGGAAGGACTTAAATGACCCGTCATGCCATACATGAGCAGGACTAACAAGCTCAATGCTATCAGAGCATTCTGTATGACGCTTCTTTACAGACTGTAAGAGACACTTTACGCATTCTGTACTACCTGCTAAGGTCGCACACTGTAAAGGTGTAAGTCCATCTTTGTTCACATGACTGATGTCTGCACCAGCCCCAAGAAGGACTCCAACACTGTCAGCATCTCCACGTAAAGCTGCTATGTGAAGGGGATTATTTTTATTCTCATCTTCTACGTTGACGCCAAACGTGCCGCGATCGCTATTTTCATTGCCTTGCAACTGTGATCCAGCGTGAACAGCTTTGCGAAATGCTTCTAATAAGAGGACAATTTTCCCTCCACTCTGACATCGCGATTTTGTCGCTCCAAGTAAAATGGTCTTTTTGAAAGGTATTCCTTTCTTTAGGAGAATACTCAAGTTATCAGATATTCCATGTGTAGCAACCATCTCCATTACCTCCTCCATGTCCG
Source organism: Haliotis rubra (assembly GCF_003918875.1). NCBI lineage: Eukaryota > Metazoa > Mollusca > Gastropoda > Lepetellida > Haliotidae > Haliotis > Haliotis rubra. Next base: position 21,354 of record NW_025767598.1, read on the forward strand.
CAGTAATCACGGGCGCATCTGTATGATTCAACAACCATTCAAGCGCTAGTGTTGTATCATGGGCCGAGGCTGATAGCAGAAGGTGATGGTAAGACGACGGTGTCTGTACGCTCATAAGTATTGTCATGATTTCAAGAACCGGTATGGCATTGCTTGAGATAGGGGGCACACTTCTATTTCCCATGTCACACTGTACCATCAACTGTTCCAGGCACCGAAAATATATTTTACCACAGTTTGTCAATCCCGACATCTTCTTGACAAGAAATTGTACAGCTCTAATGTTTCCATGTTGAACAGCCAATGAAAGGAGTTTTTCTGGGCTGGACAGAACCTCATGTTCATCTTCAAAGTGGTGGCATATTGTGTTGGTTATACTCTGATCTACATCACGGATGCAGCAAATTATCGTCATGCACTCTTGTGAGATGGTCACCTCTTGCTGGAGAAGAAAGTCAATGGTAGCATGGTCTTGTATGTACAGAGCACACTTCAGCGCTTCTTCCTTTACCTCCTGTTGATCGACACCATGTAGGACTAGCTTCACCAGTACTGGAAGCCTTTGCATTATAAAGAAAGAAACTGCGTATTTATATGTGAATATAACTTCTTCGTCCCGAAATTGTGAGCCGAAAAAAGACAACGGATCTGAAAACATGTGAAATATTTTCATATTAGCCACTGTTAACGTCAAATTGTGTGGTGTGGCAGCATAGCTTGAGATTTGAAGTATGACGTCATCATTCCATTCATCTGATAAACATTCAAGAAATCTAGGATGGTGGAAAGCTGAATGAGACAAGATTGAACTGCAATTTTCAGATAGTATTATATCTGTGACTCGAGAGACCAAGCTTCTGTATTCCTCCTGTTTGATGCACAAAGATACGTTACTGCAATCAGTACGCAGAGACACAAACTCGAGAAGTGTTTGTACTGGGCAATATCGGAGAAACAGTTCTTTGTTTTCTTCAGCTGCATTGAGTACAACAGCTTCCAGTATAGACTGATGACGGAAAGTATACCTTTGACCTGTTTCAGAGAGATACTTTCCACAGAGTAAGTCGGCCTTTTCCTTTAGTTTCTGACACGAAGGATTAGAGGTGAAGTATGTGCATGCATTTCGTATATTCTCTCGTAAACGATTGAATTCTGCTGTGGGATTGTTAAGGAGTTTTATGTCAAGACTGTTATTCATCACGATTATCATCAACAAGACATAATACCCCAGTTGGTCAGTCTCTTTCAGGACCTCCACATCCTCTGCAATGAACTCATACGGTCTTTTGAAAAACTGAAGTCCTTTAACATGGGTATGCCTGGTTGTATGTAAGAAGATACAGCACTGAGGGAATCCAAGGGGAGTGTCTTCACCCACTATTTTCTCAATGTCTTCTTGTGAAGCACCAATTTCCATTGCACAATACTTCCTGACTAATTTTACTTTTTCAAAGTATCTCAAGGCATACGGCCCTTCATCAAGATCTATCATGTGTGCATTCCGTATGATTTTGTATTTCTGTAAAGACGGCATGTGATGTGCCCCAATGCCACTCCTTGACACTAACACCAGGAGCACCTGCCCGGACTCAACAGTGGGCCACATGATATCAAACCGCCTCGACCATTCATCAACCCTAGCATTCACTACGCTCCAAGATCCAAATATATCATCAATCATAATTGTGTAGCTGTCTTTGCCGACGTTTCCCTGTGGAATGTAGTTCCATTGTTTCGCGGAGGTGAGGATAATTGGTATCCTGTCTGTCTTCTCTGAAATTGCTGCTAATATGGCTAATCCTATTCTAGTTTTTCCAGACCCGGACTTTCCTGTCATATAGATTGCCCCTGACTGCTCCAATATCCGCATCGCCGTCCTTTCAGCATACGTCGAAACATGCTTTGCCGCGTCGAAATGGGTGATGTACTGCTTCGTAGACTCTGCAAGAAACACCCTAGACGTTACACTGTGTGTTTTGTTACTGAGAGTGGAGGTTACTGCCGTAGAGTTTGATCATTTGATCGTTTGAGAGATAGAGAGAGATATATATAACTGGGATACTCTACAAATTGGCGTTACTCGAAACCCACTCTATCTACACGAAATGAGTAATACTATGCTATATATAGATTTATTACTCGCCCGTGGAAGATACTGCAGTATAATATTGTTACTGCAATATTACACTAGTGTAATACCGCTAGACGGATGACGTTATAGTGGTTTACGGTTATGACATCACAATGCTAATACCTCTGTCACAATGGCATTAGGCCTCGCTTGACTCGCGGAAAGCTGAGTTTCTATCAGTTTATTTTGGAGAGTAATACACAGAATACTAAACTCGCTTCCGTGAAATACCATTTTTATTAAACTCGTGAAACATTTATATCAAACTCGCTTTCGCTCGTTTGATAACAAATCATTAACTCGTTTAATAAAAGTGGTATTACACGAGGGTCGTTTAGTATATACAGTATATACAGGTGTCAATCAAACTGTAAATGTACAGCTTCAGTCGGGAGCTTTTATGTGTAATTAAAACAACAACCGTTAACTGACATTTCTCAAAAGTTAACAAGAGTTCATCTTGTCAACTCCATGACACCGAGTGTATATTGTTTGAGGCCAGTTAAGTAAACATCGCCGGGAAGTGTTGTTACAGTTCGTGAACACGACTTAACAGCGTCCGGACTGTGAAGCAATTTACTGTTTATTTTACTGATTGGTGACAGCTACTTACCGTCCGGTTCCGGAAACCGAATTTCCGGATTATCGAGGCAAATTATATAGGCATAGATTGGTAACAAGCTGAAATCGTCCGGGAGGCGAGACTTCCGGATTATCGGAGTCCGGACTAACGGGGCTTCACTGTATACATATTGGAGATCTACAGTTGTGTGTAAACATGTGGCGTGGTAGAGACAGGTGCGTGATTGTGGTCTACTGTGACACTACTTACCTAGGATTTGTTGTAACATACCTCCGGGGGGAACCTTAAAACAAAACAAAGGTTTAACAGTTACATCTTTCACATATTCTTAAGTTTATTGATTTTTTTTAATTAAACCCCATATCGGCTTTGATGATATATAATGAATCAAACAATTGTTTCTAAAATGGCTGCTTTGCCAGGTTTCAGGGCTGAGACTGCACCAGATATTTGTCATCTGGTCACGTGTGGTGGGGGTCAAGCGACACTACTCCGACGGGATAAGATTAACATTATTCGCCCATTTGTTATCACACAATAAGAAACTGGTCATGAATTATGGCAAGGGGGTGTTGGAAATTTTTATGGGCAAGCATGTACAATGTGAATGCACCCCCTCCCCTCAAAAAATGTATGTACAAAGTAAGTGCCCCCCCCATGTCATGTACACCTCAACGATACCCCTAGTACATGTACGTGCACAAACTTGAAGACCCCTCCCCCTACCTCCCCAACAAACTGGATGCCCCCTCACGCAAATGGCACTGTCTGTTCTACAACTGAACCTAGATTCTAACGACCACATGGAGTGTTGTGCACTTATGTGCGCATTGATGCATTAATGTATCAAGACTATAGACCTACTATGTGTGCAGCGTTATTCCCATAACAATCATAATCAGACGTTACAAGGTCGTTATGTCAACTCATTATTCTCTAATGACTTGATATTTACCTAATGGTTCATTAACTAACTGTCTACAGTTGTAGACATGACAGTGCCATTTGCGTGACCTGTACATATGGCTGTCACGGTTATGTCGCTAACGCCGACCTGTTTCACAGATAATGGATACTGGTTATTCTCTGGTGTGGGCGTTACGTATTTGCCACGGAACACGATACACTGATCAGTTGTGTCATCATATTGATATGAAACCGATATTGAAACCAGGTTACTGACATTAAGCTACTTGAAACAGGTTACTGACACACTGTGTCGGGTATAGACTAGTCTCCGAACATATTTTACAGAAAAAAAACCTGTTCATAAAAAGCAACATAACATATAACGAAAAGGAGCCCAGAGACTTTCTTCCTTTTCAGAAACCGAAACGGTGGAAATCTAGACTTGCCACATATTCTAGACATAGATATATTTGTTTCGGGGGCTGTATGACAGCCTATGCCTGTAACAACAGGTGTTATCTACAGGTGGCCTAGATGTTGCGCTCCACACACTCACCCCGTGTTTTCCCTGTTGTGGCGGTCATGTTGACATGAAACCGATACATTCAGCCCTTGTCTTGAAGCTGGGCAGGTGCTGCAGGGAGCTGCTCCATAACATATGGTGAACCTGTGTATGAATCAAAACTCAACATATACATAGTCCTTTTTATAGTCTAATAATACATTACATTACTATATGGTAGAAGGATGATACAGTTAGACAACATATTTGTACCCACAATAGCGGAGACCATACACACATTAATTATGTTTACTGTTGGAACATTCGTGTATACTTAACCTTCCAGAAGCCCCCATGTCCCAGCAGCCCAAGCACCATCGCTAAACAAAGCGTTACCTCTTCAGGCGACTGTCTGTCGGGTTGGGCTGGCGGTGTTACACGCTGTACTGTAGTCTGTCTCACAATCACTCAACCTCATTATTTTCACTTCCTGCAGTGCTAAAGCCATAAATGTAGCGAGTCCAGCTTTCCTCGGTTTCAGGGTCTGTTATCATATGCTTAAAAACGAACTTTCTTCTGAATCTCACATCTCACTGGGCTCTTAATCAACTTAAAAGGAATTGTTTGTTTCTGTTAAAATTATACATATTCAGACTCTATGCCTCAATCTGTCTGTACTGACAAGGCCTGACTCCAACATGAGTCCTTTATTCCCAGGCCGACATCTTGTGTGAGTGAGTGAGTGAGTGAGTTTGGTTTTACGCCGCTTTTAGCAATATTCCAGCAATATCACGGCTGGGAACACCAGAAATGGGCTTAACACATTGTACATGTTATACGAGCGAACGCCTGAACCACTAGGCTACCCCACCGCCCACATCTTGTGTGAACTGATACACCTCTGCAATTCTCTTTATTTTTGGAGTTTGTCCGAACTGTCAGTTATATGTCTAGTTTTAACAGTGTAACATACACTAAACGCCAAAAGAAACGTTACCCTCCTACCTTTATGAATTACTTAAAAACTATCAAAGATATTTTAGAAGGTTTTAGTTTACAAGGAAGCTTAACAACAAAGCTTTATACAAATCACGAAAAAACATTCTGAAATGCATTCATATTTGGGTGAAATGCATCTTTTTCAGAAGAGTTAAATTGTCCTATATTCGTCCATGCCGATAAAAACAATAATAGTGATTTTGATGTCCAAAAGAAAGGTTGAAATAAAATTCTGCCTTGGGACAATGATAAACCATTTAAAGTCACCATTTTTCAACCATTAAAACAAGAAACAACTGTTTTAGAGTTTATATAATTGTAAAATAATCTTTGCTATGGTTTCTGTCTTTTAAAACATTTTCTGCTGATTTGCATTAGTGAAAACAAGTAAAATGTGTCTTTGATATTGTCACATCTACAATTATCTTTGTTAACATTTGTGCTTGCAAAGTACAATTTTTCCATTTCCATTTTACACATAGCAATATCAATCACTAAAACGCAGCAATATTCAAACAGTATTTACATCCATTTCACATGCAGAATGATTCTATAGGGTATAAAGAGAGCCCAGAAGAAATGATCTGATACACAAGTACGAGAAATATGCCACGATTAACAGCTGAAGGGAGAGAAAGAGCCATCGGGATGGTGCAGATGGGGTCGACATACGATGTTGTTGCCAACGCCCACGGATGCCCCCCCGTATCACGGTTATAAGACTCACGTTAATACCTGAGTAAGTGTCAGTTGTTACAACAAGCGGTTTAATTCAGTAAATCTGTTATGTGGCGTAATCATTCTTGGAAGCAGATTTCAGTCATCTCATAGACCCGTTTACAACTTGGCTATAGGCGTGCAGAGACTACAGACAACGTCATTATAACGTGTTGGAGAAAGGAGGTAGCTTTTGCGGTGTCTGTTGAACATGTTTCACCGTAACCTTACGTGACATGAACAGTAACAGCAGTGGGATTTGTTGCTTGATAGGAAATTGATCCATTTGATCCATCCAACAAAGAATCACTCAGTTGGACTATGTTGATGGAAATTCGTGTTAACCGCAGCTCACGTTTAGTGAAAGAAAGAGTGTGCGATTTGGAGACTAAGTTCTGGGTTCATTAAAATTTAGCATGGCCTCCTGCAGAAACAAAACACGTTTTGACTCAAAAAATACGAGGAACTGTTTGTAGTTTGACAAGATCCCGAAATTCGTTCATACATTCAGTCTAAATTTACTTGCAGAATTTCGATTCCCGTTAGATTTGAATAACTGTCACAATAGGCTGGTTACATTTCAGTACCTGTCAAAACAGGGTGGTTACGTTACAGTTAACTGCCACAATTGGGGGTTACATTTCAGTTAACTGTCACAATAACGTGGTTACATTATAGTTAACTGCCACAATAGGGTGGTTACATTTCAGTTAACTGTCACAATAGCGTGGTTACATAACAGTTAACTGCCAGAACAGGGTGGTTACATTACAGTTAACTACCACAATAGAGTGCTTGCATTACAGTTAACTGCGACAATAGGCGTGGTTACATTACAGTTAACTGTGACAATAGGTGGTTACATTACAGTTAACTACCACAATAGAGTGCTTGCATTACAGTTAACTGCGACAATAGCGTGGTTACATTACAGTTAACTGTCACACTAGGGTGGTTACATTTCAGTAACTGCCACAATAGGGTGGTTACATTTCAGTAACTGTCACAATAGGGTGGTTACATTACAGTTAACTGCCACAATAGGGTGGTTACATTTCAGTTACTGCCATAATAGGGTGGTTACATTACAGTTAACTGCGACAATAGGGTGGTTACATTTAAGTAACTGCCACAATAGGGTGGTTACATTTCAGTAACTGCCATAATAGGGTGGTTACATTTCAGTAACTGCCATAATAGGGTGGTTACATTACAGTTAACTGCGACAATAGGGTGGTTACATTTCAGTAACTGCCACAATAGGGTGGTTACATTTCAGTAACTGCCATAATAGGGTGGTTACATTTCAGTAACTGTCATAATAGGGTGGTTACATTTCAGTAACTGTCACAATAGGTTGGTTACATTTCAGTAACTGTCATAATAGGGTGGTTACATTTTAGTAACTGCCATAACAGGGTGATTACATTTCAGTAACTGTAACAATAGGGTGGTTACATTACAGTTAACTGCGACAATAGGGTGGTTACATTTCAGTAACTGCCATAATAGGTGGTTACATTTCAGTAACTGCCATAATAGGGTGGTTACATTTCAGTAACTGTCACAATAGGGTGGTTACATTTGAGTAAATGTCACAATAGGTGGTAATGTTACAGTAACTGTCACAATAGGGTGGTTACATTTCAGTAACTGTAACAATAGGATGGTTACATTACAATAGAGTACCTGTAACAACAAGGTGGTTACATTTGAGTAACTGTCACAATAGGGTGGTAATGTTACAGTAACTGTCACAATAGGTGGTAATGTTACAGTAACTGTCACAATAGGGTGGTTACATTTCAGTAACTGTAACAATAGGATGGTTACATTACAGTACCTGTAACAACAAGGTGGTTACATTTCAGTAACTGTCACAATAGGGTGGTAACATTACAGTAACTGTCACAATAGGGTGGTTACATTACAGTACTTGTAACAACAAGGTGGTTATAATATAGTTACCTGTAACAACGGGTGAATGTTACAATAGCTCATGAAAGATCTATGTGTTTGATGCTTAGGTTGCTGAATGTTTTGCTGGTGCGTGGATGTGAAAAGACATGGCTATGCAAAAATAATTACATAATACATAAGACATCACTTGCTCCTTGAACGACTCAATTTTTCCGCTTCCCTGGCTGCCCTGTAAAGTGACACCCTCTTGGCTCTCAGTTGAAACAAACAGAGCTGATAGTTGTCTTGTTAAACGTATTTTACGTGAGATGGTATAAAGATGACCACTTAGATATAAACGATTGGGCGATTTTTTATTGCAAAACGGATATTTATCCTACACTATGGTATGTTTACTCAGCTGTGACATGCTTCAGCCAAATTATAAGCAATTACACCAACACTAGTCGATAAAGCATATGAGTTTGTATATTTGACATATAACACACGAGGGTGAAATTCATTCAACGTATTTACTCATTTTCCGTTTATAACAGTAATAAGTAGTGTCGTTATTGCAAAAGGTACCGCTGTAGAGAGATTAGTAACATCACTGCGACCTTTCACCACACAACGATCTCACAAGCAATGTGATGCAAATATTTTACAGCAATATCTCCCGTGGGCGTCAGTTCAGCTGGAATGGCATAATCCTCATTGGAATGATTCCGTTCGAATACAAAACAATCTTTAAAAAATTGGACGCTAAAACTATGGTCTCTTGGAGATCAACATTTGATAGGAACATGATAAGAATGTTACGTTTGATTATAAAACGACTTTTAAAAACTTAGCTATTAATCACGTCTTATGTTTTGTCAGTATCTGACATACTAAACTCTCCCACTTCGATACGAAGTCTAAGAGCGTACAGCGAGCATACAGTTATCTTGTTTGGTTCGTCTATATGGCACTGTCGCCATGACGACGTGACGCTGTCCACGTGGTACTGTCATCTAGCTGGCGCAGCCCCAGCCGCCACAGTCGTTAGTTGTCGGGGACGTTCGCTTCTTGGTGCACGTGCAGCCCACATGGTGAGTCTTCAAGACTGGCTTGTACTTATAGAATCCATCTTGGCACCCTATCTCCTGCAGGACCCGGATGTTGGTTGACACTCGGGAACACTCGTTAACGTCGTTGCCGACACAAGCCGAACACTTGCAGACAGCCTGTGGGATGAAGGATGGGAAGTGTCCGGCGGGCAGCTCCGTGATGTTGTACCACCAGGGACAGATGGATCGGGAGAAAACTGGGGCGTTGGGGTCATCGCTCACCGAAGATGGGCACGATTGGCCTCCTGTCTGGCTGTCGTTCACCAGATGGTAGTTCAGCTCAGTGGCCATGGGCAGTTTGGAATTGTTGCCGGCCAGCTCAGACATTTGTAGATACATGGAAGCGTTGAGGTGTTGGTTGAGGTTCTCAAACAGGAGGCTGAGGTTGGCTGGAGGTTGGCAGTTGGCGACTTGTCTTCGTTCTCTGGTGTTGACGTTCTTCCGTGGAAGGCACCGAGCAGCGACTGCAGCACACAGGAACAGGGCGAGGCGAAGAAGAAACATCCTTATCTTGTCGATGTTAGATGACAGACCTGTGGGTTTGTTGGCAATTCCGAACAGCTGTCTGGTCAAACACAGCACTACCTTACAATATATACATCCATTCGGGACTTTCCGAAAGAGAAAATTCTGTGGCAACATTTTGAAAGAGGAAGAGCAAAACGGTATTTCAGTGTCCAGGGGGTAAACCCTACCAATAGTATGGCATTTTCGATGTAACACTTTGTCGCTGTTACTGTTGTCTATCATTTACAATCAAAATAAAAACGGAATAATATGTTTGTTGTTATTAATATCAATGCTGGTTTAATTGTTTACCTTCCGCCATTTGACTTAAGTCCGAAATAAAAATCCTGTTTGGAAATAAAGCCCTTTCATATTAGGTACGCCACCTTTGCGTGTGAGCACCTCTAGGGTTTATTATTTGAGAAGAAGGAAGTATTGTGGTGTGGAGATTCGTGTATCAAACTCCAGTCACCTGTATAATGTCCCCCACAGATGAGAACAAGATCGGCGTTTGATTATCCGGGACGCATTATGTTGTTTTATGGATGAATCCATCTGGTCTATTTGTTGATATATATTTGGTCGGTTGTGATGCGTTTCTGATGTATAAAATGCAAATGATTAATGGATGGATGATGTCGTCCAATATTGTCGGCGAGTTTAAAAATCCTTAGGTCAGCAGAACCCAGTACAGGTGATAAGTCTGGTTCCCTCTGAAAGTCCGCCAGTCTATGCACCGGGCAAGCATCACTGAGTCGAACAACTGTTCGTACATTACCGTATTCTGAGGAATTTCTCGAATAATACCATAGTGATTTACTCTTTACTTTATCGACCTTTTATATAGATTGCCAATATCTTTCTTTTGATAGGTAATGACAAATATTGAAATAGTATTTTGTCAGTTATAATGTGCTGATGGCGCTGGGTGTGGTTCTACATTTGTTTACAATAGAGCACATAGTTTGATAAAAATGCCATATTTCATCGGATTAAATTTTCCAGATAACTGCTCGGCTAATTCGTTCCATCATCACGTTATAAGTGAAGATTATGTTTGTTATTCTCTTCTGAATTGCTATGTGAGAATTATTCAGCAAAGTTGAAATACACTTGCACATACTCTCCTTAAAAAGAAACGCATATGTGATATTGATATATGAAATTTCAAGTGTTTTTGGTTTTTTTTCAAAATTAGTGTTTGTTATAATTTCACCATAATAATGCTTGTTTGTGTACATGGAAAGAACGCACAGCGCAAAATAAAAACGCTTCTTTGTTTACGTTCCAAAGTGTTAAACTTTCATGGAAGTGTCATAGAGAAAAAGTGGTTTTACAATTTGTATGCGCAGTTCTGAGGAACCGTGAGCAGATTAAATGAAAATACACATATGCGTTTCTTTTTTGCAGAGTATATTTGACGATTCATGGAAAAATAGCCCCAATATTTGCCACTAAGGATTGTTTATGTCCTTGTTCAATTAAAATTTTCAAAAGAGACATATTTGTATGGAACAGAAAAAAAAGTCTTAGGTTCGAATAGGTGATTGTATCAGCAAAACAACGCACCACGCGGGACGAATGCTATTGTGTGTATACATTCTTCCTATCACAACACAGATAAGTACTGTAAGGCCAGTTTTAATACCGTTAGTTGACGTTGACAAACGTGTGAATGAGGAAGTGAGGCATTGTGACTATCGACGTATTGTATAGGCTCACTCCACGCATGATGAACATTGCCAGGTATTGTTACACTTCAGAACAAAGAACAACTTTACACTCTCTGTGGTGCACGGTCAGATGCTAATATGGACATGGCGATTAAGTATGTGATACGTTTATTTGAGATTAAAGTGTTTAAGATGTGGGTTTTTGTGACAGCAGTGGTGTGCTGCTGGCAACCCTATTATCAGTGATGTCAATGGCCACCTCAACAATCGGTATTACTTGTCAATCACCATGTTGATTTATGGGTTTATGGTAGGGAAGTCTTGGTTCAAAGCTAAATGTTAATTAGTCCAAATGGTTTGATCGCCGTTATATGTTGATGTGTCGGATATTGGGGGTGGGGTTGTCTAGGGTTTACCACGACGGTTATACATCGACGGTTATACCCAGGACACCCAGCTCACAAGCAAGGGATTATAATCAGTGCAAATCTTGAAATTCGACCCCACGACTAAGGAATTTAGCTGTTCTGTGGACGGAGGCAACGGACACGACTTGGTTTTGCCAAGAAATACCGAAACATCATTTTGTTTCAAAGATTGATTGGGGGTATTCTTTTGGTTTTGCCATATTTATAAAACAATGTATTATGTCATGTTACCTGCGCCTTGCGATGAACCTCAACCACATTGCACACGCGATCGCGGGCTGAAATAACGCAAAATAGGACACAGAACCCAGTGAGAGACAACTGGAATTGCAGGCCCAGCCACGTTCCGTTATCTGTGCAACCATAACACTTTCTGAACGCCAAGAAGAAGGGTTGGTGTAGGGGTGGGGGGTTATCGCAGGAACAGGAACAAAGTGGTTTTGTGGAGGTTATTATATGGGAGACTCTTTGGGAATATCTGCAAATGTCAGCGATATGCCCGATTTTCTGTCTTCTATTTCCAGTAATCAGTATTCAAAGAAACATTGAGTAAAACACATAAACACAAACCACACACACATACGCACGCACACATCATACATACATACACCATGTCATCGGTTCCCTATTGCGCAGATCGATGATCATGCTGTTGATCACTGGGCTGTCTGGTCCAGAATCGATTATTTACGGGCCGCCGCCATATGGCTGGAATAATGCTGTGTGCGGTGTAAAACTAAACTCATTCACTCAATCACATACAAATTTGCCATTCTCTTCTAATCAGCCCTGAGGCAGAGGGTTCAAATCTTAATCTCCCAATTCATTGGGTCTCCTTTTGGGGCATATTTATAAATTTTAAGAATCTGATCGTTGGGCTAGCAATCCCCACTTACCACTGGCGCTATCACATCGAATGTACTACCAACAAACTCTGCACTGCGCCTTTTGTTAGCGAATGTGTAGAAGCCTGAACATTCTCTGCATTATGATTGTACGTTTAATGTTATAATCATTCATAAGTAATAATGGTGAATGTACAAACAGCTAATCAGACCTTTAGTATCAACTGAAACCACAAAGTTATACGATTACAACAATTCTGTTTGTCATATGTAAACTTGCTTCATCTAAAATGACATTTTTCACAATATGTTTTAACGACAACCGCAGGCGTGAACCCAACTTGCCGAGTGTAAGTTTCTTCTCTCTACACCTCCCTGTATGACGCTATGTGTCAATATCTGCATACATTCGTGAAAAACAACAAATACACTCCGAGGGATATTTAAGCGTTCTCAAATATCTATATTTATTTGCATGTATGTGTGTGTGTGTGTCTGTGTGTGTGTGTGTGTGTGTGAGAGAGAGAGAGAGACAGAGAGAGACAGAGAGAGAGAGAGTTTTATCAACATTAAATATGACGTTTATCACAATATATAACATGAAATATACACCTGTCATTTCTTTCTGCATGTAATATGGACGCTAGCTGAAATGTGGGGCGGTGGGATAGCCTAGTGGTTAAAGCGTTGGCTTGTCACGTGGAAGACCCGGGTTCGATTCCCCACATGGGTACAATGTGTGAAGCCCATTTCTTGTGTACCCCGCCGTGATATTGCTGGAATATGACTAAAAGCGGCGTAAAACCCTACTCACACTCAATTGGTGACAGGTTGTCCCATCAATATTGCTACATTAAAGGCTTTCAATGCAACCAAAGCTTAAAGATGAAAATGTAAGGTAACACACGGATGACATTTCCACATTTGACATACCAGTGACCAAAAATAGTCTGATGCTATTTTCTATTTCAACTTACACCTGACGTACCTTAATTAGGGAGGCACAAGTTACCTCGTGGGTAAATGCACAGTTTGTCATAAGAACAACGTAGTCTGGTAAAACGCATGTTATCATATTTATGAATGTATTTTGGGCCAGTGGCCTATTACTGAATAAAATCTGTCTGTCTGTCTGACAACGTAGTCTAAGAAACATTTTATTCACGTTATCATTTTTATTCAAGGGACAAATTCTGCCGATATACCACAGTTATGTCTTATTTAAACCTTGTAAAACGTATCCACCCTTTCAAATCTTAGAACATGAACCTAGGGACTTCTGTTTCCAGAGGTAAATGGACTTGCATTCATTTTTGGGTTTTATATAGACATGTCTACAAGCACGGTGTCAATGGCATCAAATACTGGACATGATCCCTATAATTTATTGGCTATCGTTTGAAATTATGTACAAAAAGGATAGTCAAGTTGATTTGAATGACCAACACCAATCACATATCTATGCCGCCTAACATTCAAAGAGGAAGGCAACAAAAAGCCTTTGAATGTTGTACGTTTTAAATATAGTTCCGAAAACTTCATCAAAGACCTGCCCTCGTCACAGTATTGTGTTTGCTACCACCCCACACCCTGGTCGAGACCACTGCGTTACTGAGAAATGCAAGTCGGTAGTTTGGGCTTGTTTCTCTTAAACCTGTATTAATTACAATACGTTCGTGCTGAACTGTCTTCCGTGTTGAATGTAGCGTCTTTTGTGAGTCACGAGACCTCAGCCAATTGGTGTGTTGCGTTATAGACGACGAAAGTAATGTTCACCTACACAGGCTCCCATTTTCATCAGTGCTACCAATATTTTTTATCCCTAAAATTAGTCCGGCCTTTTGGAACTTAGTCCGTGCTATGATTTCCCTGATATGTTCTAATAAATCCGTCACAAGGAGAAATGTACTAATTACTCAACTTTGTACTATGTACTAAACTTTTTCAGAATTCATTCAGTTACTGAATATAGGAAGTACGATATTTTGGGAATACAAGAAATTATTGTCTTTGAAGGGAAAGGAAGGCTCTCGATCATTCGATCGAATGGTGTAATGGCAATCAGACATCAACACGACAAAATACTAGGGGTGAATCGGTACGCTCTTACCACAGTGCGGTACGTATTGCGGTACAAGGCCTTCGGTTCGGTATGAGATATGATCATAATGTAGAAATTTGACATATAGCAAAGAAATGCATAGATTTTGGCAAAACGATTTTAGAAAAGGTGTAAAAAGGTTAATAAAATGACCGTACAAAAACCGAAAATACCGAAGTTTTGGATTGCAATACGGTATACTGAACCGAAGGCAAAATACCGCGGTTCCACTAATACCGCGGTATACCGTTTACCGTATACCAAATAGGTCCAGTCTGTTGGAACTTAAATTGATATCGTCAGTGCTGTGAGGTCCTTCATATATTCTAGGAATCAGTCACGAGGGGAGATATCGTAGGATACATAACTATACTCTTAAGAAAAAGTAGGGGAACCTAAACTTTCAATTTGGATAGAATGTATAAGCATTAACAAACAAAGACAGACATCATATGAACGCACCACCATTTTTCTTTATCACCACCCCTAAACACAATGCATGGGATGCACGTGCACAACGCAGTAGCCCCATACACGGTTTTGACGTTTTTCAAGAAGGTCGATTAATTACTGTAGACCATGAATTCTGACAATCGTCTTGCATCACACAGTTGTTAGTTTCTGTGTCTAGCCTTTTATTTTGCTTGAAAACCGTAATCATGCAAACTTCACGTCACACATCAATCATCTTTCAAAATCGATTATTGCACTATGATCAAAAGGAAATGCGTGGTGGTGCACTCTCAAAATATTCAATATTATCATATCAACATTGATTGACTCCGATAGAGCTCCAAAATTTTCAATCAAAATGAAGGTCCCTACCTTTTTTAAAGAGCACATTAACCGGGTTAGGGACTACAAGCAGCAGAACTGATACAGTTACTGAATATAGAAATCACGATGTTTTGAGCATATAGGAACAACATGGACGCTGGGAAGAGTGAGTGAGGTTGGTTTTACGTCACCTTTAGCAATATTCAAGCAATATCGCGGCGGGGGACACTAGAAATTGGCTTCACACGACCTCGAAAGAAGATTCGATCGAATGATGTACTGATCATCAGACGACCCCCGCTTGATTACCCAGAACAGTGTCAGTAAAACATCATACATGCTTAACCCAACTTATCTTATCAACAGATAGGAAACACAGCTTGAACAACTAGGGTCGACCAGTTGTAAAACCTTCTCTTAGATGTGTCAATTCATCGACATCAATGAAAGCAGTGGGCTTTCTAACGCAACCACCCATCGCCCTCCACCCCCAGTTGCACTGAAGATGTTATTTAGATAAAACGTATACGAACTGAACTAGACTTTACAGTGAGAGCTAACACTAAAATAGTCACTCTAATGCTTAAACAGGAAGCGCTTCAATATTGCTTACTGGAGGCACGGCTAAACCTGATTGACAGTCACTCGAACACGTCTCTACCGCTTCCTCTCTGAACGTTAAGTCACGGAATCGTCTTTCGAAAAATCCAGAATGGATGTATATAAGTGGTGTGGCAGTGCTGTGTTTGACCAGACAAGTATTGCTTGTTTGTACAAACTTGCCAAAACTACACTGTTCTGTCATCTAACATCGACAAGATAAGGATGTTTCTTCTTCGCCTCGCCGTGTTCCTGTGTGCTGCAGTCGCTGCTCGGTGCCTTCCACAGAAGAACGTCAACACCAGAGAACGAAGACAAGTCGCCAACTGCCAACCTCCAGCCAACCTCAGCCTCCTGTTTGAGAACCTCAACCAACACCTCAACGCTTCCATGTATCTACAAATGTCTGAGCTGGCCGGCAACAATTCCAAACTGCCCATGGCCACTGAGCTGAACTACCATCTGGTGAACGACAGCCAGACAGGAGGCCAATCGTGCCCATCTTCGGTGAGCGATGACCCCAACGCCCCAGTCTTCTCCCGATCCATCTGTCCCTGGTGGTACAACATCACGGAGCTGCCCGCCGGACACTTCCCATCCTTCATCCCACAGGCTGTCTGCAAGTGTTCGGCTTGTGTCGGCAACGACGTTAACGAGTGTTCCCGAGTGTCAACCAACATCCGGGTCCTGAAGGAGATAGGGTGCCAAGATGGATTCTATAAGTACAAGCCAGTCTTGAAGACTCACCATGTGGGCTGCACGTGCACCAAGAAGCGAACGTCCCCGACAACTAACGACTGTGGCGGCTGGGGCTGTGCCAGCTAGATGACAGTACCACGTGGACAGCGTCACGTCGTCATGGCGACAGTGCCATATAGACGAACCAAACATGATAACTGTATGCTCGCTGTACGCTCTCAAACTTCGTATCGAAGTGGGAGAGTTTAGTATGTCAGATACTGACAAAACATAAGACGTGTTTTATTACTAAGTTTTTGAAAGTCGATTTGCATTCAAAGGTAACCTTTTTAACACGTTTCTGTCATGTGATGTTCAGGAGTGTATTCATTGAATAAGAGACCATAGTTTTAGCATCAGAATGGGTTTGAATACAATTGCAGTACATTTCTATTTTTAACACACCTTGGGTGATGCCAGTCTGTGGAATCCTGACAGGTAATTTGGCAGAGGCTTGTTTTGTGCAAAAAAACACGTTTAGTTTATTTACCCTCTAATTGTTTGTTTTTTTCTTCTTAGCTGTTATCTGTTTGTGCGAGGCAAAGAAAGTAAAGCATTGTATATTTATTCAATTCTATCTCAGCAAAAATAATTCTCTCAATGTTTTGTGTGGGTGGATAGTGGCGTGCTATAAATATCCATGATTATTATCATTATTTATTGTTATTATAATTATTATTTCCTATTGTCAAAATCTAGAACTCGCTCCTCACCAAGACTTTTGAAAGATTGCTTTTACTATTCTTTTCGTTATAATAGCCTCTGTCCCTTCAAAACTTCATCCCAACAATGCCAAGGCGTGACGCCATGTGTACTGGGCAGCACGAAACCACTGAGATCTTAATTAGGGGCGGTCGGTCGGTAGGTCGGCCCTTTTAACTAAAAGAATAATATCTTGATTTGTTCAAATCTATACCAGAAAAGAAAAATTAAAGCACCTGTAACTTGGCTTCTGTCCTGTTTGGCAAAGCAAAATCTGCACATGGAAAAATACAAAACACCTCGGGAATTAAAATATATGAAGCAAAATCATTTGTTGTCAGATTTGCAGATTCTGAATCTATAACAAGATAAAGCATCAGAGCAAAGTAGCAAAGTAGCATCAAAGCATCAACAGAAAAGTAGATTGAATCAGATGTGCCTGTCACAAAGTTAGACACATCGGTCATCAAAGTGTTTTGTTTGTCTTTAATATATTATAATATTGTATTGCTAAATGAAAGGTAAAGAAAGAAGAAGAATAACACCTGGCACTTAGTTTGAGTTCATGTAGGCAGAAATAAAATACTTTTTTAAATGTTCAGGTCGGCGGCCAAATTACGGCGAGGAGAAGCAGATATATAAAACAATGTTGCCTTATCACAAATGTACTTTTGCGGAAGAGTAGTTAATGATGCCAGTAGGATTTAAAAGCATTCAAGTCTTTATTTGTCTATGGCAACCATTTCATGAAAAATGCATTGTTTTCCTATCAAACGTATAATAAAAGTGATCTTATTTGCACCCCACATATGTCATTGTGAGTCTTTACTGAACACATCATTAGCCATGTTGCCGTATGGCCGCAAAATATTTATACTCGTGTATATAAGGTGAGGGCGAGGTGGGCGAGCTGTCTAAGGCTCCGAGCTAGTACTAGTATGGATTCTATGAGGGCTCACATCACCGATGGGGTTAAGCAAAAATTAAAGACAGTGAACTCTATCCCTCTTGTCATTCCCGGTGGAATGACCAAGCTGCTCCAGCCACTGGATATTTGTGTGAATAGGTGTTTTAAGACACTCCTGAGAGCTTCTTGGGAGAGATGGATGTGCAGTGGAGAGCACACCTTCACCAAGACTGGAAGACAACGCAGAGCAACTTATGCTGAAGTTTGCAAGTGGATTGTAGAGGCATGGGACAAGATCAGTGTGTCAACAATCGTTAACGGATTTCGAAGAGCTGAGATCATTCAGGACGCCGCCGACGTACTTGTTGAGTCTGACTCAGAAGATGAAGATATGGACACTCCAGATTCCATTATACCTCCAGAAATTGCCCAGATCTTCCATTCGGACACTGAAGACGAGGACTTTGATGGCTCTGAAAGTGACGACCTAGACGAGTAACCTGAATGCGTGCTACTGTGAAATGTCCATCAGTGAAGACGAAATGAACTGAAATGCTTTCATTCCCATTTTGGCAGAATACATATTTAATCAAAATAATCATTTGTCAAAATAAATAATTCTAGCCCTTGAGTTCCTGCATGTTATTTATTTATATTCTTATGTGTTTCATGTTATTTTTAACCATATGAGTATATTGATATTGCGATATGAATTTGAAGTGTTTCTGCTGGCTTAATTCGTGTGAGTGTGGTATTTTCAGCCAATCACTTGTCTATACTAAATTCATGCCAGGAAACCCCGACTGATTGGCACGTGGTAGGTCGCAGTACACACTCCGGCGCAGCGATGACTTAGCATAACATCTAATATCAGTTTAACACTGTAACGTAAATATTATGACAATACATATTCATATTTCAAACTGGCTGCATCGTTTGCTCTCCATAAAGCTTCGATGACAGCACGTGGGGACGTACAACCCATGTAAACAAAGGATCGCTGCGCAAATCGAAATAGTGGTACACGTTTCACGATATATTCTCAGTGAAACTAAACCATTTTAGCAACGATGTTTAATTAGATGTGTAGACTCATCAAACATAACAAAATTTAAGAAGTATGTACATTATATTGAATGGACTGTGCTAAAAACGTCACATCTTTCTGGCCTGTGGCAGAGGCTGGCCGCATTGAACTCTGGGTAGGAGAGTGGTCGCAGTGCAGCCAGACAAAGACGTTAGAACGACACATCAGTTTTAATCATTTATTTTGTAATAACGACAATGGATTATTTTTATTATTCAGAAGAAATCATAATGATTTATCCCGAAAGATTATTAAAGTTGTCTGAAACATGAATTTACTACAATATTTGTCCATTCGGTGCGGTCTACTTCTAAAATGGCGACGCGACGCATCCGTCAACCACACGATGTTCAATCGGTCAACGACAGTAATAGTGACAATTTATTACTACAAATAATATGGAAAAAAGGATATAACAAAAAAGAAGGATAACAAATTATAACGATTTTGAAAACTTCTTGAAGGCAACTCCCAATAAAGGTACGCTAGATCCTGGCTACTGAAAGATATTCCGCGTATTCCGTTTTACACTTACTTTTTATGTGTAGTTTTACACTGAGATTCACACAAAAGGTTGCGCAATAGTGCAAAAAATACGAAAGGTGCCTGGATCGATCCCCACTTGTGACCGGGTGTAAAAACCTTGGAGCTAACATTACTTGCAAGCTCTTTCAGTGTTGTCACAACCCCTAGTGTGCAGTACACAACCCTGTGCTCTTACAAGAACCCACTCACCCGATGGGTGGTGATCAAATGGTGGACACACGAACACGTGCAGACTCCTAATTGCGGGTATAGTAACGTGCAGTATCATTGGACAAAATACTGTGACTATGTGTCCCAGTTCACCCAGCTGTAAATGGGTACCTTGTGAGGAGGAGGCTGCATGAGTTGGATACTCATCAGGGAGTTGAGTTGATCCGTTGATCAAGGGAACACTCAAGCGCATTAAGCATGTACTAGTAGCGTGAATACGTGCGCTATATAAATATCTTATCATAACATATATAACCTACAGAAATACAGTTGTCTAACTAAGGAGTAACGACTGTCAACAAATAAAAAACTATTCTAAACAGGTCATTCACCCTTCAAGTGATAGTCGTGGGTGCATGTACGTCATGACCTGGCCTTGAGATGCCTGTAGGAGTGGATAGTGTGTATCACGCTGCTCGACCTTCATGTTTCATATGCCTCTGTGATAACCATACAGAACCAGATCACCAGATACCTGAGTCAGAGGGATGTCAGGGATGGGAGCTCTACATATGACGCTACTTATAATTTGCTTACTGCTCGCCATTGTCACCGTCAGCGAGTCTAAGAGAAATGTCCTCCTTATATTTGGTGAGTACACGTTGATTGGTAAATACACCCGGGGTGGGCTGTGTTCCTGTTGGGGGTGTTGTGTCCTTGGATCAGATTACACCTTTAACATACAAGGAGGTGTGTACGCCACGGACCGAACACATTGTAGGGCATGGTGTTGCATGGATGGCTGTTTGTAATTAGGTGTCATTGCCCTACAAGCTACGAGGATATATTGACGCATTAATTGAGGAGGTAGAGATTGTCCGAACTTGTATGTGAGTTTGACAAAAAACTACCGTCTGCGTGGTACGCACGCACGAACACAGACACACAGACATACGTAGACACAGACACACAGATACACGCACACAGACACACAGACATACATATACACACATACACTCAAACAGACACACAGACATATATATACACAGATACACGCACACAGACACACAGACACAGACATACAGACATACATATACACAGATACACGCACACAGACACATACAGACATACATATACACAGATACACGCACACAGACACACAGACACACGCACACAGACACACAGACATACATATACACAGATACACGCACACAGACATACAGACAAACATAGACACAGATACACACAGTCACACAGACATACAGACATATATATGCACAGATACACGCACACAGACACACAGACATACAGACATACATATACACAGATACACGCACACAGACACACAGACATACATATTCACGCACACAGGCACACTGACATACATATACACAGATACACGCACACAGACATACAGACAAACATAGACACAGATACACACAGTCACACAGACATACAGACATACATATACACAGATACACGCACACAGACATACTCACAAACACACTCTGGAAAAGTTTAATACTTTATGGATACACACTCTGGGAAGATGCTGTACAGAGATGTACTTTCAATGAAGAATTGCTGTGATGAGTGGATTAAATCGAATATAGAATAATAATCATTTCTATTTATTACCCAGCACGAGCATTTTATGTGGTGTTACTAAAGAAACATTCCATTCTCCAGGAGAAGGTATTCAAGAAAATAAGACACATAGTTGGCGATGGTCATTGATAAATGAAGATAAACATTTCATGATATAAAGTACTTTTGCATTTTGTGTTGAAGGATTGTCTGACCATTACAAGGGCATGGGTTGGGGGATGTGAATATACGTCAGGTATTTAGTACAGAAGTGTATTAAAACCCTAAGCCCCAGCCACCCTGTAATAACTGACCGGTGCCCCAGGTGACGATGCCGGATTCCAGATGGGCGCCTACAACAACACGGCCTGCAAGACGCCAAACTTCGACAAGCTGGCCGCCAGGAGTGTAGTCTTCAAACATGGCTACACCTCCGTCAGTAGCTGTTCTCCCAGCAGGTAAGGTGACATCAGGAGACTCAACCAATAATGTGTTGCCAGCAAGACAATATCTGTGTAACCATTTCCTCGTCTGAAGTCTGCTGTAGGGCGCTTTGCACTTGCGTGTAACACGAACCCACTGAACCCGCAATGTGGTCTTAAGTCATTTACAAAGAAGGGGGGGACCCTGACCCCCTACCCCTCTCTCTGGATCCGCCAATGTGAAGCTGTTTAGTCTTGGTCGTAAAACAGTTGGACTGTTGCCTGGATATGAACATACAATACCTTCAAGAATGTGGTGTATGAAATGTAATATGCATATTCTTTATATTGAGTCCCATTGTTGCTTAACGCCGCACTGAGCAATATTCCATCAAAATGGCGAGTCTGGACCAGACAATCCAGGGATCAACAGCATGAGCATCGATCTACGCATTTGGGATATGATGACGTGTGTCAACCAAGTCAGCTAGCCTGACCACCCGATCCCGTTAGTTGCTTCTTACGACAAGCATGGGTTGCTAAGACCAATTCTAACCCGGATTCACGGCTCACACTATCAGAGTACGGCACCTAATCGCCAGCACACAAAGTAAGAGATCGAACCGACTCAGCCACAGTGGGAGTCAAGATCACATTTTCTTGTGTACCCCATTACCAAGTATAAAATGGCACGGCTCCGGTGGCGGAAGCTTTGCACACACGTCCTTTACAGTAGTCACGCTTTGAAATGTTATATATTTGGAGTTGCACTTTATCAGTTAAGTACTGATTCTAGTAATTTGGGGTTGAGTCACTATAGATACTAGGTTCACACATACACACGTATGTCCTCAGATCCGTGCTCCTAACAGGGTTGCCCCAACATCAGAACGGCATGTACGGACTTGTACACGAGCCCCATCACTTCAGCACCATGGACAGTGTCAAGAGTTTACCTGTCATACTTGACAAAGCTGGAATACGCACGGGTGAGTAGATTACTGGACGTTCACTTACCACTGTTCTTGTCTATAAATAGGTACATGTGTACCAGAGGCATATCCTGAGTATGTAGATGTATACCTACATTTAAGGTATCATTGGGAAGAAGCACGTGGGGCCGGACACAGTGTACAAGTTTGACTATGAACAGACAGAGGAGAACCATGACCCGAACGAGATTGGGAGGAACATCACCTTCATGAGGAACTTCGTGAGACAGTTCCTCCAGCAGAAGGATGACAGGTGCGATGTTGATGATGGTGATTATGGTGATGATGATAAAGAGTAAAACACTTTGTTCTTCTTGATGGGATATGTTCTTGCAGGTCCACGTCATACAGGGAAAGTTGGCAAAACAAACTGCGGAAAACCAGCTAGAGAATACCTTATAAATATCCATTGTATTGTAACTTTGAATAACCAGCCTACAATCTGTTGTCATTAACTGACATCATTATTTGATGACATACTTCTAACGCCAGACTACCACAGTCCAACGACACTAGAGATGTATTTTTCTCAGCATAAAAAGAAAATCCTGTAGAAAGGTCATTTTTCCTTACTATCAAAACAATTAAGCATTTCTCTCTTCATTGCAAACTCATATGTGAAATACTGTTTAATTTCCAAAACCAATCTTCCGACTTTTTCAGTTTAGAAACAGAAAAGACTCTCTTGTTTTTTTGTGTTTTTTTGGTGGCCATTGGTGTAACCAACTTTATATTATTTCATTGTGGCACTATGGTAACCGCTGACGTCAGACATTGTGATGCATGCCTATATCCTATCAGATATTACTCTCTCCCGGGGAAAATCACTCTCACCAATGGAAGCAAGGTTTGGATGATAAAATACATGACATCCTTGGCCTCAAGGTTTTTAGATATTACAGTGTTTGATATTTTTTATAAAAGGCCTTTTTTCCTGTATCTGGCGTTTCACGACCCACACCGATGTAACAACATTCCCCTGTACGGGCAGTTCTGTGAGAGATTTGGGAACAGGCAGCCTGGCATGGGGGTCATCCCTGACTGGACACCGTCTTACTACAAGCCTGAAGATGTTGAGGTCCCCTACTTCCTGCCGGACACGCTGACCACCAGGCAGGACCTGGCTAATATGTACACGACGTACAGTAGGATGGATCAAGGTACCTATATAGATAGATGTACAGTAGATGTGACTGTACACCAAGTACAGTAGGGTGGACCAAGGTGTGTATGTAGACAGATGTACAGTAACAGATTATGTACACCACGTACAGAAGGATGGACCAAGGTGTGTCTGTAGATAGTCTGGTGTTAAGGTATAACACATATCCACTGAAAAGTATAGTGAAATTGAATTTTACGATTTTGCTGTAGAATGGACGGTTGACAAGAATGAGTTTAGATAAAGTCGCTTCAACTCTTTCTCATTAATTCTCCGTTGACAACATTAAACAATTAACAACGGTGCGTTGCTATGTGTATGATACAAACATATTTTTGGTAAGGAATGTAATCCGTATTCCAGCTACTTTAGTCATTTCTTCTGCACACATTTCATCGCTGTTTGTGTAGACGTTGTGTGTGACCACTGCATGCAGACTTTGACAAGTTCATCTGCCCATATTGTATGTATGGTCGTTCAGAACCAGGATGAACAACCTTTAACATGCCTCAGCTCATAAAAAACCCATTCGTCTTATGTCAGGTATTGGGTTGTTCTTGAGCGAGTTGGAAGCAGCAGGTCACATGAACGACACTCTCATCCTCTACACGGCTGACAACGGCATTCCCTTCCCTGGCGCCAAGACCAATCTGTATGACCCGGGGATGGGCGAGCCAATGATGATCTCCTCGCCTCTACACAAGGAGTCCTGGGGCACTGTAAGTCGGCTAAGAACCCCTGGTCATTAGGTGGGGTGGTCAATAGGAATCTCTTCGCCTCTACACAGGGAGTGCTGGGGCACTGTAAGTCGGCTAAGAACCCCTGGTCATTAGGTGGGGTGGTCAATAGGGTCCTCCTCGCCTCTACACAGGGAGTGCTGGGGCACTGTAAGTCGGCTAAGAACCCCTGGTCATTAGGTGGGGTGGTCAATAGGGTCCTCCTCGCCTCTACACAGGGAGTCCTGGGGCACAGTAAGTCGGTTAAGCACAACTGGTTATTAGCTGGGGTGGGCGTGGTTGGCGAACTGTGTAAGGCGGAAGGCTACTGATCCAGCGAGCTGTGACCGGGAGTAAAAACCTTGGAGTCAACTTTGTGTGCAGACTCTTTCAGTGTTGTCACAGCCCCTAGTGTACAGTACACAAATCTGTGCACTTAAAAGAACCCACAAGTCCGTTGGTAAATGACCAGATTGTGGCCACATGAATACATGCAAACACCTAGTTGCGGGTACAGCGACGTGCTGTGCACTTGGACAAAGTAATGTGACTATGTGTCCCGGTCCATCCAGTTGTGAATGGGTACCTCGTAAGGATGGGAAAGCCACACTAATTCGGTGCGCCTAGTGGCTGCAAGAGTTGTATGATCCCCAGGGAATAGAGATTGATAATACAACGTGCCGTTGATATTGACATCCAGTGATCGAGGAAAAAACAAAGCGCCTTTGAGCAGCTGAGCTGGATATCGGCGCAATGCAAATGTTAGCATGGTGATGATAATGGTCTGTGGGTTACAGAAAGATTGCTTATCACCAATGAGTCACTCATTATAGCCTCAAGCATACTACACAGAATGCAAACGTGTCAGCAAAGATAGATCTGTGACCTGTTTGAATATTTACTTGAAGGTATCTGACGCCCTCGGTAGCACTATGGACTTTACGCCTACCATACTGGACTGGTTCGGTGTGAACTACCCTCAGTACAACATGCTCGGCAAGAAGGTGCAGCTGACCGGCAAGTCCCTCCTCCCAGTGACTGCCAACCCCGACACCACGGCTGAGAACTTCACCTACGTCTTCTCGAGTCACGATCTACACGAAGTCACCATGTACTATCCCATGAGGGTCCTCCGCACCATGACGTGGAAACTCATCCACAACTTAAACTTCGAGGCTCCGTACCCAATAGCCCGTGATTGCTACCAGGCCCCTTCCTACCTGGAGATCATCAACAAGACTATGGCTGGGCTGAAAACAGGGTGGTTCAAAGATCTGGAACACTACTACTACAGGGACCAGTGGGAACTGTTCAACATTGAGAGTGACCCTATGGAGCTGAACAACCTGGCTTATACTTCTGAGCACTCGGATGTGTTCACCAAGATGCAGACAACGTTACTCACCTGGCTGAACGTCACCAACGACCCCTGGATCTGTTCCCCGACGGGGGTGTTGGAAGGTGAGACGTGCATGACGTTGTTTAACAGCCCTAAAGCGTTTGGTCGGGAGAGGTCGTCCAGTCAGGATCTAAGACCAGGAAGTTTGTAGTTGATCATATCGGCTGCTCGTCATTGTTAAATACGTAAAACAGAATTGAATGAAACATTGAATAAACGCTGTCATGCTATCCACTAACTGAAATATACTTCAATAAAAGATATATATACTGGACTTTAATAGGCGTTGCTCGTTTATACAAGGAGGATAACCTTCATGATGAACACAACAACGTATGGTATGGATTTACAACTTCTTTAATATTTACAACACGACGTTTCTGGGCTACTTCTTGCCCCTTCATCAGGTGAATGACAGAATATGATACAAGCAAAATATATAGTATGTACAAGAAGCCAGTGAGATAGTATTACAGATAGAGATGTACAGAGATTAAGTGATGTGTTTAGATGAGATGTACAGAGTTCAAAGAGATGTTAATGCAAAGGACGTACAGAATGTTTATACAGTGTAAAGGATTGGATATACATGATAGGATTGGGTATACATTGATTGGAAGCCACTTATGAAAACAAGGATTGGGTATACATGATAGGATAGGAAAACACTTTGCAAGCATGAAAACACACATCAAAACAACGATGTACAGTGATTAGGGGAACAAGGGAAATCATGTACACTGAAAGCATTAATCTATGCACCATGCATGCGGTAGAAAAACACCCTGATCCCTGTTGATTTCAGGTTTGGTGCGGTGGATCCAGATGGCCTCCATCAATTTCCTTTTTACGCCAATTGCTGATGTTGACGGCCAAAATGTCAGTGTCATCCCAATTGATGGTATGGCTGGGATTTCTGATGACATGTTCTGATAACGCTGATTTCATGCCCGAGTTTTTCACCGATGATTTGTGCTCTTTCATACGAGTACATACAGGCCTGCCTGTTTCATCTATGTAGGTGCTGCCACATGTACATTTCAGTTTGTACACACATCCTCTTGGGTTAGGGGTAGTTTCACAGCTTCCTTTACCACTGGCTTTATTAAAGATTTGAGGGTTTTGCCAGAAGAGAAGGTAGTGTCAATGCTGGCAGTTTACTTTAGAAGTCTACTGATGTGATGACTGATGGATCCAACATAGGGAATATTTGTGCAAATAGGGGATGGTTCAGGCTTAGTAAGTGGTTGATCTTGATGTTCTAACGTCTTCTTGATGGTGGTTTCTACTAGGTGTCTCGGGTAGCCATTGAGGGTGATGAAGGTAGATTTGAGGTGAGCTAATTCTTGTTGTAGATTTTAGGGACTGCAGATGTTCTTGGCACGTCTTGCAAGCGTAGACACGATGGCTGTCTTGATCTGGGGATGGTGGTTGGAGTGGTGGTGGATGTATTGGTCAGTATGGGTTGGCTTACGGTAGACAGAAGTGATGAGCTGATTGTTGGAGTTCTGGATGGTGATGTCTAGGAAAGGGGGCTGATGAAGTTTCTCAGTCTCAATGGTGAACTGGATACGCTAGTGTTGTTTGTTCAGATGGTCAAGCAGGATGGAGGGGTCGTGACTCTTTTCCAGGATAGTGAATGTGTCATCAACCTTCCAGTACCAGCATAAGGGTTTGATGGGGGAGGTGGAGAGAGCAGCTTCTTCAAAGTTAGTCATGTAGATCTCTGTTATGAGAGGTGACAGAGGAGAGCCAATGGGTAAGCCATGTATTTGCTGGTATATTTGGTTCTGCCAATTGAAATAATAAGTCTCAAAACAACGATGTACAAGATTGATGTCAACGGATAATTTAGGGTCTATGTCATTGATGCAGATTTCTTACTTGGTGCGCAGAATTGAAACCCCATCTGAAATATACGAATAGTGCATTGTTCATGACACTGCAAGCACATGTGACTTCAGTGAGACAGATGGGCATTTTAAAAGAACGGTAATTAGGTTGTACAGATAGAGAGCAATATTTCATATATATTGCCGCCGCCATATACCTGCAATATTGCTGAGTTCGGCGTAAAACTTAAACTCTGCCACTCACTCACAAGCATATTCTCTGTAGTTATATATTGTGTTATGTCTACCGACATGACCACTTCCGGCAACACAAGCATATTCTCTGAAGTTCTATATTGTGTTATGTCTACCGACATGAACACTTCCGGCAACACAAGCATATTCTCTGTAGTTATATATTGTGTTATGTCTACCGACACAACCTCTTCCGGCAACACAAGCATATTCTCTGTAGTTATATATTGTGTTCTACCGACATGACCACTTCCGGCAACACAAGCATATTCTCTGAAGTTCTATATTGTGTTATGTCTACCGCCACAACCTCTTCCGGCAACACAAGCATATTCTCTGTAGTTCTATATTGTGTGTCTACCGCCACAACCTCTTCCGGCAACACAAGCATATTCTCTGTAGTTCTATATTGTTATGTCTACCGCCACGACCTCTTCCGGCAACACAAGCATATTCTCTGTAGTTATATATTGTGTTATGTCTACCACCACGACCTCTTCCGGCAACACAAGCATATTCTCTGTAGTTCTATATTGTGTTATGTCTACCACCACGACCACTTCCGGCAACACATGCATAATATGTCTACAAGCTCAATGTTTTGTACATCTGAAGGCACAATCCGGTGTTCTGGCCTGTCCTTGAGCATTTCCTCTGATAAACAACAAATAAAAATATGCCGATGACATCGAACACTAGACAAGATCAAAATAGTTTATTTGCTAGCGTTTGGAAACAGGACCACAACAGAGAAGTTGATTTGTGTTCGGAAAACACCGAACACGTATTTATATCCCAACACATGCAATGACGTAGGCAGAGTAATTCATTTCTCCCAATATTGTACTTTTCATATTAAGTTCCTGTTTAAGAATTGTCACGAAAATTATAAGCTGCCCACGTCACACTTGCTTTTGGTCCCCGTGGTCAAGACCTCAGCGTTACTGTGAAATACAAAGCGGTAGTTTTGGCTTGTTTCTCATAAATCTGTATTAATTACAATACGTTCTTGCGGAACTGTCTTCCGTGTTGAATATAATACTATATCTTTGTGAATCACGTGAGTTATTGAGGACGAAAGTATTGTTGGCGTACAAGGTCAGACTTCTATTCATTCGTGGTGATCTCCATATATTCTTATCTCATGATCGCTGACAAAATAGGTACAGTCTCCTTGAACTTGATCTCGACAGGATAATAGGCCCTCTCAGACAAAAAGACCCCAGACAAAACACCCCTAGGCTAAATGACCCATGACGAAAAACCCTTTCGTTTTAAACATTTCTAACGTTTTAATTTTATAACGTGTCTCAGTAACAACATTTAAAAACCGTCTTAATAAACACCATGCTCACTGCCCTGTCCAATAAAATCAAACATAGGAGCAAGTGGCCAATTTAAGCCAATTCTCTGAAACAACATTAAACAGACTTCATTCCATTGTTAAAATAACAACATGATCACTGAGGAGCCTGGGAGCATATGGTTTTCACATATGCTACTTACCTGTAACCACTGTCAGCAGTGGGAGGAATTGCTTAGAAAACATCATGTTATCACCTGTCAACTCAAAATATACACCGAGGGTGTTTTATCCTATGAGTGAAAGTTTCCAAGGGATTTTTGTCATGGGGGCATTTAGCCGAGGGTTTTTTGTCAGAGGGCTTTTTGTCTGAGTGGGCCTATTGTCTGCCTATCCGTCAGTGCTATGACCGATATGTAATCAGTCACAAGGAGAAATACCGACAGGATACAGAACTAACTGGGTTGGAGAAACCATCGCGCTGAAGTAATACAGTCAGTGAGTAAAGAAATCACGATGTTTGGAGAATATACGGACGTTGGAAATAATGCGTGGCGTGTTCGTGGCCATATTCAATCGAATGATGCAATGTTGACATCAGGCGTTTTTACAGAACTTCCTTTATGCTTTTCGTTGATATGTTATTGAGCCATGAGTCAAATACGATACCGAGAATAAGACCAATTCATAACTTACAAAATATACTAGCTTGGTGATGACATTGAATGCTAAAGCTTCAATATAATACCATCTATATACAAAAAGACAGGAGGCACAAGACAACAATACTTCCTTAGTAGAACCTTCTCTTACCTGGGCCAATTCATGGACATCAATGAAAGCGATAACTGTATGATACTTATGGATCCTCTACCCCCTCCCACAGCCTCCACACCCACACACGCGCGCGCACGCATGCAGCCACACACATCCCCTTTTAAAAAAGGACCCTAGTTTAGCATCAGTGAGTGAGTGAGTATTGTTTTACGTCACTTTTAGCAATATTCCAGCAATATCACGGCAGGGGACACCAGAAATGGGCTTCACACATTGCACCCATGTGGGACATCGAACCCGGGTCTTCGGCATGACGAGCGAACGCTTTAACACTACCCGCTCCCAGAGCCTCCACACCCACACATGCGCCCGCACGCACGCACACACACACGCTCTTACACACACACACACACACACACACACACACACACACACACACACAGTCACTCACACAATCACGCACACACACATCTTAATTTAAAAAGGACCATAGTTTTAGCATCAGAATGTGTTTGGATACGATAGTGGTATATGTCCAAATAGGTTGTTTTCTTGATGTTAAACAATATGTGGTTGATGTCAGTCTGAAACAAATACTGTCATGGGTTGATCTCGACAGTTAATCCGGCAGTGTCTTGTTTTGTGCAACTGTAACACCCGCTTTAGTTTATTAACCTTCTAGTGTATTTGCAAACATATTGGCATATTTTGCTTCTGAGTTGTCATCAGTTTGTGTGAGAGGCAAAGAAAGTTAAACCGTGTATATTTATTCAAATCTAGTGATATCTCAGCAATATCTTTTTCTCTCGACGTTGTGTGTGACATTCGATTGTTAGAATCTAGAACTCGATACCCACTACGGCAGATTGACTTTAGAATTCTCAAAGATTTCTTTTACTTTTGTTTTCATGATACTGACCTCTGTCCCTTCAACGCTTCGTCCGAACAATGCCATGGAATGACCTCATTTATTTTATCAAATAATTATAATTTTCTGAAATAGTGGTTAATAATTTTAGTTCTGTGGATATTAAAAGCATGCATATGGTGTTTTCAAGTCAAGTGCATCTATGGCAACCATCTCATGAGAAATGCATTGTTATCAAACATTGTATTTGCTATACATAGTCGTATGTTTATCCTGTACAAACACAGTGTGAAACAGAGGAGAGACAAAGTGTTAAACAGAGGAGAGACAAAGTATCCCTGGAAATGAGCTGTGTGAAGATGCCGTGGACTACATGTATCGATAAAGCTAATGCCATCAATATCTGATAAATGTGAATGCTAATCGGGAATATATGATTATAGTTATTATCAACACCGCATTCTCCAAACGACCCTTTAAGTGGGGTTTTAGTGGTTGAATCACTGGGGTTCGAATCGCTTTTTGAACAATAATATTTAAAGTTAATAATCTAGACTTTTGCAATAGCATATTGTTTTTATATGCTATGATTAACATATCTTTCAAATTGGAACGAAATCGGGGAAGAGATGAGTATTTTAGAAAACTATACACTCGTTACATAAAATACACACAGGATGATACTCGCAATGCTAATTGTGTCTTCTACCTTTCTGCTCATCGTATTCAATTTGTCTAACTGCATTTCACATTTGACCACTGACCCTCGCATTAGTACTAGACTCTGCTTTGAACAAACGTCTGGCCTCTCTTCGGTAAACATCGACAGTTTCCGTTAATCTTTTAGTGTACGAAAATGTTATTTATGCAGTTTCGAGACACTAAATCGTTATATATGGGCGTAATGTAAACAATAACACAGATCCCATTTTCAACACCGACATGTGAGTTGATATTTCGTGTCAGCTCGCTGTTGTCTCGAAATCGTACACATAAAACCTGGATCTGAACGACCACATTGGATGAATATAGCATCTTTAGCATCTTCATTTGAGCAAATTTGATGACGTATTATTCGATGAGTTGGTCCCGTTACTGAAAGCCCAGTAATAGTTGCCATTATTTATAATTAATAATAAATAGATCTAATACACTGGAAACACATAACTGATTAATTCAACCATGTACTTTTAACAATGTGTGTGCTTTCAAAAATGTAATAATGATAAAGAAGAATATATTTATTATGTTTATTAATTTGGCATGTATCATTTTAATATAACATTCATATCTATTCTTCCATTTTGGGGCTGATCATGGTGATGCAATATAGGCGTTACCTTAAAAAATATAACAATAGCCATGGCAGGGCAACATCTGCTTTATGCTACCGAGAAGTTGGTTACACATCGGACCATCAGCGTGTTAACTGCTGGTTATGGAAAATTACATGACTATGATAAATATATAAAACTAAATGTACTCCATTCCCCACAACAACCTCAGTAAAAACATAAACAAATCCCAGTTTGCCGACGATGGAGCAATATGGGTTAATGAAAATATGAAATATACACAAAGAACAAAAACAAATTGAAGCTGCACTATACCATATTGAAAACTGGACCAACCAATGGGGGTTCCAACTCTCTACCACTAAAACAACAACTGTAGTATTCAAAGCACAACATCGAAGAAAACAAAACGTACAGCTCAATATTAACAAACAAAAATACTCAATTCATACAAGAAAAATGCAAGTCAGATCCCAACATTATTAAATACCTATCACATAGTATATGGGGTAGCAACAAACAAACATTACTACTATTATATAAATCACTCATCAAATCTAAATTACACTATGGCTGCGAAATATTTCAAGATATGGCACAAACACATAAAAACAAACTCAGTTCCATTCAATTCCAAGCACTTAAATGTATAACTGAAGCGTTCCCAGGAACATCCCTTCCCTTATAAGCAAAAATTGGTAGAATGCGGGGAACGAGACCTCACTCTCGAATGGGAAAGATGTACAATGAAATATGTAACTCGATCCCTTAACAACCCCATTACAAACAAAACTGAAAACCACTACACATCTCTTAAAAATACAAATAAACTCATTATCAACAAAGGCAAATACCCAAAACCTTTTAGACAAAAAATACAGGAAATTAAACAACAACTTGATTTATACACTACAGAATATAATACAAACCCATACTACAAATCTCTTCCTCCAGCATTACTGCCAAAAATCCTGACCAACACAAAACGTACTGAACACAATATACTTAATAAATTCACAGTGTAAGAATTCATACAACAAACTTACAATCCACAAGATAATCTTCACATTTATACTGACGGATCCAAGGACCAGAATTGTAATACTGGTTTTGGTATCTACATACCCCCCAAAAAGCCTCAAACAATCCTATAATCTCCCAGTAAACTCCAGTCTCTTCACGTCAGAACTCGCAGCCATATTTCAGGCCTTGCAAACAACATCTGACCAAACAAACACCACTATCTGCATTTTTACGTATTCAATAAGCTCCATACAAGCTCTCAAAAATTACTCTACAACAAAAAGACCAGATCTAATAAATAACATATACAGAAGAATACTATACCACCAAAATAGTCCATGGCAACGAAATGGCAGACCAAGCTGCCAAACTTGGACTCCGCTCAAAAACGAAGTAAAAATATCTTACTTCATAACAGACCTAAAAAACAAAGTTAACAATATAATCATAAATAAATTCCATCATAACTGGCAAAAAATAGGAAAACATTATCCACTCTACCAAATTCAACAAACGCTAAATACAAAATGTATACATTATCACCAAACACGCCGAATTGATGTTGCCATAACCAGACTAAGATTAGCAAATTTCAATTTAATGTTAATCACTATCTACACAAAATCAACCTTCATCCAAACGACAAATGTATCACTTGCCAAGTTCCTGAAACAATAGCCCACACTATCTTTTACTGCTCAAAATATAATAAACAAAGAACCCCATTTACCAATGCTTTAAAACAGTACCTCGATAATGCTAACTCTTCTGATCTCAAGCACATTCTAACAAACCCCAAATAAATATAGTTGCAAGCAACGATGTCGACTCCTTGGCTTTAGTTCTATCTATTGTATCTGAAGGCTAGAAATCATCGTCCAAAACGGAGCCAGAACACGATTTTGACAGGCGAGCGGATCCTTCAAATACAGCCGGGGTCGCGGGGGTGATGTACCTTTTAAGAAGTTCCGGAGAAGAAATAGTTCCCTCTTTAAAAGGCTGTATCTCAGTTGTTCTTGGGTCTACGGTCCAAACAATTAGTATTCTGAAATCACAAATCTTAATCTACCACACTGGCACTTTTTGTGCAGAATTTGCACATTTTGGGAGCAAACTACTCAGAAAAATGCTGAAAAACATGGCCAAAAACTGAAAACAAAAATAACTGCCAAACGGTACGTTTTAGCGACTTGACCCGTCCAGGCAAAATTATTGGGAATTCGATTGTACATCTGTACAAGAGATTTGGAAGTGTTGAAACAATTAGTTCTTGAGATATTTGCTGTCAAACTTTGAAATTTCGGAATTAATTTTGAAATATCTCCCCTTTGCTATTGGGCCTAGAGCCTACAGATTTTTAAGGGAATATCTACACCTCGGTGTGCATCTGTTTGATTTTTTGTAAGCGATTCGAAACATTGGTTTAGGAGTTATGATTGGTACAAAAATCGGCGGAATAATAAATAATAATAATAATAATAATAATAATAACTAGGATTGCCTCCTGGGCAATACTGACGGTCTTCAGACTTCCCCATACACTCCCCGTGGCTACCTTTACTTGAACTGTTTCTTTGGATGCCAGCTGGAGCGTCCATTACAGTGTTTTTGAGATTAATTTGGCATTGATTCAATGCTGCTGACACAAACGGATAAGTCACAAACTGCAGAAAAAGAAACAGGAAGGCACAGTAAAACAAAGCAAAGGAATTGAGCAATATATACAGACACATACTAAAAGAGAGATTACTGGTATATGTTGTAGATTTTGTTGTGGTCAAAAAGTCAAGCGTATTCCTCTCAGAGTCAGGCTGGTAAACAAACTGCTGGATAGATCACTACCTGGCAATTTCAGAACACTAATTGTTTTGGAACTATTTCTATGGGCACTGGAAAACCAGGAAGTGGGGATTGTTGCTAGATTTTACTGGCGCTTCCTTCACCTATCTCACCAGCTATCTCACCACTAACAAAATGCGAACAATCCGAATGTTCGTGTTTGTGGCGTAATTGTGGCGTAATTATTGACTTTTACATAACAATAATGTGAAGCAAAAATGTTCCCCATTCCATTATCTACTGTTTGGTACATGAAAAATGAAATCCATTGTGTTTTCGCAGAGCTGTGAACCCTATAAAAAAATGCGTTTTGACAAAATTGACCAACTTTCTAAGGGCAATAACTCCGACATTAGTCAGGATATCGACATGCCTTGAAGGGTTTAAGTAGTCCGAAGTGTGGGCTTTAATACGATATATCGAACATGATTGTACTTTATGCCGTTCTGGAGAAGAAGATTGTTAAACACAGGCACCGTCAAAACATGCGGAAATGTACAAAATCGTAAAGTTTATGTTTGTGTCATAATTGTGACGTAATTATTGATTTTTACATAATAATAATGTGAAGCAAGAAATGTTTTCCATTCAATTATCTACAGTTTGGTACCTTGAACAATGAAATCCATTGTGTTTTCGCAGAACTGTGACATTTTTATGAACCCTATGAAAATGCGTCTTGGAAACATTCACCAACATCCTAGGGCGATAACTCAAAAAATATTCAAGATATCAACATGCCTTGAAGGGTTTAAGTAGTCCGGAGTGTTGACTTTCCAACGGCGTATCGAACACGAATGTACTATATGCCGTTCTGGAGGAGAAGATTTTTAAACACAGGCACCGTCAACACGCGAAAATCGACCGAAATTTCAGTTTTTATCAAAATGGCGGAAAATCTATCATGGCGGCCAACTTCCGCTATGCGTTGCATCAATGAAAAATGATGTTGTCTACATTCAGTGAAAATTTGGTCCATTTATCTCTTATAGTTATGGAGATATTGAGGTTGAAAGATTTCGACATTTTGGGTTTTCTGCCCTTAGCGGAAGCCGGAAATCGGGATTTTTTCGACTATGTATCAATATCAGCAAGTTTCATGAAAATCGATAAAGTAGTTAGTTCAGGAGAGCTGTCACAAAATTTGTACAAATAATAATAAGAAGGAGAAGAAGAAGAATATTCGGATAATAACAGTAGGTCTTCCAGACTTTCGTCTGAAGACCTAATAATAATAATAATAATAATCGAACGATTACAATAGGTCTCCTGCCTAGAGGCAAGGAGCCCTAATTATATGATTATTGACATTTATCAGATCTATACTGAACAGCAAAAGAAACGCAAGTCTGGCTTTTTGTCAAGTTTTTGAATAGAAGACAACCCAAATTATGTCTAATCATTTACTGGCCACAACACACATTGCTGTTTTCGCTAATTCGGCGATGGGATTTGGCTCATTATTTAATTATGTTTTTGGAAATCCATTACAGCGACAGTTAAGTGTGATTCTTTATGCTACTATCAGTCGTCATTTTAAGATTCCCGTAGATTTCTGTCTTCAAACTTGATGTGTTATGGTAACAACTCAGGGGCGAGCGTGGCTAGACTGAATGAATGACAAGTTTATTCGCGGTGTATAAATTTTCGCGCTAAAATGTTTTGCGCGAAAAGCGAGAAAATAAAACCTGCGCGAAATATAATACGTTTACAGTATTCTATAGAAAACACTGTCAATGTAACAGTTAAAAGTTGCTGTTGACATTGAATTGCAATAAGTTCAAATTTATCACAGTCAAATGGAGATACCCCTGAACGCGAAAAGTGACAGTCTCTTTAGTAGCGCGTATAGCCACCTTGAGCTTGCACACAGGCCATGCAACGTGGCCTCATTGAGTTCACTAGAGTCTGAAAGAATGCCTGATGCAACTGGTTCCGCTCAAACACCAATCTCTATTCCAATTGTGCAAGTGTGAGTGACTGTCTACCTGCAGCAATCCTCCGTCCAATTTCGTCCCAGAATGTTCAATGGGAGCCATATCCGGGGAAAGAGACGTTAACGTTGTTCTGAGCCAGATAATCCATCGACACCCTTGCTGTGTGAGGGCTGCAAACGTCGCTGGCGTTGTTGACAACATATGGCCTTCGGCAGTGGATTCCAGCAGCCCGAAGACGACGCCTAATCGCATTGCTTGGCACTGCTCCCCTTGACCCAAGAACTAAGGCTGGTGTTACTGTTGCTGCTTCAGTTCGGTTCCTTAGATGAGTGACCCGGATGAACCGATCTTGCGCATGAGTTGTCACTCGTTGCCGTCCGGTACGCGGACGATCAGCAGCAACCCGCTTTGCTGATGACGTTGAGGAAGTCGTGTAATGGTGGTAAGATGACAGCCCAATTGTCTAGCTACAGCGGTTGCAGTGCTACCTCCGTGTAACTTTCCACTTTTCATCCATAACAGTCGATGCACTTGCTAAAATTATGGTTTTGCTGCACTGTTGGTGTGTTTGTGCGAATGTTTCGTATGGACGTCAAATTGCATGACATCATCTCACCTGGGATCATTACGTCACTTTACCATGAACGTTCCATAAACATGAGCGCTTACCTTCATCCAATTTCATTATTTTTCCGAAACTTGCGTTTATTTTGCTGTTCAGTATATTCTGATATCACCAGGGTTATCATGCTCATGATGATCAATATGTAGCAAATGTATACTCTGATACTGGCTTTCAGCCATAAAAACTATAGTACTCAGGACGGTGTATTCCCAGAGTGCCCCCCCCCCCCGTGTCTATTACGTAACAGCCAAATTCAAGGACCACTCCGGGATAACTCGTTAAGAAGGTGTGGGCCAGGGTGGCACAGCTTATTAATTGTCAAAACAAAGAGTTAATCTACTACTGTGAGTACTTTTGTAAACGGTTATTGGGTGTCAAAAATTCAACTTGTAATTGTATGGTTTATGCCGAACTTGGTCGTTATCCTTTGCGCTACTGTTCTGTAATATTGTCAAGTTGGATCCTTTGTGGGGTTATGAATATCTACTTGATGAGGTGGAAACAAATAATGTTCAGAACTGGGCCTTACAGGTTAAGAATATATTGACAACTCTTGGTTTTGGTGATATATGGTATAAGCAAGAATTGAATGTCTCTTATCTGCCTGTCATTAAACAAAGACTCATTGATCATGCTTTCCAGTTTATTGGAAGTCAACTGTCTAGTTTCACTAAGTGTAGATTGTATAAACATATTATTGATACTTTGCAATATTATCTTCAAAACTCAATTCCTGCAATTTATACAAAATATTTGACTAAATTTCGACTTTCTTCACATAACTTATATGTTGAAACAGGAAGGTATAATAATATTCACATGAACAACAGAACATGTCTGTCATGTCCCAAAGATATAGAGGATGAATTCCATTTTGTATTAAAATGTCCTGTTTATCAAGATTTAAGGAAATTGTACATTAAGCCTTACTATTGGAAAAATCCATCAGTTTTCAAACTTGTCCAGCTCTTGAGTATCCAAAATGTTAAGCAACTCTGTAATCTGGGTAAATTCCTATTCAAGACTTCACAGTTAAGACTAACTTTACTGTAAAATGTGTTTGTATATTCTTCTTTTGTTTGTTTATATATTGTACGAAACCAACCACCCTGTCTGTACTAAGAATGTATATTTTCATGTATCACAACCGATTAGCTGTACATCTAAAGGTAAATAAAGAATTGAATTGAGTAGAAGGTGACTGCTGATGCATTGATCTCTGGACATTATCCCATCTCTGTTTGGTGCCACTTCCATCATGAGACTCCCAGAACAAACAACACCTGCGAGGGATACAACAACCGACTTTCTAAACGGGCATTGGAACCACACCTGGGCCCACTTGCACAGAATAATCTTAGCGCTACAATTATTGTAAATCCTTAAGATCGCGATCTTAGGCTTCAAGTTAGTGTCTGTTTCACGCAAATAATCAGCTTTACGTTTGGAGATTGCTGTTATATTGCATAATACTGTGTGGTTCGCCTCGACACTTCAACAACACGGATAATGCACAACCGTTTTAACGTCGGATACATAGAGTTTACTAAACGAGTGTCTGCCAGATACCATTTATTTTATAACGAGTTGTTTCAAAACGTATTTAACGAGTTGTTTCAAAACGTATTTAACGAGCGTTTTGAAACAACTCGTTGTAAGATAAATGGTATCTGACAGACACGAGTACAGTAATCTGTTTCTTACACACCATAAAATCGCACCATTTCATGGTCGAATAGATTCAAATTTCATATGTTCTCTTCGTAGCTGCACAATAATACACATTACAACGTTTATGAATGAGTGATGTCACTGGCCTTTCTAATCACTGACCTGTGAAGGTCCGGGTTAGAATGAACCTTCAGTAACCCATGCTTGTCGTAAGGGGCGACTAACGGGATCGGGTGGTCAGGCTCGCTGTCTTGGTTGACACATATCATCGGTGAGCTGGAATATTGCTGAGTGCGGCGTAAAACCAAACTTACTCACTCCTAATCACTACTCATACCAAAGGTGACCCTCCACAAAAAAGTTTCTGCCCCATCTTCGCGTCATCAAGGCAATAGTGATAATGCAAACTAGTTTCAGCAGTTTCAACACCGCTAATTATAGTCACCGATTCACCGAGTATGAATACAATGAATTCGTTGACCCTTTTGTTTGTAAACAAACATGTCGGACATCGGCAATTTCTTCCTCGGCAGCATCTTGGAAGTTTTTGAAATAAACAGTGAATAGTTTGAAGACGAAATTCTTGAATCTAATCCCACTGAAGAAACTTCGAAGCAGGAAAATTGTCAGCAGCGCAAAAGCGGCAGAATTCCGCCACACTTCAAACCGGGTCTACATCTAGCGGGCATAACGTCGACAACATACGTCGGCCCACACGTCCTAACCTGCCCGCTTCCGTCCCGGTCGTAATGCCCAGTCCTTCCACTGTCCATGTTTCCCACATATAAGCATGTCAGGTCTTTTCCAAATTGGGATTAGTAGCGCGGTTTGTCAACAATTACTTCCGTAAATAACTTAGCGAGTTCACGGCTTGAACTGGGACGAGTCGATTACCATACAGCAGGGGGATTAATAATTTGCTTGAGAAAATTAAAACAATTGTACTTGCTCACAGTATAAACTGTATTTTTTTATCTACTTTTGCTACTTGTTACAAATACAAGTATATTGCAATTGGTTCCTGAAATAAAGCATTTATGTTGTTGAAAATGTCTTATTTATTTATTTTTTTGTCTTATTTTGTTCATTACACAACCTGTCCCTCAAATGGACGATTCCAAGCGATTTCCAAGAAAAAGGCCCTTCCACGCCTTGTGTTCTTGCGCCCCAAAGAGTCCAATTTTAAAACGCTCATCAGTCGTGCTAGAGGGAAGATAAAGCTACTCTGTTTTCAGTTTTGCGGTCTTTTATCGTTGATTTAAGACCTCTAAATGTTCAATTTATAAACCTCACGCTAACGCGTTCGGCTTTTTAATTACATTAGCGGTCTTAAATCAACGATAAAGGACCGCAAAATTGAAAACGGAGTAGCTTTATGTTCTAAATATGAAATGCAGTTAGACAAATTGAATACAATGAGAAGAAAGGTAAAAGAAAGACCTACAAGCTCAACCAAATTTTTTGCGTGAAAAAAAGTAGGGTTTGATTGAACCTCACGTTAAAATAGTCGGACTGTCCGGTTTTCGATCAGGTTTTAGCATCGCTAGTGTCAAACTTATTGTCCAAACAGTGATTCGAACCCTTGTGATCTAAGACCAGGAAGTTTGTAGTTGATCACTAAGGCTGCTCGTCATTATTAAATACGTTAAACAGAATTGAATGAAACATTGAATAAACGCTGTCATGCTATCCACTAACTGAAATATACTTCAATAAAAGATATATATACTGGACTTTAATAGGCGTTGCTCGTTTATACAAGGAGGATAACCTTCATGACGGACACAACAAAGTATGGTATGGATTTACAACTTCTTTGATATTTACAACACGACGTTTCTGGGCTACTTCTTGTCCCTTCATCAGGTGAATGACAGAATATGATACAACATCAGCAACTGGCGGGAAAAGAAATTGATGGAGGCCATCTGGATCCATCGCACCAAACCGGAAATCAACAGGGATCAGGGTGTCTTTCTACCGCATGCATGGTGCATAGATTAATAACTTCTAAATGCCCATCAAACATCTTCATGACGGAATTGAAACCCCATCTGAAATATACCAATCATGCATTGTTCATGACACTGCAAGCACATTTGACTTCAGTGAGACAGATGGGCATTTTAAAAGAACGGTAATTTGGTTGTACAGATAGAGAGCAATATTCCATCTATATTACTACGATCTGTCAGTAAACGAGCTTTGGTCTTGTTATTTTTATAAGACGACTCGACTCAGAGAGAGCATTTCAACTCGACACACCTATACTCCAGTTGGTATGTCTACCACCACGACCTCTTCCGGCAACACAAGCATATTCTCTGTAGTTCTATATTGTGTGTCTACCGCCACAACCTCTTCCGGCAACACAAGCATATTCTCTGTAGTTCTATATTGTGTGTCTACCACCACGACCTCTTCCGGCAACACAAGCATATTCTCTGTAGTTCTATATTGTGTTATGTCTACCACCACAACCTCTTCCGGCAACACAAGCATATTCTCTGTAGTTCTATATTGTGTGTCTACCGCCACAACCTCTTCCGGCAACACAAGCATATTCTCTGTAGTTCTATATTGTGTTATGTCTACCACCACGACCTCTTCCGGCAACACAAGCATATTCTCTGTAGTTCTATATTGTGTTATGTCTACCACCACGACCACTTCCGGCAACACATGCATATTATGTCTACAAGCTCAATGTTTTGTACATCTGAAGGCACATCCGGTGTTCTGGCCTGTCCTTGAGCATTTCCTCTGATAAACAACAAATAAAAATATGCCGATGACATCGAACACTAGACAAGATCAAAATAGTATATTTGCTAGCGTTTGGAAACAGGACCACAACAGAGAAGTTGATTTGAATGAAAAACACCGAACACGTATATATTTCTCACCAAATGCAATGTAAATCATTTCTCCAAATTGTGTACTTTTCATATTTAGTTCCTGTTTGCAGATTTGTCACGGAAATTATAAACTGCCGACGTCACAATGTTGCGTTTGGGCAAATAATCAGTCAGTTATTGAGGACGAAAGTATTGTTGACGGACACAGTTAGACCTCTATTCATTCCTTGATGATCTCCAGATTTTTTTTATCTTATGATTGCTTACAAAATAGGTACAGCCTCCTTGAACTTGATATCGTCAGTGCCATGACCGATATGTAATCAGTCACAACGAGAAATACCGACAGGATACAGAACTAACTGGGTTGGAGAAACCATCGAGCTGAAGTAATACTGTCAGTGAGTAAAGAAATCGCGATGTTTGGAGAATATACGGACGTTGGAAATAATGCGTGGCGTGTTCGAGGCCAGGTTCAATCGAATGATGTAATGATGACATCAGACGTTTTTACAGAACTCCCTTTATGCTTTTCGTTGATATGTTATTGAGCCATGAGTCAAATATGATACCGAGAATAAGACCAATTCATAACTTACAAAATATACTAGCTTGGTGATGACATTGAATGCTAAAGCTTCAATATAATACCATCTATATACAAAAAGACAGGAGGCCCAAGACAACAATACTTCCTTAGTAGAACCTTCTCTTAGCTGGGCCAATTCATGGACATCAGTGAAAGCGATAGCTGTATGATACTTATGGATCCTCTACCCCCTCCCACAGCCTCCACACCCACACACGCGCGCGCACGCATGCAGCCACACACATCCCCTTTTGAAAAAGGACCCTAGTTTAGCATCAGTGAGTGAGGGAGTATGTTTTTACGCCACTTTTAGCAATGTTCCAGCAATATCACGGCGGGGGACACCAGAAATGGGCTTCACACATTGCACCCATGTGGGACATCGAACCCGGGTCTTCGGCATGACGAGCGAACGCTTTAACCACTAGGCTACCCTACCGCCCCGTTCAGCATCAGAATGTGTTTGGATACGATAGTGGTATATGTCCAAATAGGTTGTTTTCTTGATGTTAAACAATATGTGGTTGATGTCAGTCTGAAACAAATACTGTCATGGGTTGATCTCGACAGTTAATCCGGCAGTGTCTTGTTTTGTGCAACTGTAACACCCGCTTTAGTTTATTAACCTTCTAGTGTATTAGCAAACATATTGGCATATTTTGCTTCTGAGTTGTCATCAGTTTGTGTGAGAGCCAAAGAAAGTTAAACCGTGTATATTTATTCAACTCTAGTGATATCTCAGCAATATCTTTTTCTCTCGACGTTGTGTGTGACATTCGATTGTTAGAATCTAGAACTCGATACTCACCATGGCAGATTGACTTTAGAATTCTTTACTTTTGTTTTCATGATACTGACCTCTGTCAGAACTAATGTTAGTTCTGTGGATAGTAAAAGCATGCATATGGAGTTTTCAAGTCAATATGCATCTATGGCAACCATCTCATGAGAAATGCATTGTTATCAAACATAATAAATCTGATTCTATTTGCTATATATTGTCGTGTATTTATCCTGTACAAACACAGTGTTAAACAGAGGAGAGACAAAGTATCCCTGGAAATGAGCTGTGTGAAGATGCGGTGGACTACATGTATCGACAAAGCTAATGCCATCAATATCTGATAAATGTGAATGCTAATCGGGAATATATGATTATAGTTATTATCAACACCTCATTCTCCAAACGACCCTTTCAGTGGGGTTTTAGTGGTTGAATATACGCATTAACCTGGCCTTGAGATGTCACTCGATAGTGTGTATCCAGCTGCATGACCTTCACATATCTATGTTTA
Source organism: Haliotis rubra (assembly GCF_003918875.1). Taxonomy (NCBI): domain Eukaryota; kingdom Metazoa; phylum Mollusca; class Gastropoda; order Lepetellida; family Haliotidae; genus Haliotis; species Haliotis rubra. The sequence goes on from NW_025767598.1 coordinate 65,712, forward strand.
TATCTATCTATCTATCGGTGTTGACTATGCAAAACCAGATCACCAGATACCTGAGTGAGAGGGATGTCAGGGATGGGAGCTCTACATATGACGCTACTTATAATTTGCTTACTGCTCGCAATTGTCACCGACAGCGAGTCCAAGAGAAATGTCCTCCTTATATTTGGTGAGTACACGTTGATTGGTAAATACACCCGGGGTGGGCTGTGTTCCTGTTGGGGGTGTTGTGTCCTTGGATCAGATTACACCTTTAACATACAAGGAGGTGTGTACGCCACGGACCGAACACATTGTAGGGCATGGTGTTGCATGGATGGCTGTTTGTAATTAGGTGTTAATGCCCTACAAGCTACGAGGAATTATGAACCCAGTACTTCAAGAGATTGAATGTGTGTGAGTTGGACAATAACCTACCGGCTACGATTTACGAGGTTCGCACAAAAAATACACCCACAAAACAAATGCACTCGAGCTGAATGTGCAAACTGTATTTCAATGCTGAGGCTAGGAGCCAGTGTGGCGATATTTGGGGGATGTTATTAAGATACAGATACTAGTAATCATCTCTCTCTCTCTCTCTCTCTCTCTCTCTCTCTCTCTCTCTCTCTCTCTCTCTCTCTCTCTCTCTCTCTCTCTCTCTCTCTCTCTCTCTCTCTCTCTCTCTCTCTCTCTCTCCCTCACTCAAAGTTTACTTGATAAAGGAAGTTAAATATAATTGGGGTGGTGTCTGGAGGGTTGTAGGATGTGTGTGCGTTTCTGTGTTGTTGTTGTTTGTTGTTGTTTTGTTGTTGTTGTGTGTGTGTGTGTGTGTGTGTGCGTTTCTGTGTTTTTGTTTTGTGTTGTGTGTGTGTGTGTGTGTGTGCGCGCGCGCGCGTTTGTGTGTTTTGTTGTTGTTGTTGTTGTGTGTGTGTATTTACATATTTGATTAGTGAACTAAAGGCCTCTGACCCTGAAATAACTGACCGGTGCCCCAGGTGACGATGCCGGGTTCCAGATGGGCGCCTACAACAACACGGCCTGCAAGACGCCAAACTTCGACAAGCTGGCCGCCAGGAGTGTAGTCTTCAAACATGGCTACACCTCCGTCAGTAGCTGCTCGCCCAGCAGGTAAGATGACATCAGGAGATTCACCCAATAATGTGTTGCCAGCAAGACGATATCTCTGTAATTACGTGTTTGTCTGAAGTCTGTCATGGGGCGCTTTTTGTTCGTATACAGCACCTGTGGGATGGCCCCGAACACTTGGAGATGTTTTAAAACATTTCGACTGTTTCAGGATATGAATACACGTTGCCTGCTGAATGTGCTGACAGGGACAGATTACATGTTCACACTAACACACGTACATCCAAGCGCTTTGTCCTCAGATCTGTGCTCCTGACAGGGTTGCCCCAACATCAGAACGGCATGTACGGACTCCAACACGAGCCCCATCACTTCAGCACCATGGACAGTGTCAAGAGTTTACCTGTCATACTTGACAAAGCTGGAATACGCACGGGTGAGTAGATTTCTAGACGTTCACTTACCACTGGTCTTGCCTATAAATGCTACATGTGTACCAGAGGCATAACCTGAGTATGTAAATGCTTACCTACATTTAAGGTATCATTGGAAAGAAGCACGTGGCGCCGGACACAGTGTACAAGTTTGACTATGAACAGACAGAGGAGAACAATGACCTGAATCAGGTGGGGAGGAACATCACCTTCATGAGGAACTACGTGAGACAGTTCCTCCAGCAGAATGATGACAGGTGAGATGTTGATGGTGATGATGCCGATACTGCTGCTGCTGCTGCTGGTCTTGCTGTTACTCTTTTCATTGCAGACTCTTGTCCAATACGTGAAATGGCCACATAACAATATGGCTAAAGAGAGTCAGTGGCTGTGTGGCGGGCAATGTTTTTTTTATTGTGACGTCATCTCACCCGAGGTATCTTTTCCTACGGAAGGTTTGGTTGAAAAAATACATGTCATCCGTTTCGGGCCTCCAGTTTTGTTCAGATATTACAGTGATTGATATTTTGTTTTATGAAAGGCCTTTTTTCCTGTATCTGGCGTTTCACGACCCACACCGATGCAGCAACATTCCCCTGTACGGGCAGTTCTGTGAGAGATTTGGGAACAGGCAGCCTGGCATGGGGGTCATTCCTGACTGGACACCGTCTTACTACAAGCCTGAAGATGTTGAGGTCCCCTACTTCCTGCCGGACACGCTGACCACCAGGCAGGACCTGGCTAATATGTACACGACGTACAGTAGGATGGATCAAGGTACCTATATAGATAGATGTACAGTGGATGTGATTGTACACCAGGTACAGAAGGATGGACCAAGGTGTTCATGTAGATAGATGTACAGTAAATGTTATTGTACACCACGTACAGTAGGGTGGACCAAGGTGTTCATGTAGATAGATGTACAGCAGGAATGTATTATCCCAGTTACTTGGGTAGCTTTTCTGCACACATTTCACCACTGTATGTATGGTCGTTCTGTCAGAACCAGGATGCTCAAAACCCTTTAACATGCTCAAGCTCATAAAAAACCCATTCGTCTTATGTCAGGTATTGGGTTGTTCTTGAGCGAGTTGGAAGCAGCAGGTCACATGAACGACACTCTCATCCTCTACACGGCTGACAACGGCATTCCCTTCCCTGGCGCCAAGACCAATCTGTATGACCCGGGGATGGGCGAGCCAATGATGATCTCCTCGCCTCTACACAAGGAGTCCTGGGGCACTGTAAGTCGGCTAAGAACCCCTGGTCATTAGGTGGGATGGTCAATAGGAATCTCCTCGCCTCTACACAAGGAGTCCTGGGGCACTGTAAGTCGGCTAAGAACCCCTGGTCATTAGGTGGGATGGTCAATAGGAATCTCCTCGCCTCTACACAAGGAGTCCTGGGGCACTGTAAGTTGGTTATGGACACCTGGTTATAAGGTGGGGTGGTCTGTGTGAATCTCCTCGCCTCTACACAGGGAGTCCTGGGGCACTGTAAGTTGGTTATGGACACCTGGTTATAAGGTGGGGTGGTCTGTGTGAATCTCCTCTCCTCTACACAAAATGAGTCCTGGGGCACTGTAAGTTGGTTATGGACACCTGGTTATAAGGTGGGGTGGTCTGTGTGAATCTCCTCGCCTCTACACAGGGAGTCCTGGGGCACTGTTAGTTGGTTATGGACATCTGGTTATAAGGTGGGGTGGTATGTGTGAATCTCCTCACTTCTACACAGGGAGTCCTGGGGCACTGTAAGTTGGTTATGGACACCTGGTTATAAGGTGGGGTGGTCCGTGTGAATCTCCTCACTTCTACACAGGGAGTTGGTTATGGCCACCTGGCTAGCTATTCTCGAAACGTTCGTAGCCCTACGAACTTCTTAAGCCCATTCTTAACACATTGGCTACGATCAAAGCTAAGAATTCTTAGGGCCACGAACGTTTCGAGAATAAGGGCTCTGGTTATTAGGTGGGGTGGTCCGTGTGAATCTCCTCACTTCTACACAGGGAGTCCTGGGGTACTGTAAGTTGGTTATGGACACCTGGTTATTAGGTGGGGTGGTCCGTGTGAATCTCCTCACTTCTACACAGGGAGTCCTGGGGTACTGTAAGTTGGTTATGGACACCTGGTTATTAGGTGGGGTGGTCCGTGTGAATCTCCTCACTTCTACACAGGAGTCCTTGGGTTACAGTAGGTAGGTTAAGCACACCTGGTTATTATGTGGGTGGTCTGTGTGAATCTCCCCACTTCTACACAGAGAGTCCTTGGGTTACAGTAAGTAGGTTAAGCACACCTGGTTATTGGATGGGTGGTCTGCAGTGATCTCTTCACATCTACACAGGGAGTCCTTGCGCACAGTAAGTAGGTTAAGCACACCTGGTTATTATGTGGGTGGTCTGTGTGAATCTCCTCACTTCTACACAGGGAGTCCTGGGGTACTGTATTGTCTAGTATTCTCCTTTAAGCACACCTGGTTATAAGGTGGGGTGGTCTGTGTGAATCTCCTCACTTCTACACAGGGAGTCCTGGGATACTGTATTGTCTAGTATTCTCCTTTAAGTACACCTGGTTATATGGTGGTGTGTATGCTATTATCTTCCGACTCTTAACAGGGAGTTGTGTAATCAGAGTAACGTTACTCATCACAAAGGAGTCAGCATGGAAATGTGTCAGCGAAGATAGGTCTGTGACTTGTATGAATGTATACTTGAAGGTATCTGACGCCCTCGGTAGCACTATGGACTTTACGCCTACCATACTGGACTGGTTCGGTGTGAACTACCCTCAGTACAACATGCTCGGCAAGAAGGTGCAGCTGACCGGCAAGTCCCTCCTCCCAGTGACTGCCAACCCCGACACCACGGCTGAGAACTTCACCTACGTCTTCTCGAGTCACGATCTACACGAAGTCACCATGTACTATCCCATGAGGGTTCTCCGCACCATGACGTGGAAACTCATCCACAACTTAAACTTCGAGGCTCCGTACCCAATAGCTTCCGACTGTTACCAGGCCCCTTCCTACCTGGAAATCATCAACAAGACCATGGCTGGGCAGAAAACAGGATGGTTCAAAGATTTGGAACACTACTACTACAGGGACCAGTGGGAACTGTTCAACATTGAGAGTGACCCTATGGAGCTGAACAACCTGGCTTATACTTCTGAGCACTCGGGTGTGTTCACCAAGATGCAGACAACGTTACTCACCTGGCTGAACGTCACCAACGATCCCTGGATCTGTTCCCCGACGGGGGTGCTGGAAGGCCAGACGTGCATGACGTTGTTTAATAGCGCTAAAGCGTTTGGTCGGGAGAGATCGTGCACTCAGAATCTATGACCCGGAAGTTGATCTGGAACAATGTCTTGTGTTTGTATCCATGTTGCCGAGAATGGAACTGAATTATACTGCTGGTATGATGTGATCCACTTACTGAGACATACTTCAATAAATAATGTTTTTTGGTGTAACTTGTGCTACTGAATTTACGCAAGGGAGATAACCTTCTCTACTAAATAGAAACCTATCTGAAGTAAGTGTTAAACGGTTAGATTATGTTTTTCGAATTAAAGATAAAATCAACAGGGGTATAGATTATTTTACACACTCCAACAGTTGTGTAAATGAACCGTGTTGATGAAGGGAGCCTGTCACAGAGATGTATTGCGATGCGGACGTATAATATTCAGCCCCGAATACTGAGTCTGCAGAGATGATATTATTATGCTAATATTTATATAGCGCTAGTATCCAGCTCATTTGTTCAAAGGCGCTTTGTTGTTCCCTCGATCGTATGATGTCAATCTCAAACGGCAAATCGTATTGTCAATCTCAACTCCCTGGGGATCATACAGCTCTTGCAGCCAATAGGCGCACCGAGTTATTGCAGTTTTCCCATCCTTACGAGGTACCCATTCACAGCTGGGTGGACTGGGACACATAGTCACAGTACTCTGTCCAAGTTCACTGCACGTTGCTGTACCCGCAACTAGGTGTTTGCACGTATTCATGTGTCCACCATCTGGTCATTTACCAACAGATTGGTGTGTTCTTTTAAGTGCACAGGGTTGAGTACCGTACAATAGGGGTTGTGACAACACTGAAAGAGTCTGCACACAAATTAAAGTTGACTCAAAGGTTTTTACACCCGGTCATAGGTGGGCTCGATTCCGGCACCTCAAGCTCGCTGGATCACACTTGCCTGGCGCCTTAGACGGCACGCCCAGCTCGTCCACCGCGCCCCCATATGAAGGGTGGTCTGTGAGTTTGACAGGAATATGCCTAATGGAGAAGTGAAAACAAGTGGTTATTGTCGCCGTAATCACGCTAAATTCCGTCTATATTACTGAGACCCTTAAGTGATCGAGCATTAGTCCTTTCTCTGTTTAGGACACATTGCACGATCAAGACATCGGTAAAATGAAGGACATCATTTCAACTCGACATACCTCTACTCCAGTTGGTATGTCAGCTGTGACGACTGCCTCGGGGAACACAGGCATATTCCATGATGTATTATGTCTACCACCAGAACCGCTTCCAGCGTCAAAAACATATACTCCACTATCGATTTCACCCGCTGCCCTAACCGAATAACTACTATATCTTCGTCATGCCACACAACATACAACTAAACAGAACTTAGCATTCCGCGATTACGAACAAACAAAAGTATATGCTCTGTGGTTCTACATCGTGTTATATGTCTACCTCCAAATATTGATATTTTCAAGTTACACTACAGTAAGTGTTGTTAATCATATTACAGGTATGATGGCGTGATCAGTTACATGTGTGACTGCCGGCGGTGTGACGTGTGCCCTATGTGTTGATGTGTATGCATACCATTAGCCGTATGTGCACCTGCTTCTGGGAATCTGTTCACAGGCCTCCAAAGGTCACGCATCGGCTAGACGCTAGATTATGATTGGTTATGTCGTTGTGTCTGTCCTCTACTGACTGAGTGCGTAGAGCAAAAAGGTTTCATTGCTGCAATATGTAATTTCGTTTATCTTCGAATACAGGTTTCCAGAGGAGATATCGCTTGTAGAAGATCAAGCGATATCTCCTAGGAGATATCATTTTGGTAAGTTTTGAGCTAATTGCTAATTGATCAATATTTTCGGACGTCTTTTATCTCTCTTACCTGTAAACAAAGATGGCCACCGCAATGAGCTATTTTTGTTCATGATTAATTTTGTTCTAACGACATAAAAGTTTACTTAAAATGTAACCAGGAAATGGTGAAACATACGCATTGCAGAATTTAAAGCAATAAATGTCAGCACTACTTCGTTATGTGCTTGTTTTTTATGACACAGTGGTGTCACTCGTTCCTTCTTCAGTCACTCTTGTTCATTTGGATGTATTCATACGCACGTCTTCAAATGAACTTGTTACAGATGACGTTTCGTTTTTAATTTCTCTTGAACGACATAAAGCATGATATTGGATGATAAATAGAATATCACCCTCGTGTCTCTTCATATCCAATATATCACCGCTCGTTGATAAAAGTGAGAAAATTCCTCATTCGGAATTTTCTCACTTTTAACAACGAGTGGTGATATATTGGATGTCAAAAGACACTCGGGCGAGATTCTCTATTTCAATGAAATATTCATGTCACGGCAATTATGATATTATACATACATTGCCAGACGTCCTTCCTGTCACTGTCAAAGACGCCAAGCGCTAATTAATTAGGACTTCTTTTGTAAGTTTTGGAGTCACGTATTTATGTCACAATCAATTTCCTCTCAAGTACTTAAGGCACTAATGACCATGAACTGGCTTATTTACAGAATTAACATCAGGTGCTGTGTACTGGATTCCATTGAAGTCTCCTCCCCATTGTCCTCTCTCATTATAGGTTGATATACACAGAGTATACAGCCCCTAGTGTAGTGTCACATCACTTTAACATAGGCACATCTGTTATCTGTTGTCATGGATGTTATCTTTGTTATCTCATGCTATGTGAGTGCGAGTGTACTTATCGTGATTCTTACCCCAGATTACTCGATCTTGGCATGATGTCAGCTATATACATTTATTCAAAGTTATGTCATTATAAATGTTTGCGACCGTGTTTGGACATACGTCGTGCCTCACTGTCCCACTGCTCGGAAGATATGTCCTTATGATATGCCAGGATAGAAATATCACACACACACTTGAGGTGAAATAAAACATTTATCACAACCATTGCAATCGTGCGTGCATAGAAATGTGAACAATTTCCAGAACATGCTGCACTAAAAGTGTAATCAGTAAAACAAGGAACAATCTGCATCCTGTGAGCTGATAAATGTTTGAACACGTGGCATAAAGGCCGGAAGTAAAACATGTTCTTTCCTTTGGAATTTATACACATGTGTCCATGTATCTCCGTATAATAAAGTTACACTTAACACAAACCATGTAAACACATCTGGTGGGTCATTCAGTAATTGTGGCAGGAAGTGGTTCTGGGATATTGTAGGGGTGGGTGGCGGGGTAATGAGTATTGGTGGTGGGGTAGTGAGTGTTGGTGGTGGGTGACAGGGGCTGAGAGGGGCTGACACGGTGGGAGGAGCAAGCAACAGCCCCACAGTTCATATCGGTATCCACCCATTGGTGACATGGTGTTCGACTTGAAGCTTGAGCTCTTAATCAATCCCAGCTAGAAATGAGTGGTCGAAGTCCCCGTATCATCGACAGCACTTCCAACTACTACTATTTTCGATCCGTTTGCAACATTGCCCTTTGTAACCTCCTCACCCTCCATCTGGTGTAGACTCTCGCATCTCTCGACAGTTAGCTCTCCCTGTTTGCGCATGTAGGCACATCTCCGGTGGCGCTGTTTCCTAGAAGGCAGGCAGGAGTAGTAGGCACTGAAGTTTGTGGCAATGATTGCGATCGGCATGGAGAGCGTCACAAGCCCTGCCAGGGCACAGATGATACCTACTATATAGCCTGGGATGGACTCTGGGTAATAGTCGCCATATCCCACTGTCGTCATGGTGATAATAGCCCACCACAGAGCAACTGGGATGTTCTCAAACGTGTTTGTTTCTGCTAGCACCTCAGCGAAATAGGCCAGTGTTCCAAATATGTTGATGGCAATGATGAGCACCGTGAACAACATGAAGATTTCCTTGACGCTTGCCTTGTACGTGAGAAACAGAACCTTCATGCTGTCAAACCGCCGGGCTATATGGAAAATACGTAATATCCGCAGAGACAGTAAACTCCGCAGAACAATTACGATGATGGTAATCTCTTGTGATTGGTTGTTCTTCAATACAATCTCGTCCAGACAGAAAGACCCCCACATGATGATCACAAGGACTAGGTCAACCAGGTTCATGAAGGAACGGAAGAAGGTCTTCTTGCTTGGTGAGACCGCGAACCTGAGGGGCAGCTCGAGGGTGAAGAAGACGATGCAAGACAGATCGAGGTAGTACAGAATGACGTGTAAGTCACTCTCTATCAGCGCGCGGAAGCTCTTGTAGGGGCCGTTTGCAGTGATGTTGTTGATGTTTGGCTTCGCCACCCGCAGTTCCCGGACGGAAGACAGGGTGAAGACCACGATGGCCAGGAGGACGAAGATGAGGTAGATGAGATTCCATACCTGAAACACAACATTACACGGAGAAGCATGTAATCATTGGCTCGAATACAACACGGTGGTTATCTTATAGAACACTGGAAAAACGGCATGTGTAAACAGCTGTTGCGCTACTGGTTTTCTGGTCCATCACTGCATTGTCTGGTTTATTTACAGGCCACTGCACTCGTGAAGATCTGGGTTACAATTGTCCTTCAGCAGCTCATGCTTGTCGTAAAAGGCGACTAACGGGATCGTGTGGTCAGCTTCGCTGACTTGGTAGACAAGTCGCACTCAGCAATATTTCAGCTATATTCCGGCAGACTGCAAATAATCGAGTCTGGACTAGACAATCCAGTGATCAAGAGTATGAGCATTTATCTATGCAACTGGGATACAATGACTAGTGTCAACCGAGACAGCGAGCCTGACCACACGATACCGTTAGTCGCCCCTTACGACAGGCATGGTTTGTTGAAGATTAAATCTATCGCGGATCTTCACGGATGGGTTAACGTCAAGATAAATCTAACTATGAGCACGTCCATGACACACGATGAACCTACATTAACTTAACCTATATCTTATAAGACAATCCCCTCGGACAAAAGCCTGCTCATGTTCAAATATCCTAAAAGGCAAAATGGAGTATCCATCCTTATTCGATGGTAAAAGAAAGTATAAATCTATGTTTAATGGGTTCTCAAACTGAAACAAGAAATGGTTACCCGGTGCTGATGTCTATGATACAGATATCATAGTCGACATTCCATACGTTATATCAAGGAGCTTGTCACAGCAGGTGGCGTGCACATGACGTCTCTGGGAACGTGGGGGTCGCTGTTGCACCGTACACAGTCATTAGCAGAATGAAGAAGTTATTCATTCATTTGCCCGGCAACTTAACAAAACAACTTCCGGAATAAATCTTAAATGAGTCTTTTATTTATTTTATTTATAAACCTCTAGCTCTACTTATGCTTGTTGTCTTGTATTAACTGCAAAACACGTGTACACAGTGTACAAATGAATCACTTTAGTGATCATTTTCAAAGCGCGTATGTTATTCTTGTGTCTGATGCACTAAGTAGTATGGCGTCCATCCCACACAGTCATATGATCACGGGGTGGTGTGTGTGTGTGTGTGTGTGTGTGTGTGTGTGTGTGTGTGTGTGTGTGTGTGTGTGTGTGTGTGTGTGTGTGTGTGTGTGTGTGTGTGTGTGTGTGTGTGTGTGTGTGTGTGTGTGTGTGTGTGTGTGTGTGTGTGTGTGTGTGTGTGTGTGTCACGCAGAATATAAGCTCACCGCCAGGTTACGGGTGTTACTTTAGTAGAGCAGTATCTGACATCAATATAGGGTGTCGATACTACCGTACATTACGGAATACGGGTCACACAACGGTCTTGAGAATATGTACGCCACGGAATGATCTAAATGGTCAGCACAAATTCTGCTCATGTTGGGGGTTGAACCTACACAGATTACATGCCGAGCAACGCATTACCTTTAGGGCTAACGCACCGTTCATTATCACTAGAAACCGACTTATCTGTCAACAAACGGATGGGAATATTATTTTCAGCCGATGGGTGTATTGCATAATTTTGCATAGATTTTATAAAGTACATGTCTTTTCTAGAGTACGTTTACTTTGGACCAACCTTCGTTACAAAGCCATCGTTTATAACCCCTGACTTGTGTTGTATGTAAGTGTATGTTAAGCGTATGTCAGTGGACACTTTAGTTGAAACTCTATCTGATTTTAATACCACAGCACGCTAAGGTAGGCTTAATATTTGCGTTACAAGATAAGACTGACGTTCAGTTACCTCGGGGCACCAGTCCTGTATGGGAGAAACAGCCTTCCTTGACACGATCCCGTTATACACCATGACGAGACAGTTTAGACATATTTAACCCTGTAGTGAATATTAACCATCCTTGAAACCACTACGCCAACTATATCATGAATGGAAACCTTTCGTAGACTAACATGTCCTTCAACTTTTACACATTACATTGTCAATTATATACCATATCCTCAGCGGATCTACTTTCAGTACTGTATTTCACTGACCTGGGCAAATAATACACTAGGAAGTAGATGCATTAATCTCTAACAACTACTGTTGGTAAGCCAGACACTTCAGCTAAAACCTATTAAACCGGTTTAGTTTAAACCGTGTGCGCTGATCCAAGTCCGTATGTACATGTGTTGAATAAGAGACTCGTACCCCGCCGCGACGTGCGGTTATAATACAAATATGTTTATAGGTAGTTAGGTCGTCTCGACATATGTGATCACCTTACGCTGACTGAACACTCCTATAACAGATAAATTAGAGAGCAGCCATGCGTCGTTTTATTAATAAAAATCTTTATTATAAAATGAGCATAATTTGCCGCGATATGCACACGGTGTCCTACTTAAATATGTCACATGCAACCTGTATGCACAACAGCAGCAACAGCAAGGTGTATGATATTACAGAAACATATAGGCTTTATGTTATAAGTGGTCTCGGCAAGACGTACCTACATTATAATACCCAGCCACCTTACACGGATCAATATCGGCCGTATGGCCCACGGTGATTATTGTCCTGGAAGGAATTTACTTGACGATAAAACCTAAGCTACAATTGTAATGTAATAATGGCGTGGACCAAGCCTAAGTATTGAAAACACTACCTATGAACTGTATCGGCTCTACAGTTAGCCTTAATCAATTGAATCATGTTCCTAATTATACCGCCGTCTATTCAGAAGTGAAACCCGCAAGCATTTAACTCATAGGAGGTCGGCTCATATTGTAATGCATATCAATATGCGCTTTTCAGATATAATGTTCCCATACACGTGATAATGTGAGCCCTAATGTCTGTTACTTACATAACTATGGATCACGATGTGTGCGGCTGATCCCTCGTTGTATGAACAACAACAAGTAATGCTATTTCTCTTCATAGACACATATTAAAGCGAAGTCCAACTCTTGACTCGACATACTCTATTCTAAACGATGAATCAGTGATCATGAATAATGCCTATATACATACGACGACGCACACATGCCATGTACATTGTGGAGTATATCAAAGCTACATTCATGTGGTATCATACGGTCTATGCTATGGAACATGGTTGATAACTGCAACACTTTACCTTGGCAGGAACGGAGTAGAAAGGTTTCTCCATACTCAACCAGATTTTCTCTTTCCAAGTTGGGTTAACGTCTGATGAAGGGCCATTTTCTCCCAAAGTTTTATCCAAAATATCCAAAATTTGAGTCTCCTGCATTTGTTCGGTGTATCTGTTCCAGCAACATTCGGAAATCATCTCCTCTGGGATTTCCCAGAAATCGAGCTCCTGTTTGAGTGCCAGTCCACACATGGTAGACGGCAGGTGCAGCTCTTGAGTCCTGTACAGGTTCAGAACCGAATTCACCACCTTCGGGTCTCTGTCAAAGAAGAACTCGTTTGCGTCGGGGTCATATTCAGGTGAACTTTGAGTCAGTCGACCGAGTCTTGTCTTTGGAAGTTTTTGAATGGTTTTCCAATAGGTGACAAATTTCTTACCCGCAACGTTGATTGTGATCGTGTCCATATCAACTGGTGGTTAGTATTTTGGCTAAGATCCAGCTAAGGCATTACCACACGGGGTACTGACTAAGCCCCACACAGGTGGAGTTATACCATCAGCTTTCCGTCGTTATCCCCGAGTCTACCAAACACCGGACAAGTTAAGGAGTTCATGGTCCAATAGCTTTCTTTGCGCACACAATAACATTTAAACGCCTCTAACAAAAAGGAGTCTATTATTTACAAGCAAACATTTTCCATACGCACGTGAATTGTTTCACTTGCATCAATGCTTTCATTGCATGATATAAAGTCGTGTAATACAATTCAGCCACAGACAAACATCAGCAGACTAGGAGCATAGACACGACCTCCCTGCGACAGGTTGGCGAGATGTTTAACATCATCCGTGTCGTGTCGCTCTCGGTCATACCAGCACTGTTGAACAATACACTAGTGAAATAACTCATTAAATATATTAATAATTGGTAATAAGTTTGGTTGATAGTCAAGAGCACCATTATTTTGCTCGCAAAACAAGGATACAAAGTTGCATAAATAAGGAATTCACTTCATTCCCCACATAAATGGTTAAATGTTAAAAATAATAATTACAGGTAAAATGAATAAATATATTTAATATATTTCCTGCGTACATTTTTATTCATACAAAAAATTATCTAAATTTTATTATAACTGGTAACAAATTTGCAGTTGTTTATGACAATGTGGATTAGCCAATCTATACTTCCGTAAACAGTGGTTAGTATCTACAGTTCAGATTAACCAATCTATACTCAGTAAACAGTGGTTGGTATCTAGTTCAGATTAACCAATCTATACTCAGTAAACAGTGGTTGGTATCTACAGTTCAGATTAACCAATCTATACTCAGTAAACAGTGGTTGGTATCTAGTTCAGATTAACCAATCTATACTCAGTAAACAGTGATTGGTATCTACAGTTCAGATTAACCAATCTATACTCAGTAAACAGTGGTTGGTATCTACATTTCAGATTAACCATTCTATACTCAGTAAACAGTGGTTGGTATCTACAGTTCAGATTAACCAATCTATACTCAGTAAACAGTGGTTGGTATCTAGTTCAGATTAACCAATCTATACTCAGTAAACAGTGGTTGGTATCTACAGTTCAGATTAACCAATCTATACTCAGTAAACAGTGGTTGGTATCTACAGTTCAGATTAACCAATCTATACTCAGTAAACAGTGATTGGTATCTACAGTTCAGATTAACCAATCTATACTCAGTAAACAGTGGTTGGTATCTAGTTCAGATTAACCAATCTATACTCAGTAAACAGTGGTTGGTATCTACAGTTCAGATTAACCAATCTATACTCAGTAAACAGTGGTTGGTATCTACAGTTCAGATTAACCAATCTATACTCAGTAAACAGTGGTTGGTATCTACAGTTCAGATTAACCAATCTATACTCAGTAAACAGTGGTTGGTATCTACAGTTCAGATTAACCAATCTATACTCAGTAAACAGTGGTTGGTATCTACAGTTCAGATTAACCAATCTATACTCAGTAAACAGTGGTTTGGTATCTACAGTTCAGATTAACCAATCTATACTCAGTAAACAGTGGTTGGTATCTACAGTTCAGATTAACCAATCTATACTCAGTAAACAGTGGTTGGTATCTACAGTTCAGATTAACCAATCTATACTCAGTAAACAGTGGTTGGTATCTACAGTTCAGATTAACCAATCTATACTCAGTAAACAGTGGTTGGTATTCTACAGTTCAGATTAACCAATCTATACTCAGTAAACAGTGGTTGGTATCTACAGTTCAGATTAACCAATCTATACTCAGTAAACAGTGGTTGGTATCTACAGTTCAGATTAACCAATCTATACTCAGTAAACAGTGGTTGGTATCTACAGTTCAGATTAACCAATCTATACTCAGTAAACAGTGGTTTGTATCTACAGTTCAGATTAACCAATCTATACTCAGTAAACAGTGGTTGGTATCTACAGTTCAGATTAACCAATCTATACTCAGTAAACAGTGGTTGGTATCTACATTTCAGATTAACCAATCTATACTCAGTAAACAGTGGTGCGCATCTACAGTTCAGATTAACCAATCTATACTCAGTAAACAGTGGTTGGTATCTACAGTTCAGATTAACCAATCTATACTCAGTAAACAGTGGTTGGTATCTACAGTTCAGATTAACCAATCTATACTCAGTAAACAGTGGTTGGTATCTAGTTCAGATTAACCAATCTATACTCAGTAAACAGTGGTTGGTATCTAGTTCAGATTAACCAATCTATACTCAGTAAACAGTGGTTGGTATCTAGTTCAGATTAACCAATCTATACTCAGTAAACAGTGGTTGGTATCTACATTTCAGATTAACCATTCTATACTCTGTAAACAGTGGTTGGTATCTACAGTTCAGATTAACCAATCTATACTCAGTAAACAGTGGTTGGTATCTAGTTCAGATTAACCAATCTATACTCAGTAAACAGTGGTTGGTATCTACAGTTCAGATTAACCAATCTATACTCAGTAAACAGTGGTTTGTATCTACAGTTCAGATTAACCAATCTATACTCAGTAAACAGTGGTTGGTATCTACAGTTCAGATTAACCATTCTATACTCAGTAAACAGTGGTTGGTATCTACAGTTCAGATTAAGCAATCTATACTCAGTAAACAGTGGTTGGTATCTACAGTTCAGATTAACCAATCTATACTCAGTAAACAGTGGTTGGTATCTACAGTTCAGATTAACCAATCTATACTCAGTAAACAGTGGTTGGTATCTACAGTTCAGATTAACCAATCTATACTCAGTAAACAGTGGTTGGTATCTACAGTTCAGATTAACCAATCTATACTCAGTAAACAGTGGTTGGTATCTACAGTTCAGATTAACCAATCTATACTCAGTAAACAGTGGTTGGTATCTACAGTTCAGATTAACCATTCTATACTCAGTAAACAGTGGTTGGTATCTACAGTTCAGATTAACCAATCTATACTCAGTAGTGACTGAGTGAGTATGGCTTTACGCCGTTTTTAGCAATATTCCAGCAATATCACGGCGGGGGACACCAGAAATGGGCTTCACACATTGTGCCCATGTGGGGATTCGAACCCGGGCCTTCGGCGTGACGAGCCAACGCTTTAACCACTAGGCTACCCCACCGCCCCCTATACTCAGTAAACAGTGGTTGGTATCTACAGTTCAGATTAACCAATCTATACTCAGTAAACAGTGGTTGGTTTCTACAGTTCAGATTAACCAATCTATACTCAGTAAACAGTGGTTGGTATCTACAGTTCAGATTAACCAATCTATACTCAGTAAACAGTGGTTGGTATCTACAGTTCAGATTAACCAATCTATACTCAGTAAACAGTGGTTGGTATCTACAGTTCAGATTAACCAATCTATACTCAGTAAACAGTGGTTGGTATCTACAGTTCAGATTAACCAATCTATACTCAGTAAACAGTGATTGGTATCTACAGTTCAGATTAACCAATCTATACTCAGTAAACAGTGGTTTAACCAATCTAGTAAACAGTGGTTGGTTCACAGTTCAGATTAACCAATCTATACTCAGTAAACAGTGGTTGGTATCTACAGTTCAGATTAACCAATCTATACTCAGTAAACAGTGGTTTGTATCTACAGTTCAGATTAACCAATCTATACTCAGTAAACAGTGGTTGGTATCTAGTTCAGATTAACCAATCTATACTCAGTAAACAGTGATTGGTATCTACAGTTCAGATTAACCAATCTATACTCAGTAAACAGTGGTTGGTATCTACAGTTCAGATTAACCAATCTATACTCAGTAAACAGTGGTTGGTATCTACAGTTCAGATTAACCAATCTATACTCAGTAAACAGTGATTGGTATCTACAGTTCAGATTAAACCAATGTATGCTTAGTAAACAGTGGTTGGTTTCTACAGTTCAGAAAAACACAGAAATCTGTGAACAACACCATAAGGAAGTATTTTCGCCAGCAGCAAGCGAAGTATATATTTCAGAATTACATATACCAGAATACCAAAATTTCAAAATTAATGCTGAGTCTAAATAGTGATGCATAGTCTTTTGAAAAATGAGATATTGGAATATGCACTGTCAACACAAACAATGCTCATAGTTAACACAAGTGACCGCTTGCTCACTCCAATACAACACACTGCGTGATATACTTAGCTTAGAAAGTATAGATATTTGAGTGAATTACTAATCCATCGAATGATACCTTCCAGATACAGAAGAATCGTTCCTTTAACGGTAGCACACTAAACACACATAATAATGATTATTTATTACTACTGGATATTGACATATACTGTGAGAAACAAATAAAGTATGACAGGAAAGTTCAAGCGTTCCTTTAATGTTTTCCAGTTTTCATCACCAGCTACGAACAGCGCTGTGGTGATGAAAACTGGAAAATAATAAAGGAACACTTGAATTTTCCTGTGATCCCTTATTTGTTTCGCTCAGTATATATTGTTCCATCCTCATGTTATCGAAATAGACAGAGTGTCTTCGGGACTTTTCCATGATAACAACATTCTCAAATAGCCAGGGATATTTTACAACGTCCTGAAATAGTGTATTCCAACTTCCATGGGTTTCAAGCGGCATACAGGTCCATCGAATATTGTTGGTTTTTTTTCGTTTACTCTGTCCTTCATTAGTCCCTACACATTCTCAATAGGGTTATAAATAAGATCTGGGCTGTAGCTGGGCCAGTCTAAAACTTGAAAATTTCGTCCGACATCCACTGTTTTCTGTAGCCCGCAATGTGTTGTGGGTCGTTATCATGCTGGAAAATCCAATTATCTTCATATAGTGTTCGGGCCGTTGGAAGGAGGTGACCATTCAAGATGTCATCGTTCCTTCGTCAAATTTCCAGCGTCACTTCACGTGATGACATCCCAACCTACATGTGAAATTTCGGGCTATGTTTTGGGCGTTGGTAGATAGGTATCTTTTGTCCAAATGTTCACACAGTTCGGAAAAGTCACACATAACTTTCATCAGAAACGAAAACATTATTCCAATCTTTATTTTGGTGAGCCTTACACCAGTTTAAACATCTTTGTTTTTGTGCATCTTTCATCAATGGTGAGGGAATACCGTGCCTTTTCATCCAGTTACCTCTGTGTAATTCTTGTCTAAGGGCTTCATTACATACCTGAGGACTTCCTCTATTAATCATCTCATTTCTGATATTCTCAACGCTTTCAATTTCCAATCTGATCAAGTCGCCGGCAATTCGTAGTACTCACCTTCCTTGGCCTCCCTGCCGCTGTCTTGTGCTCAGTCTCAACTCCTGAATGAAGTCCTGTATACTGTAGACAGACTCTTTTGCATTAGCCACACCCTTTGAAAATAATCTTCAACCAGCTTTCATTTCTCTTTTGCTGTCAAATCTGCCACGTCAACAAAGGAAGCCGTCTGTTACACGAGGGGAGATAGGTATTGACGTGGTAAGATTCATTCGTAAGAGTACAAGAGTTGCCCGCCATATTGAGTACCTTAATTACTACATAATGTAACACATACTTTTTAAATTCTATTATCAGTATTAGGGAACAAAGATATTCTCAATAATTTCTGGGAAAACTGTATTACCGTCTTTGCCATGCTATTGGTTTTGACTCAGAATAGGGGCGGTGGTGTAGCCTAGAGGTTAAAACTTTGGCTTGTCACGCCGAAGACCCGGGTTCGAATCCCCACATGGGTACAATGTGTGAAGCCCATTTCTGGTGTCCCCGCCGTGATGTTGCTGGAATATTGCTAAAAGCGGCGTAATACCAATCTCAGTCAGTGACGCAGATATGTCCATCCACGATACGACCCAACGTATTCAGAGGAAATGACATGGAAAATGACAGTTAAGCAATTGTGCCCATGTACAACCTCAGACTATAAAAACAAACACACCGACGGCCTTGTCCTTTAAAATATAACCAATGAAAGTATTTATGTCATTGAATTTCTGTCCCTAATGACAGTAATGAGATTGCCAAGATTCAGGATCAACATGGCAAATACGCGGGCCTCGCCATTGTAATCTCAAGTACACTGTTGTCTGGTTCCCTATTATTCTCGGTGCTCTTTGGTTTGGTGCTTCCTGGGCACAGCTCTGCTGACACTGCAGAAGGTGATGTAGAAGGCTGAGGTGTCGGAGAGTCTACATATTTTCTGGATAGTTCTTGATGGGTTTGACAAGGCAGGGTTTCTTGGGAGAGTTCCATTCGCTATGTAGGCTGAGTGAAGAAGGGTCAAAGGCCCTGAGTTGATGATGGCTGTGCCAGAATCACACAATGTCTCTCCGTTGCCTTTTATTTTAATCTGTAAAACATAATAATACCACAACAGCAATAGGACGCCAAGCAGTGTAGGTTAGCAGATGGTGGAGTCATTCCACAGATGACATCCTCACCTTTTCAGCTAGACAACGGGGTTACCAATTTGGTAATGTTGATAAGAATCATGGTTCCAAACTCATGAAGGTACAAGTACATTTACAGCCACTTATAGGATGTCGAAAGTTATTATACACTGATCTTTTTCACTGAGGGAAGTGTGTTGCATTGCACGATATTTAAATTCAAGAATGCTATTCAGATAGATGCTGTTGCCTCGCATTTAGGACAATCGGCTTCAACTTGTCTTATTAATAACAGACTGAATTTGTGATGGCATAATAATCAGAATGAACTGTAAATAGCAATCTATGATATACATTACCGGGAGATGCTTTTCTCGAGGATCTCCCAAAATCTCATCCTCTATGATATGTAATTAAATCACATGGAACGCAAGAGTCCTGCAATTGGTGTTCAAATACACTTGCTCTTGGTTCTGTGAGTGATATTGAGTTTCACTTTGTCATAGTCTTGTGAGTGATATTGAGTTTCACTTTGTCATAGTCTTGTGAGTGATATTGAGTTTCACTTTGTCATAGTCTTGTGAGTGATATTGAGTTTCACTTTGTCATAGTCTTGTGAGTGATATTGAGTTTCACTTTGTCATAGTCTTGTGAGTGATATTGAGTTTCACTTTGTCATAGTCTTGTGAGTGATATTGAGTTTCACTTGTGTCACTTTGTCATAGTCCTTGTGTGAGTGATATTGAGTTTCACTTTGTCATAGTCCTGTGAATGATATTGAGTTTCACTTTGTCATAGTCCTGTGAATGATATTGACTTTCACTTTGTCATAGTCCTGTGAATGATATTGACTTTCACTTTGTCATAGTCCTGTGAATGATATTGACTTTCACTTTGTCATAGTCCTGTGAATGATATTGAGTTTCACTTTGTCATAGTCCTGTGAATGATATTGACTTTCACTTTGTCATAGTCCTGTGAATGATATTGAGTTTCACTTTGTCATAGTCTTGTGAATGATATTGAGTTTCACTTTGTCATAGTCCTGTGAATGATATTGAGTTTGCCGTGGTTCTGTGACGCTGCACATTTTTCTTAGTCCGGTGAGTGATAAATTTCACTTTGTCATGGTCGTATAATTCCAATAACTACCACTTGGGAACAAAAGGACCTACACACAATTGGTAGTTCTTTCATCTTCACGACCTAAATCTAGGTCTGATGCAATACCCTTAAGTGGCAGTGTGGTGTATATGATAACCTGTATTCTGTACAAAGGAAATCGAAGAATGCACACCCATGACCCCATGCAACACGCAATTCAACATATAATTTCAAAAGAGATTCTGCTAGGGGCACTGCACAATTTCCACAAGATCGATGTCACATGATTAGAAGCTACAAGCTATGGCTCAACATGATGACATGTTCTGAAGACATTTTGTAAAACTCCTGCATGTATCGTCTACAATCAATCAACTATCTTCTAGATTGTCTGTTAGGTGTTAAGCAATGAATTCCTGACATTAAAGGCCGTGCAAATCCGGGTTAGAATTAGTCTTCCGTAATCCATGAATTTCGGAAGAGGCGACTAATGCGCTCGCTCACTTGTTTGACACATGTCATCGTATCCCAATAGTAGATCGATGCTCATGCTGTTGATCATTGGATTGTCTGGTCCAGACTCGATTATTTACAGGCCGCCGCCATATAGCTGGAATATTGCTTACAGAACAACCTAAACCCAACCCCCTGACATTAAAACTATAGTTTAGGCTCGTCCTACTGACAAACTGGTTGCACATATCCTTCATTCCGATGATATGGTCTGTACAGAAATACACTTTCCTGCATGTTCAAGAGGCCATGCCAAGTTTATTTCTTAGGCCAGCGTATAAAACTGTACATAATAAATGTACAGAAGATGCATAGTTAGCGTAACAAAACGAGACAAAAGGACTTCACAAAACACAAACCAACCCATGTAACCCAAGACCATGCTGAATAACAATTAATTACTCACTCCATTTCTTCTACGTTCTTTCGTTCTCTGGAAATGTGTACAAAATATTTCTTTGGAGAAAATTAAATATAATTATAGTAGAATAATGAGCGTAATTTACCAGGCCTATAACATCTATATATAGAGAGATGTGGTTACTTTTAGAAACATGTACCAACGGCTCGGCGTATACCGATGATCAGAGATTCGGTTGATATTCCCTAAATTGAACAAAACACGAGTGATCTGTTTTTATTTATCATTGCCATATTACCAAAGAGACAAATACAGCAACATTACCACGAGAAACTTGTCGAACTCTCACGTATACATCGTACTCAGCGATATGTGCTTTCCATTGCCATGTGAACCAAGTCGACATCCTGTTAACTGCTGTTTAGCATATTCATTCACAGAGACAATTTCCCGGGACTTTATAAAAGCATTCTTGAGTTTGGCAGAATAACTAACGGTAACAATACCGAATCTATATCAGTTAAGTATATATCTTGCATAGTTTCGCTAATATTTCGACTTCTCACTTGAAGATCCGACACAAAACGTTATACTTGTACATGCCTATCATTGTTGTTCTTAATGGTGTAGTTACCTATGTACCTGCCTCTCATTGTTGTACTTAATGGTGTAGTTACCTATGTACCTGCCACTCATTGTTGTATTTAACTGTGTAGTTACCTATGTACCTGCCACTCATTGTTGTATTTAACTGTGTAGCTACCTATGTACCTGCCTCTCATTGTTGTACTTAACTGTGTAGTTACCTATGTACCTGCCACTCATTGTTGTATTTAACTGTGTAGTTACCTATGTACCTGCCACTCGCTGTTCTTCAATGGTGTAGTTACCTATGTACCTGCCACTCATTGTTGTACTTAACTGTGTAGTTACCTATGTACCTGCCTCTCATTGTTGTACTTAATGGTGTAGCTACCTATGTACCTGCCTCTCATTGTTGTACTTAACTGTGTAGTTACCTATGTACCTGCCACTTGCTGTTCTTCAATGGTGTAGTTACCTATGTACCTGCCTCTCATTGTTGTACTTAATGGTGTAGTTACCTATGTACCTGCCTCTCATTGTTGTACTTAATGGTGTAGCTACCTATGTACCTGCCTCTCATTGTTGTTCTTAATGGTGTAGTTACCTATGTACCTGCCTCTCATTGTTGTATTTAACTGTGTAGTTACCTATGTACCTGCCACTCATTGTTGTATTTAACTGTGTAGTTACCTATGTACCTGCCTCTCATTGTTGTACTTAACTGTGTAGTCACCTATGTACCTGCCACTCATTGTTGTATTTAACTGTGTAGTTACCTATGTACCTGCCTCTCATTGTTGTTCTTAATGGTGTAGTTACCTATGTACCTGCCTCTCATTGTTGTACTTAATGGTGTAGTTACCTATGTACCTGCCTCTCATTGTTGTTCTTAATGGTGTAGTTACCTATGTACCTGCCTCTCATTGTTGTATTTAACTGTGTAGTTACCTATGTACCTGCCTCTCATTGTTGTACTTAATGGTGTAGTTACCTATGTACCTGCCTCTCATTGTTGTATTTAACTGTGTAGTTACCTATGTACCTGCCTCTCATTGTTGTATTTAACTGTGTAGTCACCTATGTACCTGTCACTCATTGTTGTACTTAACTGTGTAGTCACCTATGTACCTGCGTCTCATTGTTGTATTTAACTGTGTAGTCACCTATGTACCTGTCACTCATTGTTGTACTTAACTGTGTAGTTACCTATGTACCTGCCACTCGCTGTTCCTCAATGGTGTAGTTACCTATGTACCTGCCTCTCATTGTTGTATTTAACTGTGTAGTCACCTATGTACCTGTCACTCATTGTTGTACTTAACTGTGAAGTCACCTATGTACCTGCGTCTCATTGTTGTATTTAACTGTGTAGTCACCTATGTACCTGTCACTCATTGTTGTACTTAACTGTGTAGTTACCTATGTACCTGCCACTCATTGTTGTACTTAATGGTGTAGTTACCTATGTACCTGCCTCTCGTTGTTGTACTTAATGGTGTAGTTACCTATGTACCAGCCTCTCCTTATACTTTATGGTGTGGGTTACCTATGTACCAACCATTTGTTGTTGCACTTAATTATGTGGTTTACGTAGATAACAGCAAGTCATGACGTATACTACTGATATACAGATAACCTACACCGTGAAATACAACAATGAGTAGCAGGTACATCGATTAATTACAAACACTGTTTACATAGTTACCAATAGCGGTGCCTTCTTTGCCTTCTGTCTCTCTGATGCATCCTACATAGCCTGGCTCCGGCATCTCTAGGGGTAGACTCTGTTGATGTAGTGCTGTGGGTTCATCACAACACCTTCATTGTGTCGGGTCTCCTTGAATATTGAGTTGCTGCACTCCCGCTTCAACTGGCATGTTGTTGAAGCGGCCTTAAATAAAACTCTGCCACTCACTCCTAATGTTACACATGCATCGTTAAGCTGAGCCGAGAAAAACTCATTGTGATGTCAACGTCTAACAATTGATTCAATGAATTATGTATTACACCTCTTAATCAACAATGTGTAGGCCCGTGTGCATTATAATCATATGGTTGAATACAATCTACTCACTAGAACAAGTGACAGTCCAAAAGGTGTCGATGAAACATACAATGCCCACCATATTTACTAACCTAATGCAAAAATTATTCGAGCTATTGTTTTTGTGAGCAGGGGCATGTCGTTTAGCTCCACATAAGACAGTTTTCTTGGTTCGCTGTAAAACACATTTGATCAACGACAGAGAAGCGCTCTCATTTCTCTCACAATAGTGAAAATTGATTGGCTTGTCGACAGATCAGTGTGGAGGCTGCTGCGCCTGGCGACACGTGATACCCGTTCTTCAACAACACACACCGTGGTGAGCAGATAGGGTAGGCTACAGGGTAAGCCCGAGTACCCGTACTGAAGGGTTCATTTCAACAGTCTCCATAGTCTTATTCCATTGCAAGTTTGTGAACGCATGAGTTCAGAGTAGCTCTCGCCAAGCTGGTCTACATTAATCATCAGTTTAACACAATGGATAAAGTTGTGCTCAACGTCTCAGGAAAGAAGTTTGTGACATTTTGGAAAACTCTAAAAAAGTTCCCAAATACCAGACTAGGGAGGCTGTCAAAGACATCCGCAAACTATGAATCTGCCTCTGACGAGTTCTTCTTTGACAGGAACCCAAAGGTGATGACGGTCGTACTGGACATGTATCGGGGAGGCGAACTACACATCCCCTCCAATGTTTGTAGTGCCTGTGTCAGACAGGAACTTAAGTTCTGGGAAATCCCAGAAGATCTGATTTCTGAATGTTGTTGGAAGAGGTATGCGAACGGCAAAGAAGACAAGGCCATAGTGGACATTATTGAGAATTTTATGGGTGTTGTCCCCGAGTTTACTGACAAGGAACATGACAACTGGAGGAAAAGGATCTCCAACACGCTGGAATATCCTACATATTCCCGGGTTGCTATGGTAACTTACTTATCACATCATGTCCTTGTTTAATTATCGCCATGATATTACATGCATACATGAGAAAGACACGCTGTGAGCCATCAACTCTTTCTTCAGTCTTTCTATCTATCTATCTATCCATTACGGCATCAAATAAACGTTTTCGCGCGCTGGAGTGTGTGCGTGTGCGTGTGCGTGCGTGTGTTGAATCCGGCTTGCTACCATTGTGTTACGGCTATATTTAGACTGAAATCCTGTACCAAGCACCGTACGGCTTTACGAGTATACTAGGCTCTCTTCAATCATGTAATGACTATTGAGATGTAAATCGATAACATCCTGCTGATATATATAATTACTCTCTTGCTTCCAGGTGATTGTTTCCATGTGATTGTTTCATATGACAATGCTTGTAACTGTAAAGATCTTACATTTCTTTATTGCCACAAAACACGGGTTAAACTTGTCCTTAGGTCTAAACATTTTTACCCAGCCTGATGTACTTGATAGTGTTGGTGGTGGTGCATAGGGGACAGACATCTTCATGTGTTTGGTGATGTTCATGTTAGCGATGTTGTTGGCGATGCTGATGTCGATAGAAAGAATGGTGTTGGTGATTTTGATTATGAGGAAGATGGTGGTAATAGATAGCTTTGATGATGTTGATGTGAGGAATACCTTGATGATGTATATAGGGAAGGTAGCGTTGATGATGCTGATGTGAGCATAGTGTTGATGGTGTACATGGAGAAGATAGCGTTGATGATCATGTTGATAGATGAGGCAGCGTTATGAAGAATAGATAGCGTCGAACAACAAATCTTTTAAAACCTCTATTAAAGTCCTTTGTGAATCTGCCACCAAGGCCATGTATTTCGTGCTGCGTAAAAGTCGAATCTTTAACCAGTCAATAAAATGCCAATTATATCTCTTTGATGCCATGGTTAAACTAGTTCTGTTAAATGGCTGCGAAATCTAGGGTTTTGAAAACTGTAATCGAATCTGTTCCAGTTAACTTTTTACGCAAATTACTTTCCGTTAAGAGAAGCAAGCCACTATACATGTTATATGAGAAGGGTACCCCTAATTAACTCTATCAAATATCGTACGGTGCATTTCTGGGCTAAATTCCCATCTGGCAAAGAACAAAGATGTGAAGAATTCTATACCCAATGTGATATAATGAAGCTTGTATAAACAATAGATGTCAAGAATTCTATACCCAATGTGATATACTGAAGCTTGTATAAACAATAGCAATAATAATGGATAAATCTGTGGAAGCCGTTTTTTATTTAACCGGCTATAACTTTCACTGTCTTTCAGAGAATGCGAATTTATCATTTTCAAATCTGAACTTGTCCTTGAATTATTTGACATGTATCCCTTTCTCCTTGGTTCTTAAATTCCTCTTGTTTAGAACTTCCTGTCATCGTTTACCTATAGAAGTAGGTAGGTGGCACAAAATTGCCACATGCAACTAATTGCCAAATGGAATGTTGGCAATGAATTTCATTACATTTTCTCGGCCCCTTCTTTAAGCGCTGTCGAAAAACATATATCCCCAAACCATTGTGTTATAAAACCTAAACGTGTTACAATTGAAAGAATTATTTAACTGTAAACAAAGAAATCTTTTTAAAAAACTATGTACAGTTTGTCATCATGAAAACTTTCCAATCTTCAATGTAAACCATTCCGCTATCCTATGTATTCCTAAATGTATATTTGTACCTCTTTAGCCGAGTATCCCAGCCTGAGTGCAGTAAAATGGAGACAAATTAATAGCGTTGCTGATGTTCATGTGAGTGAGTATTGCTTTACGCCGCTTTTAGCAATATTCCAGCAATATCACAACGGGGGACACCTGAAAGGGTTTTCACACATTGTGCCCGTGTGGGAAGTCAAACTCGGATCTTCGGCGTGACGAGCGAACGTTTTAACCACTTGGCTACACCACCGCCCCATGTTGATGTGAGGATTGCATTTATGGTATATGTGGAGAAAATAGCGTTGATGATGATAATATATAGGGCAAGAAGTCTATGGATGTCAACTTCACTATTTTAAGAAACAACGACATTTCGTAGTATACTCTTTTATGTGGAGAAGATGGTGCTGGGGATGTTGATGTACAGATGATGTTGTTCAGTCTGAATATACTGCTGTTATGTTGATCGTGAGGATATAGTGTTGATGATGGGGAAGATAGCGTTGGTGATGTCGATGAGGACGGTGTTGGTGATGTTGATGATGAGGACAGCGCTTAGGTGTATATGGAGAAGGTGTTGGTGATGTTCACGGCGAGGACAACGTTTAGGTGTATATGGAGAAGGTGTTGGTGATGTT
Source organism: Haliotis rubra (assembly GCF_003918875.1). NCBI lineage: Eukaryota > Metazoa > Mollusca > Gastropoda > Lepetellida > Haliotidae > Haliotis > Haliotis rubra. Next base: position 92,679 of record NW_025767598.1, read on the forward strand.
CACGGCGAGGACAACGTTTAGGTGTATATGGAGAAGGTGTTGGTGATGTTCACGGCGAGGACAACGTTTAGGTGTGTATGGAGAAGGTGTTGGTGATGTTCACGGCGAGGACAGCGTTTAGGTGTATATGGAGAAGGTGTTGGTGATGTTCACGGCGAGGACAACGTTTAGGTGTGTATGGAGAAGGTGTTAGTGATGTTCATGGCGAGGACAGCGTTTAGGTGTATATGGAGAAGGTGTTGGTGATGTTCACGGCGAGGACAATGTTTAGGTCTGTATGGAGAAGGTGTTAGTGATGTTCATGGCGAGGACAGCGTTTAGGTGTATATGGAGAAGGTGTTGGTGATGTTCATGGCGAGGACAGCGTTTAGGTGTATATGGAGAAGGTGTTGGTGATGTTCACGGCGAGGACAGCGTTTAGGTGTATATGGAGAAGGTGTTGGTGATGTTCACGGCGAGGACAGCGTTTAGGCGGTATATGGAGAAGGTGTTAGTGATGTTCACGGCGAGGACAGCGTTTAGGTGTATATATGGAGGTGTTAGTGTTCACGGCGAGGACAACGTGATGTTGATGGCGAGGATAGTGTTTATGTGTATATGGAGGTGTTGGTGATGTTCACGGCGAAGACGGTGTTGGTGATGTTGATGATGAGGACAGCGTTTAGGTGTATATGGAGAAGGTGTTGGTGATGTTGACGGCGAGGACAGCGTTTAGGCGGTATGGAGAAGGTGTTAGTGATGTTCATGGCGAGGACAGCGTTTAGGTGTATATGGAGAAGGTGTTGGTGATGTTCACGGCGAGGACAGCGTTTAGGTCTGTATGGAGAAGGTGTTAGTGATGTTCAGGCGAGGACAGCGTTTAGGTGTGTATGGAGAAGGTGTTGAGTGATGTTCATGGCGGGAGGATATGGAGAAGGTGTTGGTGATGTTCACGCGTTTAGGTGTAGGAGAAGGTGTTGGTGATGGAGGCGAGGACACAGCGTTTAGGCGGTATGGAGAAGGTGTTAGTGATGTTCACGGCGAGGACAGCGTTTAGGTGTATATGGAGGAAGGTGTTGGTGATGTTCAGGCGGCGAGGACAGCGTTTAGGTGTGTATGGAGAAGGTGTTGGTGATGGTGTTCACGGCGAGGACAGCGTTTATGGAGAAGGTGTTGGTATGGAGGACAGCGTTTAGGTGTGTATGGAGAAGGTGTTGGTGATGTTCACGGCGAGGACAGCGTTTAGGTGTATATGGAGAAGGTGTTAGTGATGTTCATGGGCGAGGACAGCGTTTAGGTGAGTATGTGTATATGGAGAAGGTGTTGGTGATGTTCGGGGCGAGGACAGCGTTTAGGTGTATATGGAGAAGGTGTTGGTGATGTCCACGGCGAGGACAGCGTTTAGGTGTATATGGAGAAGGTGTTGGTGATGTTCACGGCGAGGACAACGTTTAGGTGTATGTTTTGAGAAGGTGTTGGTAATGTTCACGACGAGGACAGCGTTTAGGTGTATATGGAGAAGGTGTTGGTGATGTTCACGGCGAGGACAACGTTTAGGTGTATATGGAGAAGGTGTTGGTGATGTTCACGGCGAGAACAACGTTTAGGTGTATATGGAGAAGGTGTTGGTGATGTTCGGGGCGAAGACAGCGTTTAGGTGTATATGGAGAAGGTGTTGGTGATGTTCACGGCGAGGACAACGTTTAGGTGTGTATGGAGAAGATGTTAGTGATGTTCACGGCGAGGACAGCGTTTAAGTGTATATGGAGAAGGTGTTGGTGATGTTCACGGAGAGGACAGCGTTTAGGTGTATATGGAGAAGGTGTTGGTGATGTTGATGGTGTTGGTGATGTTTACGATGAGGATAGTGTTTATGTGTATATGGAGGAGGTGTTGGTGATGTTGAGCGCGAGGACGGTGTTGGAGAAGTTGGATGATGAGGACAGCGTGATGATGGTGGACAGCGTTTAGGTGTATGGAGAAGGTGTTGGTGATGTTGATGGTGTTAGTGATGTTGATGATGAGGATAGTGTTTATGTGTATATGGAGGAGGTGTTGGTGATGTTGACGGTGTTGGTGATGTTGATGATGAGGACAGCGTTTAGGTGTATATGGAGAAGGTGTTGATCCGTGATGTTGACGGTGTTAGTGATGTTGATGATGAGGACAGCGTTTAGGTGTATATGGAGAAGGTGTTGGTGATGCTGACGATGTTGGTGATGTTGATGATGAGGACAGCGTTTAGGTGTATATGGAGAAGGTGTTGGTGATGTTGACGATGTTGGTGATGTTGATGATGATGATGGCGACGGCGGTGTTAGTGATGTTGATGATGAGGACAGCGTTTAGGTGTATATGGAGAAGGTGTTGGTGATGCTGACGATGTTGGTGATGTTGATGATGAGGACAGCGTTTAGGTGTATATGGAGAAGGTGTTGGTGATGCTGACGATGTTAGTGATGTTGATTTAGGTGTATATGGAGAAGGTGTTGGTGATGCTGACGATGTTAGTGATGTTGATGATGAGGACAGCGTTTAGGTGTATATGGAGAAGGTGTTGGTGATGCTGACGATGTTAGTGATGTTGATGTTGAGGACAGCGTTTAGGTGTATATGGAGAAGGTGTGGAGACGGTAAGGTAGAAATCGTGATGTAATGTCGAAGATAGTGTTGGTGATATGTAATGAGATTATAGTGATAATGATGTTGATGCATTGGCAATGTTCGTGATGCCGTTTTTAAAGACGTTGTTGATGAGGGGCTGATTTGGTGCTCGCGGTCGCGATAGCCAGTACTATCACAGGGTCTGATCTAGTCTTTGGTTAACTATTCACACTACCTGGAGACAAGTACTAAGCCGAGTTCTTGCATGCAACCCCCCGTGAGATCCTGGTTAGAATTCAGTAACCCACGCTTGCCGTAAGAAGGCACTAACGGGATCCGGTGGCCAGGTTCGCTGACATGGTTGACACATTTCATCGTATTCTAATTGCTTAGAACGATGCTCATGGTGTTGATCACTATAGTATCTGGTCCAGACTAAAGTATTTCCAGACCGCCGCCATATAACTGGAATATTGCTGAGTGCGGCCTAAAACTTAAGTCACTCACTCACTCCAGAATGCAACCATGAAGTTCTATTTCGTCTGTTCATCCCAGGTGTGACAAGATTGCCATTGTTGCCCATGCATCCAAATATACGTCGCGGCCTCGTATGCAGTGACCATTGCAGTTACACATATTGCCAGTGTTATTCATAACCTTTACACAAATTCACTCTCGCGTCAATATCTAAACAAAATCCATGACCTAATCGATATTAACACCTTTTGTAATGCATAACGTTTTCTTTATCCTATATTAACCGCACACATTTGCACTCAAATCCATGTGGCTTTGTCAACCAGTGTGACAAGACTTCACATCACGTGTCAGTGAACTAGGGGGAATATATAGACCCGATTGATTATAAACTAAAGACGAAGCATTCACCACTGTTGACAACCTAATCAGTCTAGTGTCAATATTTTATGCTTGTCTGTGTTTACATGTTGATACAAACAACCAGAAACACAATGTGTAAAGGTTTTAATCAGCGGCAGTTATTGGATGTGTTCAAAACGAGACTCTCCGTGAAAACCCACATCTATCTGTACTGGACCTTAGTACAAGAGTGTGATTCCAAAGATAACATTTGAGACTCTTCATGTTCCGTATTTAGCTCTTCCCTGGTTATTCTATTATATTTCCGGTATACTGTGATCAATACCATCATCAATGCCATCAATACCATCAATACCACGTCAAATCCTCCATTTCATGTTGTATTTTATGTTGCATGGGAGCGGTGTTAACATAAGCAGTAGTGCTTGTTCACCAATCCCAATTCATCTTCATGTATAAAAATATGTTTAAATCAATACCATGGACAGATTTATCTAATCTTTGTTCTTAATCCGATTAAAATAACAAGCTCTAAATAGTCTTCCTATTTCGCTGTAAATAATTCATATTTGCAACAAGCCGCCATACCACCCTGTCCTCTACTGGCAATGGTTTGTGGGTAACTCAAGTAACTAAATGAGTTAAGTTTGAAAGGTACATATCAGTTATACTGACCGGAAGCCAACAGTGATGCAGATCCTAGACGGTTCCCAGTTTGGTGAAACTCTCGACCTCGGGTATAATCCTGACGAATTCAGAAAAATAAACAGGGACACTTGGACTCGAACCCTCGATCATGGTTTCTGACGTTATGGGACGTGCGCCCTGCTCGACCACCGTACCACACTTATCCCCTTGATTAGGTCGATCATATCTACGACTCTCTTAACCAGTCTGAAGTTGATTAGTATAATCATTTAGTTAGTTTGATGCCAACTCCCGTTAGACGAGAGGGTTAAACCCAAATGTTGATGAAAATCAACTGATAAATATTTATATACTGCAGCATTCAAATTAATATCTTTTCGGCTATCTTTCAAAGTAAATAATATAGCTTCATTTTTTTCTTGTGTTTATATTTGGACTATTCCATTATAATGTGTAGGTAACAGGTAGTAGCTAATCTGTTCATTGAACCGTAAATGTTGTTGTTTTAAGGCGTCTGCGAACTGCCTGTCTGCGTAATGGGAGGATGCCTTTCAGTCAGTCTTAATCTGTTAATTCAATCTGTTAATCTATCTTATCTTTATTTGATTCATCCTTTACTCTCATGGATTAATTAGTCTTTGGGACTGTTCCATTACAAGTGGGTGAAATTCCTTTTGTGTTTTAACTAAATGTAGGGTACTGGGTTGTAGGTGTTTTGGCATGTTGGCGTTGTGGGAGATAACCTCTCTGGAATGTTGCGACTTCGAATGCTGAATTATCCCAAACTCGCTTTCTATATCGGTTATTATGTCAAGCTCACGAGTTAATTGCATTCTATGTGTTAGATAATGTTGACATTACTCTAGTCGACCCAGAACACACAACTAAAACAAGTCCACTGTTTTTGTTGAAAACTGAGCCCGTCTCTCACCACACATCTCTCCGTTGTAGTCCAACGAATCAAACAAATGAGCCTTTCTGTATAGATCCGTGTTGATAACACATCTCTAGTCCAGAACACGTAACGTAGTCAGTGTTGATCCTAGTGTTGATAACATAATCCGTAGTGATACTCTAGTCCAGAACACACAACGTAGTCAGTGTTGATAACACATCTCTAGTCCAGAACACGTAACAAAATCCGTGTTGATAACACTTATCTAGTCCAGAACACACAACGTTGATAACACACCTCTAGTCCGTGTGGATAACACTTATCTAGTCCAGAACACGTAACGAAGTCAGTGTTGATAACACACCTCTAGTCCAGAACACATAACGAAATCCGTGTTGATAACACTTCTCTAGTCCAGAACACGTAACGTATTCAGTGTTGACAACACATCTCTAGTCCAGAACACGTAACGTAGTCAATGTTGATAACACTTCTCTAGTCCAGAACACACAACATAGTCCGTAGTGATAACACATCACTAGTCCAGAACATTATATGTAATCCGTGTTGATAACACATCTCTAGTCCAGAACACACAACGTAGTCCGTGTTGATAACACATCTCTAGTCCAGAACACACAACATAGTCCGTGTTGATAACACTTCTCTAGTCCAGAACACACAACATAATCCGTGTTGATAACACATCTCTAGTCCAGAACACACAACATAGTCCGTAGTGATAACACATCACTAGTCCAGAACATTATATGTAGTCCGTGTTGATAAAACATCTCTAGTCCAGAACACACAACATAGTCCGTGTTGATAACACTTCTCTAGTCCAGAACACACAACATAATCCGTGTTGATAACACTTCTCTAGTCCTAAACACACAACATAGTCCGTAGTGATAACACATCTCTAAACCAGAACACGTAATGTAGTCCGTAGTGATATCACATCTCTGGTCCAGAACACGTAACGTAGTCAGTGTTGATAACACATCTCTAGTCCAGAACACGTAACGAAATCCGTGTTGATAACACTTCTCTAGTCCAGAACACGTAACGTAGTCCGTAGTGATAACACATCTCTAGTCCAGAACATTATATGTAGTCCGTGTTGATAAAACATCTCTAGTCCAGAACACACAATGTAGTCCGTGTTGATAACACATCTCTAGTCCAGAACACACAACATAATCCGTGTTGATAACACTTCTCTAGTTCAGAACACACAATGTAGTCCGTGTTGATAACACTTCTCTAGTCCAGAACACACGACATAATCCGTGTTGATAACACTTCTCTAGTCCAGAACACACAACATATTCCGTAGTGATAACACTTCTCTAGTCCAGAACACACAACATAGTCCGTGTTGATAACACTTCTCTAATCCAGAACACATAACGTAGTCAGTGTTGATAACACATCTCTAGTCCAGAACACGTAACGAAATCCGTGTTGATAACACTTCTCTAGTCCAGAACACATAAGGTATTCAGTGTTGACAACACATCTCTAGTCCGAAACACGTAACGTAGTCAATGTTGATAAAACATCTCTAGTCCAGAACACACAATGTAGTCCGTCCTGATAACACATCTCTAGTCCAGAACACACAACATAGTCCGTGTTGATAACATTTCTCTAGTCCAGAACACACAACGTAGTCCGTGTTGATAACACTTCTCTAGTCCAGAACACACAACATAGTCCGTGTTGATAACACATCTCTAGTCCAGAACACACAACATAGTCTGTGTTGATAACACTGTTGATAACACTCTCTAGTCCAGAACACACAACGTAGTCCGTGTTGATAACACTTCTCTAGTCCAGAACACACAACATAGTCCGTGTTGATAACACATCTCTAGTCCAGAACACACAACATAGTCCGTGTTGATAACATTTCTCTAGTCCAGAACACACAACATAGTCCGTGTTGATAACACATCTCTAGTCCAGAACACACAACATAGTCCGTGTTGATAACACTTCTCTAGTCCAGAACACACAACATAGTCCGTGTTGATAACACTTCTCTAGTCCAGAACACACAACATAGTCCGTGTTGATAACACTTCTCTAGTCCAGAACACACAACATAGTCCGTGTTGATAACACATCTCTAGTCCAGAACACACAACATAGTCCGTGTTGATAACACATCTCTAGTCCAGAACACACAACGTAGTCCGTGTTGATAACACATCTCTAGTCCAGAACACACAACGTAGTCCGTGTTGATAACACTTCTCTAGTCCAGAACACACAACATATAGTCCGTGTTGATAACAACATCTCTGTAGTCCAGAACACACAACATAGTCCGTGTTGATAACACATCTCTAGTCCAGAACACACAACATAGTCCGTGTTGATAACACATCTCTAGTCCAGAACACACAACATAGTCCGTGTTGATAACACTTCTCTAGTCCAGAACACACAACATAGTCCGTGTTGATAACACATCTCTAGTCCAGAACACACACAACATAGTCCGTGTTGATAACACTTCTCTAGTCCAGAACACACAACATAGTCCGTGTTGATAACACTTCTAGTCCAGAACACACAACATAGTCCGTGTTGATAACACATCTCTAGTCCAGAACACATATGTAGTCCGTTGATGATAACACATCTCTAGTCCAGAACACACAACATAGTCCGTGTTGATAACACATCTCTAGTCCAGAACACACAACATAGTCCGTGTTGATAACACTTCTCTAGTCCAGAACACACAACATAGTCCGTGTTGATAACACTTCTCTAGTCCAGAACACACAACGTAGTCCGTGTTGATAACACTTCTCTAGTCCAGAACACACACAACGTAGTCCGTGTTGATAACACATCTCTAGTCCAGAACACACAACATAACATAGTCCATCCGAACAACACAATAACATAGTCCGTGATAACACATCTCTAGTCCAGAACACACAACGTAGTCCGTGTTGATAACACATCTCTAGTCCAGAACACACAACGTAGTCCGTGTTGATAACACATCTCTAGTCCAGAACACGTAACGTATTCCGTGTTGATAACACATCTCTAGTCCAGAACACACAACGTAGTCCGTGTTGATAACACATCTCTAGTCCGAAACACGTAACATAATCCGTAATGATAACAAATCTCTAGTCCAGAACACGTAACGTAGTCCGTGTTGATAACACATCTCTAGTCCAGAACACACAACATAGTCCGTGTTGATAACACTTCTCTAGTCCAGAACACACACGTATTCCGTGTTGATAACACATCTCTAGTCCAGAACACACAACATAGTCCGTGTTGATAACACTTCTCTAGTCCAGAACACACAACATAGTCCGTGTTGATAACACTTCTCTAGTCCAGAACACACAACATAGTCCGTGTTGATAACACATCTCTAGTCCAGAACACACAACATAGTCCGTGTTGATAACACTTCTCTAGTCAGAACACACAACATAGTCCGTGTTGATAACACATCTCTAGTCCAGAACACACAACGTAGTCCGTGTTGATAACACATCTCTAGTCCAGAACACACAACATAGTCCGTGTTGATAACACATCTCTAGTCCAGAACACACAACATAGTCCGTGTTGATAACACTTCTCTAGTCCAGAACACACAACGTAGTCCGTGTTGATAACACTTCTCTAGTCCAGAACACACAACATAGTCCGTGTTGATAACACATCTCTAGTCCAGAACACACAACGTAGTCCGTGTTGATAACACTTCTCTAGTCCAGAACACACAACATAGTCCGTGTTGATAACACATCTCTAGTCCAGAACACACAACGTAGTCCGTGTTGATAACACATCTCTAGTCCGAAACACGTAACGTATTCAGTGTTGATAACACTTCTCTAGTCCAGAACACACAACGTAGTCCGTGTTGATAACGCATCTCTAGTCCGAGACACGTAACGTAGTCCGTGTTGATAACACATCTCCAGTCCGGAACAAACAACGTCTTCCGTGTTGATAACACATCTCTAGTCCAGAACACGTAACGTATTCAGTGTTGATAACACATCTTTAGTCCGAAACACGTAACGTATTCAGTGTTGATAACACATCCCTAGTCCAGAACACGTAACGTATTCAGTGTTGATAACGCATCTCTAGTCCGAAACACGTAACATAATCCGTAATGATAACAAATCTCTAGTCCAGAACACGTAACGTAGTCCGTGTTGATAACACATCTCTAGTCCAGAACACACAACATAATCCGTGTTGATAACACTTCTCTAGTGCAGAACATTGTACGTATTCCATGTTGATACCACATCTCTAGTCCAGAACACACAACATAGTCCGTAGTGATAACACATCTCTAGTCCAGAACACACAACGTAGTCCGTGTTGATAACACATCTCTAGTCCAGAACACACAACATAATCCGTGTTGATAACACATCTCTAATCCTGAACACACAACATAGTCCGTAGTGATAACACATCTCTAGTCCAGAACATTATATGTAGTCCGTGTTGATAACACTTCTCTTGTCCAGAACACACAACGTAGTCCGTGTTGATAACACATCTCTAGTCCAGAACACACAACGTAGTCCGTGTTGATAACACATCTCTAGTCCAGAACACACAACATAATCCGTGTTGATAACACTTCTCTAGTCCAGAACACACAACATAGTCCGTGTTGATAACACATCTCTAGTCCAGAACACACAACGTAGTCCGTGTTGATAACACTTCTCTAGTCCAGAACACACAACATAGTCCGTGTTGATAACACATTTCTAGTCCAGAACACACAACGTAGTCCGTGTTGATAACACTTCTCTAGTCCACACAACATAGAATAACACATCTCTAGTCAGAACACACAACGTAGTCCGTGTTGATAACACATCTCTAGTCCAGAACACATATTTGCCGTAGTCCGTAACGGGATCCGATAACAGCGGCACAAATAACATCGTTATAGGAATAATTATTCATATCTCATACGTCCGTCAAATATATACAATGGTATACGCGGTTATGCTTTATAAACACTGGGGGATTGCATTAACTGTTTTCAAGTGAGTGGCATGTGTCAGAGAGTAAATAAATAGGCATTTTAGAGATAAAGAGATTGACGAGTGTAAATGGCAGCCATGTTGGAAAATGATCGTCACTGTCAAACCGCCACCCTCTCTAAACCGGCATTTTATTTCCGTCCTGCGGGGTGCCGGTTTAGACAGGTTTCACTGTAACTACTTAAGAAGAGTCCCGTTTCACACATCAATCACAAGGAGAGGATTACCGTAATTCTACATCTTTGAAGGGCATTTCGAAGTGGAATGCATAAAAAAAGCAAGATTTGTGGAGATGCTTGATGGGCATTTAGAAGTTGGGAGGTAACACAACAACGTATGGTATGGATTTACAACTTCTTTGATATTACAACACGACGTTTCTGGGCTACTTCTTGCCCCTTCATCAGGTGAAGATTTGTGGATGTGAACTGCTTTATTGTGAATAACGCCACGTTTCGGAGTGAGTCAGCGAGTGAGTTTAGTTTTACGCCACATTCAGCAATATTCCAGCTAGTGATATGGCGGCGGTCTGTAAATAATCGAGTCTGGACCAGAGAACCCTGTGATCAACAGCAGGAGCATCGATACGACCTTTCGGGGCGTATGATTATTCACAATAAAGAAGTTGGCATGCATATACCTTGCTTTTCGTAATTCTATAGTATGTTAGGAACGACAGTCTTAGGGCTGCGATCGCTTCGTAAAAATGGGTCAGAGACATGTTCCACAAAACAATGGTAGAGTTGTGAGGATCATAATTGCCATACGTGAACACATATTGGTAACAATGGCATTATGAACCGTTTAGTTCCGTTCCCAAAAGCGTCAATCTGTCTATGAATGTCATAAGTCCCATACTGTAAACCTGACGTTCAGAACGCTCAAGCTGGGGAAAGACGCCCTGGCGATGTTAGCGCTCAGACGAATGCAACGCCCCTACTTTAATACAGTGAGTGAATGAGTTTAGTTTTACGCCGCTCTCAGCAATATTCCAGCTATAAGGCGGCAGTCTGTAAATAATCGAGTCCAGCAATCCAGTGATCAACAGCATGAGCATCGATACTTTAATACAGACCTATGTCAGTGTTAACCAAGGTCCTTGCCCAAAACACTGGGTGGTTTCACTTGGAAACAAATGCATCAACGTTGTCACTATTTCTATCCTAAGCGGACATACAAAAATAAGATAATTGTAACTCACCCCAACAATGATCTGCTGAAACTCGGTCATTCCTTGTCAAAATCATATTGACTGTGTATAATTTATTCATAAGATTTCAACCAAAAATACCCATGCACTTCTTGTTGGTACACATTACTGCTTGTTACAGGAAAATACCACCGACGTAGTTTGGATTACCATGACAACAATGTAAACTGTCAGCCATTAAACGTGCAGTAAATGTAAGTGGCTTTATTTCCTCCAGGGTTATCGGGGATTTAACATGTGACAAAAGGCAAACAGAACGTGGGCTAGTGATGTAGCAAACGACTTTCACTTTAACTCGGCAATTAATTAGCATGCTAGGCTGCCTTCTTTACTTACCGGGTAAACATGTCAGAATATTTTTATCAGGGAATCGTTACACATAACACCTTCTGAATGCCTTCAGCACCTAAACGTAGATAAATAGTTCATATTTTAGAAAAGGACATACAAACTTGGTGTTTTGCTGGCTAAAAGGAGCAAACACGTGCCTAATGCTTCACTTCTGGGAAGGCTACGCCATGTTTCTGTCATGGCGACTCACCAATGAAAAGGGCTCAGTGAGTTGACGGTTTAAAAATTTCAACACACATCCATACATTTGTTTTTTTTGCGTTTGGGTTGTAATACTAAAGACCAGTCGTTGTCATAGCACGATGACATCACGATCTATCTGCACTGCATTCAAAACAACCAACCTGGGCGTAATTTTGACGCTTATTGTAAACGTCTATAAAAAGAAAGCTGCAATTGTATAAACAAATTTAAGCGCTGCAATAAACTGCATGGAGAGCTGATACTGTGTGTTTGAGAAAATTGATTCTATTGTGAGCGTAGAGTACTGGTGGAGAGAACTAGAAGGAGGTCTGCTCATAAATAAACTGTCAGAACTAGGTTGTAGCGACACTATACCGATCTATATCGATTACGTCGTATCAAATGAGTTGGGAATCACATGACGGGGTTCGTCTTTGTTCATGCTGGACGGATTTCTCTGTAAGTAAATCATGTCATGTGACGGTACTCCACGATACAAACACTTTTAACACGCTAGAGAGTGATCACATGCTCTAACATACTGGGTACTGATGGCAGGGAGTGATCACATGCTCTAATATACTGGGTACTGATGGCAGGGAGTGATCACATGCTCTAACATACTGGGTACTGATGGCAGGAAGTGATCGAATGCTCTAACATACTGGGTACTGATGGCAGGGAGTGATCACATGCTCTAACATACTGGGTACTGATGGCAGGGAGTGATCACATGCTCTAACATACTGGGTACTGATGGCAGGGAGTGATCACATGCTGTAATACACTGGAGACCTAGGTGCTGATGACAGGGGGTGATCACATGCTCTAATATACTGGAGACCTGGGTACTGATGGCAGGGGGTTATCATATGCTCTAATATACTGGGTACTGATGGCAGGAAGTGATCACATACACTAACAGACTGGGTACTGATGGCAGGGAGTGATCACATACACTAACATACTGGAGACCTAGCTACTGATGACAGGAAGTGATCACATACACTAACATACTGGAGACCTAGCTACTGATGACAGGAAGTGATCACATACACTAACATACTGGAGGCCTAGCTACTGATGACAGGAAGTGATCACATACACTAACATACTGGATACCTAGCTACTGATGGCAGGAAATGATCACATACACTAACATACTTGAGACCTAGCTACTGATGACAGGAAGTGATCACATACACTAACATACTGGAGACCTAGCTACTGATGGCAGGAAGTGATCACATGCTCTAACATACTGGAGACCTTGGCACTGATGACAGGAAGTGATCAAATGCTCTAACATACTGGAGACCTTGGCACTGATGACAGGAAGTGATCACATACACTAACATACTGGAGACCTAGCTACTGATGACAGGAAGTGATCACATGCTCTAACATACTGGAGACCTTGGCACTGATGACAGGAAGTGATCACATGCTCTAACACACTGGAGACCTAGCTACTGATGGCAGGAAGTGATCACATGCTCTAACATACTGGAGACCTAGGCTACTGATGACAGGAAGTGATCACATACACTAACATACTGGAGACCTTGGTACTGATGGCAGGGAGTGATAACATACACTAACATACTGGAGACCTTGGTACTGATGGCAAGGAGTGATCACATGCTCTAACATACTGGAAACCTAGCTACTGATGGCAGGAAGTGATCACATACACTAACATACTGGAGACCTTGGTACTGATGACAGGAAGTTATCACATACACTAACATACTGGAGACCTTGGTACTGATGACAGGAAGTGATCACATACACTAACATACTGGAGACCTTGGTACTGATGGAAGGGAGTGATCACATACACTAACATACTGGAGACCTTGGTACTGATGACAGGAAGTGATCACATGCTCTAACATACTGGGTACTGATGTCAGGAAGTGATCACAAGCTCTAACATACTGGAGACCTGGATATTGATGGCAGGAAGTGATCACATGCTCTAACATACTGGAGACCTAGCTACTGATGGCAGGAAGTGATCACATACACTAACATACTGGAGACCTTGGTACTGATGGCAGGAAGTTATCACATACACTAACATACTGGAGACCTTGGTACTGATGACAGGAAGTGATCACATAAACTAACATACTGGAGACCTTGGTACTGATGGCAGGAAGTGATCACATACACTAACATACTGGGTACTGATGGCAGGGAGTGATCACAAGCTCTAACACACTGCAGACCTGGGTATTGATGGCAGGAAGTGATCACATGCTCTAAAATACAGGAGACCTAGCTACTGATGGCAGGAAGTGATCACATACACTAACATACTGGAGACCTTGGTACTGATGGCAGGAAGTGATCACATACACTAACATACTGGAGACCTTGGTACTGATGACAGGAAGTGATCACATAAACTAACATACTGGAGACCTAGCTACTGATGACAGGAAGTGATCACATACATTACTGGGTAACACAGGACTGGACACGATACACTAACATACTGATGACAGGAAGTGACCGGAACGTGAAGCACTGTAGCACTTAGGCGGGAAGTGATCTGCAACATACTAACATACCGGAGACCTTGGTACTGATGATCACATACAATAACATACTGGAGACCTTGGCAGGAAGTGATCAAATACACACTAACATACTGGAGACCTTGCAGGAAGTACTGATGACAGGAAGTGATCACCCAGGTACTGATACACTAAACATACTGGATACCTTGGCACTGATGACAGGAAGTGATCACATACAGTAACATACTGGAGACCTTGGTACTGATGACAAATGGGTGATCATATGCTCTAACATACTGGACGTAGTGATTGGTACTGATGACAGGACGTGTGATCACATACACTAACATACACACTATCGTGATATGCGTCGGTAGTGATCACATATCGTGTACAGTAATTATGTACTTACGATCGTGACGTGAAGCGTGTGAATGTAGCACTTATCGTGTATGCAACTTGATGTCCATTATGTTACGTCTAGGGTGTATCGTGATCGCAATGTAGCAGTTATCGTGTACATTATGTTACTGTGTATCGTGACGTGAAGCGTGTGCGATGTAGCACTGTTATCGTGTATTGTATTATGTTACGTCTAGGGTGTATCGGTACGTGAAGCGTGTGCAATGTAGCACTTATCGTGTATTGTGTTATGTTACATCTACGGTGTATCGGGACGTGAAGCGTGTGCAATGTAGCACTTATCGTGTATTGTATTATGTTACGTCTAGGGTGTATCGGGACGTGAAGCGTGTGCAATGTAGCACTTATCGTGTATTGTATTATGTTACGTCTAGGGTGTATCGGGACGTGAAGCGTGTGAAGCGTTATCGTGCGATTGTATTATCGTGTACGTCTAGGGTGTATCGTGACGTGAAGCGTGTGCAATGTAGCACTTATCGTGTATTGTATTATGTTACGTCTAGGGTGTATCGTGACGTGAAGCGTGTGCAATGTAGCACTGATCGTGTATTGTATTATGTTACGTCTAGGGTGTATCGTGACGTGAAGCGTGTGCGCATGTAGCACTTATCGTGTATTGTATTATGTTACGTCTAGGGTGTATCGTGACGTGAAGCGTGTGCAATGTAGCACTTATCGTGTATTGTATTATGTTACGTCTAGGGTGTATCGTGACGTGAAGCGTGTGCAATGTAGCACTTATCGTGTATTGTATTATGTTACGTCTAGGGTGTATCGTGACGTGAAGCGTGTGCAATGTAGCACTTATCGTGTATTGTATTATGTTACGTCTAGGGTGTATCGTGACGTGAAGCGTGTGCAATGTAGCACTTATCGTGTATTGTATTATGTTACGTCTAGGGTGTATCGGGACGTGAAGCGTGTGCAATGTAGCACTGATCGTGTATTGTATTATGTTACGTCTAGGGTGTATCGGGACGTGAAGCGTGTGCGATTTGGACTTATCGTGTATTGTATTATGTTACGTCTAGGGTGTATCGGGACGTGAAGCGGTGTATCGGACGTGCACTGATCGTGTATTGTATTATGTTACGTCTAGGGTGTATCGGGACGTGAAGCGTGTGCGATTGTATCGTGTATTGTATTATGTTACGTCTAGGGTGTATCGGGACGTGAAGCGTGTGCAATGTAGCACTGATCGTGTATTGTATTATGTTACGTCTAGGGTGTATCGGGACGTGAAGCGTGTGCGATGTAGCATTTATCGTGTATTGTATTATGTTACGTCTAGGGTGTATCGGGACGTGAAGCGTGCAATGTAGCACTGATCGTGTATTAGCACGTCTTATCGTGTATTGTATTATGTTATGTTACGTCTAGGGTGTATCGGGACGTGAAGTAGCATTTATCGTGTATTATGTTACGTCTAGCACTCGGGACGTGAAGCGTGTGCAATGTGCACTGATCTCGTGTATTGTGTATTGTATTATGTTACGTCTAGGGTGTATCGGGACGTGAAGCGTGTGCGATGTAGCATTTATCGTGTATTGTATTATGTTACGTCTAGGGTGTATCGGGACGTGAAGCGTGTGCAATGTAGCATTTATCGTGTATTGTATTATGTTACGTTTACGGTGTATCGCTACATTTGATCATGTCCTACCGTGACATGTTTTTCCCGTAATCGTGTATTGGTGTATCAATATGGGATTCCCCACCGTCACCAACGGGAGTAAGGAATGAACTTCACATCAACACATAAAGATAACCATCATGATGAACTACCTTCATTGAAAGAGTAATTTGTTATCGAAGTTAGCACAGAAGGCACAGCTAGATAACAGTTGTCGAACTGCACGAACTGGACACAGTCTTTCTCACAGTTCCTGAACCATATGTCCCTATTCCGCCCAGCCCTAGGTAATACAATGTACAAAAGTCCCAAATTAAGCAAGTCATTATCTGACATTATCTCACCTGGGCTCTTTCAGTATAGATGGATTTGTTTTGTTTCTAGACAGCGTCACTACCAGCAAGTCCTACACTGCACTGAATATATGTTTCTGGTTATACTTGATCACTATGAATCCTAGGGCTCTACAAATAACTTGCAACAAAATAACACAAATCTACCTAACCTGTCTATCCTACCTGACAATGAGTAGCCTAAACAGCCACTTTACAGGTGATGATGACAAAGAGATAGTATGCGTATTGTCGTGCATTTATGTAACAGCCAATTGCCTGAGGTAATTACACAACACCTGCGCCCAGGTGTCGAGTTTGTTTCAACATGGTGCTGTTGCTTTGCTTTATTGAGACTTTATTGCTGTACTTTGAGTTATTGACTGAAGCAATTAAGACATGGATGGACTAGCACATAGTTATGAAACGCAATTAGGACTTAAAGGTTTGGGAATTTGAATCCAGATGTATTTTTTGTTATCCAAATGGACTCGTGAAGATCCTGGTTAGAATTGATCTTCAGTAACCCATACTTGTCGTAAGAGGCGACTAACGGGATCTTGGTTGACACGTGAAATCGTATCCCAATTGCGTAGATCTATGTTCATGCTGTTGATCACTGGATTGTCTGGTCCAGACTCAATTATTTACAGACCGCTGCCACATAGCTGGAATATTGCTGAGTGCGGCGTAAAACTAAACTCACTCACTGTTATCCAAATGAGTTCTGAAGGCAGCCCTTGACCCATCTGACTGAATCTGTACAGTAAGTCAAAGGTACAGAAAGGTTGATGGCCAGACTGACGCCGTCTACAAGAATGTGATCTAGTGCATACCCCTAGTGTTATTCCAACAAGGACTGCGTTGATCAACCTTTGAGTGGGTTTGAATGTTGTTACGTTTTGCCAGGACCCGTCATAGTTGGCCTAAATAAACTCAGTTGGGTTGTGCTCATAATGTGTGACTGTCGTACGTCAGACAACCTACCCTTCGCTACGCCTTCGTTACTGAGTTTCACGGTTGGTCGAAACGAGTTAAAGATTCGTTTCAGATTGTCCGATGTCGACATTGCAAGATGTCTTCATGTTCGCCTTCAGACCCCTTACTGGAACGAAAGTTACGATAACTCCTTTTACATCCATGATGATGGCACGAGGGTGGTGTCGACTACGCTGTAGCTGGCGGTCCATCTAAAGTTTTGTCGGAAATAGAAAAAGACGTGTGTTTTTTTCACATTTATATCTACAATTTATGAAGTTAATGTGTGAAAGTGTGAAATATCTGTTAAACTAAGTTCGGCCTAACTACATACAGTATCAGTGGGAGGGAGATAGGAAACGTGAAACATGGACTTTACTGAGGAGAGATTAGTGCAGAAATGAGCAATGCGGTTATAAGTCCAAAGCGACTTATTTGGAACAGACCATCACTTTATGCAAATTAGTGTGCGATGATATTGTATTTCAAAGGACACTTTTTAAATGCCTATTTTGAAACTAGACTTAGCTTCATTACAAACGATAGCTGACGTAAAAAATACTAACTTTAATACTGAAATTATTAAGGATGTAGCTACCATGGAGCCTCAATATCACTATAAAAAGAAACAGTTTGGAGGGGTCGTCTCAAAAGCAAAACCAGGACGAGTTTCACAGACGATGGTTGGGGTCGTACTGGGGGATAGAGATATCAGCTAAGATAAGATAATCCTTTAGAAGAATTAAACAGGGGGAAGTACACGGCATGTCTTAACAATTAACAAATAATATCCAGTCCTGTCGATCTTGGGGTGGTCTTGCCACCTATATATTTTGAGACATTTAATACGATAGTAGATTTAAGCTTTTCTATGGGTATTATATTCGTTTACATATCCAGGGGCGTAGTTACCATTATAAAAAAAGCCCCGGGCTTACACATGATTGCTGCCAAACAGTTTGGGATAGCCCTCAATACTATCTAAATATAAAGCTTTACAACCTATCGGGCTTACACGAAAACATTTGGCTTGCTACGCGCCTGATATCTCAACATAAACCTTATGAAAGACACGTAAGATGATATTCAATATATGAAACATGTTTAATACACATGAAAAAAACATAAAATATCTTTGAGATGACCCCTTGTGCCTGTAGGCAGCACATGCATTTCATGCCAGGTGAGTCGACGGACCGTCGTCATACCTGGCTGAGCGACCTAATTGCCATCTATAGTCTGATCTATTATTTTTAGCAGCTATTCGTACTTTTTCTAAGTTTTGCCCGATTTTACCAGTAAACATGCATTTGTGGATATCCTATTACACATCCCACTGAACGCCCAGTTAGGCCGAGTTGGTTATTTCAACATATGCTACTTGCAGTTGTGTAACCTTTAGGGATACAGAGTAACACCTAAAAACTTTTTTTTTAATTTCCGACAGTACTTTAGTCGGTGAACGCCAGTATTTCTTTTAAGACAATCACCAGGTCTGTTTGCCGCCTAGAAAACTAACTCATATCCATCAATATGATGACGGGGTCCGGCTTGACATTGAAATAATTACTTTTATTTGATGGTGCCATCGGGACTTCTCGGCCATCTGACAATAGCCAGTGTAGAACGTGGGAGGATTCTTATTCACCAAGGTTTTATCAAGGTAAACTGCGATTGTCATGAATGATAATGCGATCTTGTAGATAGGACGGAATCTCTTTCACGGAAAGTATACAGAAATCCAATTTCGCGGAGATCAATAGCAATGTTGTATGAGAAACGTTAATTGTGTCTTCCTTTTCATTGTGAATTGTACTACAAAAGGTACATTTTTCTCCTAATGCTTGTACCATTTAGTCACCCTTTCAACAAACGTAATACCCTTTACGTCACGGTTTTTCTATGGAACTCTCCCTGCATGTTAAATAAAATCATTCTTTCTGGACTATTGACTTGTTTCCCCTTATCTCTACATGTTGTGTACCATTGTTTAATATGTAGAAACTACAGCTGTAACCTATATCCTCTACCTCTCCATGTTGTGTACCATTGTTTAATATGTAGAAACTACAGCTGTAACCTATAACCTCTACCTCTCCATGTTGTGTACCATTGTTTAATATGTAGAAACTACAGCTGTAACCTATAACCTCTACCTCTCCATGTTGTGTACCATTGTTTAATATGTAGAAACTGCAGCTGTAACCTATAACCTCTACCTCTCTGTGTTGTGTACCATTGTTTTGTATGTAGAAACTACAGATGTACTCTATAAACTTTACCTCTCCATGTTGTGTACCATTGTTTTGTATGTACTACAGCTGTAATCTATAAACTTTACCTCTCCATGTTGTGTACCATTGTTTTGTAAAACTGCAGCTGTAACCTATAACCTCTACCTATGTAATATGTAGAAACTGCAGCTGTAACCTATAACCTCTACCTCTCCATGTTGTGTACCATTGTTTAATATGTAGAAACTACAGCTGTAACCTATAACTGTTGTTTTAATAACCTATAACCTCTACCTCTCCATGTTGTGTACCATTGTTTAATATGTAGAAACTGCAGCTGTAACCTATAACCTCTACCTCTCCATGTTGTGTACCATTGTTTAATATGTAGAAACTGCAGCTGTAACCTATAACCTCTACCTCTCCATGTTGTGTACCATTGTTTAATATGTAGAAACTACAGCTGTAACCTATAACCTCTACCTCTCCATGTTGTGTACCATTGTTTTGTATGTAGAAAACTAGCAGCTGTTGTGTATAACCTCTACCTCTCCCTATGTTGTGTACCATTGTTTAATATGTAGAAACTACAGCTGTAACCTATAACCTCTACCTCTCCATGTTGTGTACCATTGTTTAATATGTAGAAACTACAGCTGTAACCTATAACCTCTACCTCTCCATGTTGTGTACCATTGTTTTGTATGTAGAAACTACAGCTGTAACCTATAACCTCTACCTCTCCATGTTGTGTACCATTGTTTAATATGTAGAAACTACAGCTGTAACCTATAACCTCTACCTCTCCATGTTGTGTACCATTGTTTAATATGTAGAAACTGCAGCTGTAACCTATAACCTCTAATGTTGTGTACCATTGTTTTGTATGTAGAAACTAGCTGTAACCTATAACCTCTACCTCTCTGTAACCTATAACCTCTACCTGTTGTGTACCATTGTTTAATATGTAGAAACTACAGCTGTAACCTATAACCTCTACCTCTCCATGTTGTGTACCATGTAACCTATAACCTCTACCTCTCCATGTTGTTTTGTTTAATGTAGAAAACTAAACCTATAACCTCTACCTACTGTGTTGTGTACCATTGTTTATATGTTGAAACTACAGTGTTACCTAACCTATGTGTAAAACCTATAACCTACCTCTCCATATTGTGCACCATTGTTTTATATATGTGTAACTATAACCTCTACCTCTCCATGTTGTGTACCATTGTTTTGTATGTAGAAACTACAGCTGTAACCTATAACCTCTACCTCTCCATGTTGTGTACCATTGTTTAATATGTTGAAACTACAGCTGTAACCTAGAACCTCTACCTCTCCATGTTGTGTACCATTGTTTTGTATGTAGAAACTACAGCTGTAACCTATAACCTCTACCTCTCCATGTTGTGTACCATTGTTTAATATGTAGAAACTACAGCTGTAACCTATAACCTCTACCTCTCTATGTTGTGTACTATGGGTTTTTGTGTAGAAGCTACAGCTGTGACCGTTATGAATATCTGGTATCAATTGGAGAGGCACGCACTCACATGACCCAGTACTGTTACCATCACATACGACCAAAGCACTGTCACCATCACACACACGACCCAGTATTGTCACCATCACACACACGACCCAGTACTGTCACTATCATACACACGACCCAGTATTGTCACCATCACACACACGTCCCAGTACTGTCACCATCACACACACGACCCAGTACTGTCACTATCACACACACGGCCCAGTATTGTCACTACCACACACACGACTCAGTATTGTCACCACCACACACACGACCCAGTATTGTCACTATTACACACACGACCCAGTACTGCCAATATCACACACACACACAATCCAGAAACGTTACCATCAATGCACACACCATCAAACAGGCATCAGTATTGTCCCCATCAAATCACACGAACATGCATTCACACCATCATTCACATTGCCCAGTACTGTTGCCATCAAAGCATAGATGAAGCTGCATTCGCGAGGCCTCCACACTATCACACATAGGCGAACCTGGCTTCTGCCCACACATGATCATACACCCTCTTCTCGCCTCACTGCCAATCACACACACTTCCCAGCCACTCCCTTACAACACCCCCTTACCCCACCCCTACCCTCATATATCATTTACAATCATGCAGTTGTCGATCCAGCAAACCATAATATCTGCCCGCATACACACATCCGACCCTGTTCTTCGCCATCACACAGCAGGACCTTCCCACCATCGTAACGTCCCAGTCCCATCATCGCAACCATCCGGCTCAGCCCTCACAACACAACATCCTGGGCCTCGCTGAAACCTGGACCTTACTTGCACATATTCACAATTACCGACCGCGCTAGAATCCCATCTAACTCCCAACCCTATTTATACATCTTCACACTACCGACCGCGCCAGAATCCCATCTAACTCCCAACCCTATTTACACATCTTCACACTACCGACCTTGCCAGAATCCCATCTAACTCCCAACCCTATTTACACATCTTCACACTACCGACCTTGCCAGAATCCCATCTAACTCCCAACCCTATTTACACATCTTCACACTACCGACCTCGCCAGAATCCCATCTAACTCCCACCCTATTTACACATCTTCACACTACCGACCGCGCCAGAGAATCCATCTAACTCCCAACCCTATTTACACATCTTCACACTACCGACCGTGCCAGAATCCCATCTAACTCCCAACCCTATTTACACATCTTCACACTACCGACCGCGCCAGAATCCCATCTAACTCCCAACCCTATTTACACATCTTCACACTACCGATCTTGCCAGAATCCCATCTAACTACCTACTCAACTTATCTTCACTCTAGCGGCCCTGAACCCCATCTGTCTATGCATCCTTCGCGTACAGCTTCACACATCCCTCCATGCTCTCACACAAACACCAACAGCATACGCGCACATTTTCACGGATCCATCTACTTTCTTATACTATCACCAATTAGGCCTAGCATGCCCATCGTCACACTATCACAGCTGCATCTTCTTCCTTACACCTCCACACGTCAAAGCCTGCTCTCACACAAACATACACACGACAAATGTTGTTTTGCCAAACGTCCTGTCCCACGTACTGTATTCAAGTGTTTTGTCTTCTTCTAAAGCTATGGAACGCCGCAAAAATGACGATGGTAGTGGTCATCACGGTGGCTGTGATGCTCGGGACCATCCCGTCACTGCGGCTTGGGCTACCGGAACTGACCAAGGGCAACAGGACGATCAAGAAGCTGGATCTGATTCTCAGCACGGACACGGCTGTGTGGATCAACTACACGGAGATCGTGTGTCTTGCCTTCTTCAGTATGGACATGATTGCCCGCTTTCTGACTTCACCTTCAAAGAAAGCGTTTGTGAGCGACTGGTTGAACATTGTGGACCTGCTGCTGGATCTCATCATGTGGCTGGCGTTCCTGCTGGAGTTTGGGGGCAACCTGCTCGGACACACGGAGGTTCTTCGACTCACGGACCATGTGCTTAAAGCTCTGTTTGTGCTTAATGTGCTTAGACTGTTTCATTTCGTCAGGCAATATGCTATGATGAAAATCCTTCTTCTTACATTCCGGGCTAGCTTTGGGCAGTTAATGTTACTGTGTGTAGGACTTACTATAGCGGTTGTAATATTCGCAACAGTGATATATTTTGTGGAGATTGCTATGGGTGTTGATACGTTTGACAACATTCCAATTGCGATATGGTGGGCAGTCGTTACCATGACAACAGTCGGGTACGGAGACTACCATCCCCGTTCAGCCCCGGGCTACATCGTTGGAGTCCTCTGTTCCCTGTCTGGCATTCTTCTCCTGGCCATGCCAGTGGCCATCATCGCCTCCAACTTCACGGCATATCACGTGAATCTGGCCGCTCGAGACCAGCGAATACGGCGTCTGAAGCTGCTGAGGAAGAAAGCCGAGACCAACAAAGGGTTTCTGGTCCCAGACTGCACAGAGCTGGAGGACTTTGATGAAAGTGACTTCAAAACAAATGGACTGACAAAACATAATGGAATTCCGCACAATCAGGTGCAGCCTATCAGTGAAAAACACACAAAGTTGTGAAACAATTTTCGTGAACGGGATTTCATAATTATACAGCAAAGTGTGAAATAAAGAAGACAAACTGGTAACAGTCTTGTGTCTGAGTATTAACCAAAATTTAAATTGTGCCGACCACTGACCTCAGGCGTTATTCAAATTACAACATAGAGGTGACGCGTATCAAATGGTATATCAGTCATAGCATCATATCGGCGTGGTTGTTCTATATCCAATATAACTAACATGGATACCAGGGGTGGATCCAGAGGGGGGTGGGGGCTGGGGGTGCATTCCCTGAGGAGCATTTCCCCCTAACCTTTGGACTTCAACATATATGTGCACCCCCAATCCTGGGTCCGCTCCTGGATGCGATACACATAGACAGACAAGACTATTGTTTAACTACGGCATGGTGTGTCCATAGTTAGATGTCTCTCAGCAACACATCAAGATACACAACGTTATCAGAGACAATGGAGGCAGTGAGTCGTCCCACCTATCTTCTAGCTGCCTCAGACACAGAATGTATACCACGTGGAACATAGCCAACTACGCAGATGCTCACCGTGCCTTTTGATCTACACACGACGATTCATACATGGAAACGTGATCCAATAACATTCAGCTAACGCACTTAAACTTTCACTTTATTTAATGAATACTTTGATGGTGCGGAACGGTATTCTACGAAGACGTTATGCCTTAACAATAGGAACAGACCCTTGAGATCTAGGGTCCGCCAAGACAATGACACAGCTTGTAGGTAGATAGATGCATCAGAAGCCTGGCTGCGGGCACTTCGTGCACAAACAACAATATGTCATATCGCAACAATCACATGCTTCTGTTTAATGCTAAGTATAATCACTAAGTTACCTATGGGGATAAAAAAGTAACATTCATTATATACTTATATAAATTCATTTCATATGTATATATATTCATCTGAATTATTTTCATAGTAAATCATAAACATTTCAAATTGTACTGGACGATGACCATATACATTTGATAAACCAATCAGATAACAGGTGCACATCTGCTGCGTGCAATTGTATCTGGGTACTCGCCTGCAGGTTGACATGGAGGGTACAATAACACTGACGTAAACTCTGGGTAAATATGTTTGCCAACACATTGTTAAGTGATAACGTTATCTGAAAAAGGTGAATTAAAATTAATCCCAAAGGACATACCATTTTGTGTGTTAATTTTAGTTTACTTCTCGTGTTTTATACATTAAGTGTCAAACGTTATCAGTGGTGTTTTACGTGTTTATTCGAATATATTATTCGAGGTGTTTGTTAGAGTACATTCCATTTTCAAACTTGATAGCAGATTCAAAGATGCTTGTCTTGCCATCACTCCACCCATGATCTACAAAAAGATTAGTTTATGCTTTGTGTTAAAAACGACGTACATAATATCAAATAAATAAATAAATAAATAAATAAATACATAAATACATAAATACATAAATACATAAATACATAAATACATAAATAAATACAAAATAAATAAAAATAAATACATAAATAAATACATAAATACATAAATAAATAAATAAATAAATATTAACGAAGCAGGAAGTGCAAAATCTTTATTTAGAACTTTCAATATTTGTTGACGATTGTTGGTCGCTTTATGTATTGCTGACAGTTGGTTTGGACGCCTTCAGGTGACAAACATATATTGACATTGTCACTGATTGTATTGGCGAACGGCCGATTTGATAGGGCGATTTATTATTAATTTCTTGATTTACGATTCTGGCGACATTGAAAACGCCAAATTTAAAAATAAGAATAAATTGACTTTTTCCAGTTCCTTTTATTGCATGCAACATATTTATACACGAAATATCAACGAATAAAATTGTCACAAGATCTGTCAAAACACAATTTCAGGACATCTAGAAGTGAATTGCATAAGAAAAGCAAGATTTATGGATGTCATTGTGTGAATAACACGACGGACTGTATGCTTCAGCAGCTGATGAAGGAGCAAGGATATACTCCGAAACGTCGTGTTATTCACAATAAAGAAGTTGACATACATAAATCTTGCTTTACTTTCAATTTGAAAGGTGCAGAATATCGCCCTTTGAGAATATATTATGAATCCAAATGAACATGCGTAGATAGATCTCGTGCTACAGGAGCATGGCGACTTGCATGTGTGTCACAGCTTTCTGCGGTTGAAAAAAGAACAAACCCCTGAGAATCGAAAGGAGATGGATCCTTAGCGCTTGTTTAGTCACAGCGTCACACTCAATGCCAGTCTTTGAAACAGGGTTGTACCGCAAGGAGATCATATTGAGGCTGACAACCCCTCTTTTATCTAACACACTGGAAAACACTCCCAAACACGTCAATTTATACATCGTTGACATATTTTAACATTAACCAATGTGAATATCCAGGTAATTTAAGAAAAATGAAATAATGTTTTAGCACAAGCTCTATTTCAACACAAATGTTTGTTCTCGTTAGAATGAATAAAACACACATTATGACATACAGGTGCAGAGAAATGATATTACAGCATCCTAAATATGCTACATATGTCGGACCTTGCATGCTTTATTCAATGTTCACATTTTTGATATTTTTCAGGGTTAAATACTTTCATTTTCTTTGACGCATCATTACATTACACTCGGTACCATTCCAGGTATATTACGGCGGTCTGTAAATCGTTTCCGTAGCCAGACAATCCAAAGGTTGACATTGATTTCCGCAACTGGTATACGATGACATGCATCAACCACGCCAGCTAGCCTGACAGTCCGATTCCGTTAGTTGAGTCTTACGACAGGAATGAATTTCTGAAGATCAGTTCCAACACGTGACATGTATGCGGCAAACGGACACGGCGCTAAACAAGGTACTCAGACACTTAAGTGTTCATTCAAACACAACATCAACGTTGTCTACAGCTGGGAAACGCCTACGACTTACCATACTTACACGTTTCATTTGGACATCTCTGGTGGCCATTCAAGGGTCTACAAGCATGCCAGAGAATGTTTTTCGAAGCTTGCGTAACTAAACGCAAATGATGGAGCTGCCATTCTTGTGTTATTAGATCTTTCCTCCGCTTTTGATACCATCGACCACAGAGTGCTTCTTCATACACTGGAAAAGAGACTTGCTATCACCGACAAGGCTATATCTTGGAGTCCTATATCTCTGGACGGCCCCAATCCGTTCACATTGATGGCCCAAGATCAAAGAAAGAAGAACTGCTCTTCGGAGTTCCACAGGGATCAGTCCTTGGTCCGATCCTGTTCACAATGTACACTTCACCTCTTGGGGATGTCATACGAAAATATAATCTGCAATTCCATCTGTATGCAGATGACACCCAATTGTACATATCTTTTAGACCACATCAGTTGAATTGTCCTTTGCTGTGACATCTCAATGTGTTTCTGATATCCGTGAGTGGATGGCTATCAACTTTTTGAAGCTTAATGATGACAAGACAGAGCTTCTCATTTTCAGTCAAAAATCCAATTTGCGACATCTCTCACTGCCGGCTTTCAAAATTGGAGACTTGAAGACCATATCAGTCAAATCTGCAAACAAGCATACTTCCATATCAGGAACATTGCTCTTATAAGGAAGTATATAAACACACGTGTGGCTGCATCACTCATCCAGGCATACGTGTTGTCCCGTCTGGATTATTGCAATGCTCTCTTGGTTGGGTTACCAAAACAACGAACAAAATGTAGCTGCTAGTGTTATCTCTCGAACTGGCAAATATGAGCATATAACTCCAGTTCTGATGCAGCTGCACTGGTCAAACGGATAGAATTTAAGATTCTTGTGCTTGTATACAAAGCTGTTCACGGTATCGGCCCATCGTACATCAACGAACTGATCCAGTGCCATCAACCGTCCCGTTCACTACGTTCTAGTAGTGCCCAGCTACTAATTGTGCCGTGTACGGGGACGAAGACATTTGGAGACAGATGTTTTTCAAAAGCAGGTCCTATGCTTTGGAACAACATCCCATTGGGCATTAAAAGTACAGAGGAAATCATTTCAAATCATGTTACAATTCCCAGTGACACTTTCCTTGTCAGACTCATACGAAAGCGCCTTTGAGCAGGACACATCTGGATATTGGCGCTATATAAATCTCTATATATTATTATTATTATAAACGTCGTCAGTTTAGTGGCAATGTTATGGCGCCAAGTACCATCACTTAGGAGATAAACGTCATGTGTTGGCCAATTTCCGGGCGTTATTGAGTATTTGAAGCACGGGAATTCATTTGGAACCGACGGCGTCAGCCGGAGGTTTCAAATGAAATATTCCCGTGCTTCAAATACTCAATAACACCCGGAAATTGGCCAACACATGATGTTTATCGACATTGTAAACACAAAAGTAAAGCAAAAGGTCCACACACGTTTTTGTGTCTGCACTCATTGACATCGAGTACGGGTACAGCAGTGAAATGTCATCAGCCGGCCGTTTCGTCTGTCTCCCATGGTAGCATCTGGAGCTGCTCATTTGTGACGTCATTCGGACTTTACGTCACAATATGATTTTAATGACGTCATCACAGCTGATGACGTAACAATACAATGGTGTGAGCGATGTTTGTATGTATTAATACGCAGCGAATTTCCGGGAATCAAATACCATTTGATCACGTTTTTCAACCAATCAGATTAAAGAACACAGTGACTTTTGGTTTACAATGATTGTTGAAGAAATAACTCTTGTTACTACCCTTTATATAACTGCTTGAGCGTAGCGCCATACTGCAGCAGGATAATGCCTAGTCACATGTTGCACGCGTTCAGACGAAAATAGTTACACATCCTCGCTCCTGATTTTTTCCAAACCCTCTGTGTGAGTTTCAGGAGCATACGTGTTGTCATCCATGTCAGCTACCGCATCACTTGCCTGCGATATGTTGCCCTCTGATCTTAGAAACTTACATTTCGATTTGAATGTTACTTAGGATTCAAGCCGGTATCTACCATGCTGTTTATGCCATAGTATGCAATAGGGTTTTTTTTCTCAGATAACGTTGATTTGATGAATGACTTCTTCTACGTGATTATGGCTAGTACTTCCAACTATCATTCCGCCTCACAGACAAGAAGACTTTCTACACTGACTGATCTGACTGATCAGATATCAACTTCTCGGTGGATTCCTACCACTTTTCTCTTAGTTTTCATTTTGATGCTGCATAATAAATAGATTCACATCATCACTCGTGATTTTTTCAAGCCTTTTTCTGTATGTTTTAGCATCTTCAATAGTTATGTCCACAGTCTCAATCAAATCAAACTCGATAACACATCACAAGACGTGCGGTTGTCACGCATCTTGTTTTGTTTTGGTTTGCTCGGCAGACGAACTACGGGAGACAACTTTCAAGAACGGTAACTCCGTCATCCCAGGACCATGAACTTACTGATTTCCTTATTATTTTCAAGCAAGTGATGTTACCGGTTCACATTCTGTTGGCAAAAATATATTACATCTGATTACATATAACTGAAAGTGTCACACTTACGTATATATTAAGTACAGAACACTTTACAAGTCCCCGTTGCATGGCGTTTCTTTTTGAACGAGTTTATTACAAAACCTTTATAACCTGTCAGTCGATGGCTAAATGCGTTTTGAAGTACACACGTTCCAATATAAACGGTATCTAATGGAGACAAGTGTCGTAACTTATGAATTTCTCATGTAAACCTTGCACAATATCTAAATTTAAGTTTGAAAAGAAGACTTTGCTGGTATGCTGGTCTGCCCCTGTAGCTAAACGCACTAGGTGAACGCATTATTTAATGTTCAAGCCTAACGGTACCGCTCATTTCATTCTGATCTCGCTCCATGCAATACAAGGCGTAAACAATTATAGTCCAGCGATTACAACCACAAACCTGCAGTATCCATAGGACTGCATAGAAACTCTCTACGAACCCGTCCAAGTTTCGGCTAGTGAGTGAGTGTGTTCAGTTTTACGCCGTTTTTAACCATATTCCAGCAACATCACGGCGGAGGGACACCAGAAATTGGCTTCACACATTGTACCCATGTGGGGAATCGAACTCGGGTCTTCGGCGTGACGAGCGAACGCTTTAACCACTAGGTTACTCCACCGCCCCAACTTTCAACTATAAAATCATAGAAAAAAAAAACATTTTCTAATAAAAATGTTCAGTGAAAATTATCCTTACATTAGAAAAGACAAAGTAACTGGAGATAAGATCTGATTCAGTGCATTGTACTTACAATGGCCAGCTGAAAACAGTAAACATTTTGTATTTATCTGTTTATTACGATACCACACGAAGTGATTTCTTCAATATATACTGCACACACGATTTCCACTAATACAATATTCAAGGAAAGCGAAACTGAGTATCCTTAAATCAATTGTGTATTATTTATTTGATCTTGTACATCATTAGAGTAACTGATTTTCTTTAACTGTGATCTTAATCCTTAAGCTTCATCTGTATTTGTACCTACACGTCTCCCTTTCTCTCAATCAAATGAGACAACACGAGCGTATATAGGAGGTGGCCATGTAACAGCCATCTCCTCTTCCCAATCATTTGTGTTTTGACATTAAGTATACTAAACGTAAGTCCCAACATGTCCCTAAATTAGCCCCTTCAACATCTTTGATACCTGTCTTTAATGTCGACCGAAGATGGATGAAATATATTGTTGCTATGGAAAAGTTCAGTCCGCTAGTAACTCTTACCACGAGATCACGAAAATCACAAAGCAAGGGCATCATCTGAAGCCACAAAGTGTAATGTAATAGCTTAACCAATAGAGTATTTCCTTGTAGGACACCCTAGACTCTCCCTCATCTGTGTTGACTGTGACGAGATTATATTGTTTTTGTTGTGTCTCTGGAATGTCCATTGTTCATTGTCTTGAACCAGCATTTCAATTAATGTACTCTTGGAAAATACTGACATGTTTTGTTATATTGCGACAAAACGAATGATTTCCATTTTTTGAGCGAAAACGTGTCTCTACCCGGGTTCTGGGAAGCATCGTATGTCTTGAGAACTTATGATGGTTAACCCAGCTACACTGGTCAATGCTCAATAGTACATATATATTCCGTCAACGTGTTGGTTTTTTTAAATATGCATACAACTATCAAAACAAATGTTAAGGTGTGGTCTGAGTCGGGACAAAGTCATGTTCAGGGGGCGGTACAGGTGTAGGGTGAGCCGGGGTAACGTCCCCTTCCCACGTGTGGGTAGTACAGGTATTGGGTGAGCCGGAGTAACGTCCCCTTCCCACGTGTGGGTGGTACAGGGGTTGGTACAGGTGTAGGGTGAGCCGGGGTAACATCCCCTTCCCACGT
Organism: Haliotis rubra; assembly: GCF_003918875.1. NCBI lineage: Eukaryota > Metazoa > Mollusca > Gastropoda > Lepetellida > Haliotidae > Haliotis > Haliotis rubra. Next base: position 124,066 of record NW_025767598.1, read on the forward strand.
GTGGGTAGTACAGGTGTAGGGTGAGCCGGGTAACGTCCCTTCCCAACAGGTGTCCGGATAACGTCCCCTCCCACGTGTGGGTGGTACAGGTATTGGGTGAGCCAGAGTAACGTCCCTTCCCACGTGGGTGGTACAGGGGCCGGTACAGGTGTAACGGGGTCCCCCCTTCCCACGTGGGTGGTACAGGGGTGAGCCAGGTATGGTACAGGTGTAGGGTGAGCCGGGGTAACATCCCCTTCCCACGTGTGGGTACAGGTGTACCGGGTAACGTCCCTTCCCACGTATGGGGTGGTACAGGTATTGGGTGAGCCGGGGTAATGTCCCCTTCCCACGTGTGGGTGGTACAGGTGTAGGGTGAGCCGGGGTAACATCCCCTTCCCACGTGTGGGTGGTACAGGTGTACCAAGGTCAAAATTAAAATTAAAACTCACCATTGCTTGAAAATATACGGCCTCGAGTCTAGACTGTTAACTTTGTCAATTTGTCAAATGATGGAGAAGCAGACATCTGTACTGCATACACTCTCCGGAGAGGTTAGACGGATTACATTGAAAACTGTCATTGAAGTCAAGGAGACAAGTGGGTAGCAGAATGATAAAATAAAGCAAATCCATTTATCCAGGTTCACATGCCAGTGAAGGTTTCAAGTGAGTTAAGTAGATGCGGCACTAAAAGGCAATGCCGCGTCTACTTACCTAACGATGCCAGAAAGGCTTATACGTGGGCGGAATATGTTGGGATAACGTATCAAAACTCCCTGACTGATGGCTGATCTTCCGATACAAATAGATGTCCCTCTTCACAACACGATCGACGCTAAACCATGATTGAGTAGTATTTTACGTGGGCATGCATGGCCTCGTCAATACGTTGGTTCTTGGGTAAGTAGATGAAGCGTGTGTAAAATGTTTTCTTTCCATCTGCCCTTCGTGTTGGCTTGTGAATTAACGACTTCTGGGAACTGACATTACCACGGCTCAACCTGCATCTGAGCCACCTGCACCTCGGAACATGACCACTGGTGGTAGCCACACACAAGAGTTACCTGTTGCCCACAGATGAACGTTACCAAAGATGAGTGTTACGTGTTACCCACAGACGACTGTTACGTGCTACCCACAGCCGAGTGTTACCTGCCACATACAGCCGAGTGTTACCTGACACACACAGACGAGTACAAATTACTTGCTACACACAGATGAGTGTTACCTTCTACACACAGACGAGTACAAATTACTTGCTACACACAGACGAGTGTTACCTGCTTCACACAGACCAGTGTTACCTGTTACCCACAAACCAGTGTTACCTGCTTCACACAGACCAGTGTTACCTGTTACCCACAGACCAGTGTGACCTGCTTCACACAGTCGAGTGTTACCTGCTTCACACAGACGAGTGTTACCTGCTCCACACAGACGAGTGTTACCTGCTCCACACAGATGAGTGTTACCTGCTCCACACAGACAAGTATTACCTGCTTCACACAGACCAGTGTTACCTGCTTCACACAGACAAGTGTTACCTGCTTCACACAGACCAGTGTTACCTGCTTTACACACAGACAAGTGTTACCTGCTTCACACAGACCAGTGTTACCTGCTTTACACAGACCAGTGTTACCTGCTTCACACAGACAAGTGTTACCTGCTTCAGTGTTACCTGCTTCACACAGACGAGTGTTACCTGCTTCACACAGACCAGTGTTACCTGCTTCACACAGACCAGTGTTACCTGCTTCACACAGACAAGTGTTACCTGCTTCACACAGACGAGTGTTACCTGCTTCACACAGACGAGTGTTACCTGCTCCACACAGACCAGTGTTACCTGCTTCACACAGACGAGTGTTACCTGCTTCACACAGTCGAGTGTTACCTGCTTCACACAGACGAGTGTTACCTGCTCCACACAGACCAGTGTTACCTGCTTCACACAGACAAGTGTTACCTGCTCCACACAGACCAGTGTTACCTGCTTCACACAGTCGAGTGTTACCTGCTTCACACAGTCGAGTGTTACCTGCTTCACACAGACGAGTGTTACCTGCTCCACACAGACCAGTGTTACCTGCTTCACACAGACAAGTGTTACCTGCTCCACACAGACCAGTGTTACCTGCTTCACACAGACCAGTGTTACCTGCTTCACACAGACGAGTGTTACCTGCTTCACACAGACCAGTGTTACCTGCTTCACACAGACGAGTGTTACCTGCTACACACAGACAGACACAGACCAGTGTTACCTGCTTCACACAGACCAGTGTTACCTGCTTCACACAGACCAGTGTTACCTGCTTCACACAGACCAGTGTTACCTGCTTCCACACAGACGAGTGTTACCTGCTTCACACAGACCAGTGTTACCTGCTTCACACATCCGAGTGTTACCTGCTTCACACAGACCAGTGTTACCTGTTACCCACAGACAAGTGTTACCTGTTACCCACAGACCAGTGTTACCTGCCACAGACGAAAGAATGTTAACTGCCACACACAGACGAGGGTTAGATGCTTCACAGAGATGAGTGTTACATGCCACATACAGATGAGTGTTACCTGCTACACACAGAGGAGTGTTACCTGTTACCCACAGACGAGTGTTACCTGTTACCCACTGACGAGTGTTACCTGCCACACACAGACCAGTGTTACCTGCTTCACACAGACCAGTGTTACCCGCTTCACACAGACCAGTGTTACCTGTTACCCACAGACGAGTGTTACATGTTACCCACAGACGATGTTACATGTTACCCACAGACGAGTGTTACCTGCTTTACACAGATGAGTGTTACCTGTTACCCACAGACGAGTGTTACATGTTACCCACAGACGAGTGTTACATGTTACCCACATACGAGTGTTACTTGCCAAACACAGACGAGCGTTACCTGTTATCCACAGACGATGTTACCTGTTACCCACAGACGAGTGTTACATGTTACCAACAGGCGAGTGTTACCTGCTTCACACAGATGAGTGTTACCTGTTACCCACAGACGAGTGTTACATGTTACCAACAGGCGAGTGTTACATGTTACCCACATACGAGTGTTACTTGCCACACACAGACGAGCGTTATCTGTTACCCACAGACGATGTTACCTGTTACCCACAGACGAGTGTTACCTGTTACATACAGAACAATGTTGTGTTACCACAGGTGATTATTACCTCGGGGTGCCTCAGCTGAACGACTCTGATCTCTGACTGTTTGTATATTCTATTTAATTCTTGGTGGATCCAAATCCGTCTGGGCTACCACCGCACTGTCAACTGTCTCAATCTTCTTGACGACCCCCTCTGGATGGAAGCTGTTCATAAGAGTGACTTCTAACCGTGCTTGGCAGTCTTACTGGGATATTCGCATCCAGCTCAACAGAGAAAAGTCCGGGGATTACAGGGATTACGGTAATTACAGGGATTACTGCTCTTGTATTTCGGTCTGTTCTTGAACTTTGTTCACCTGGATATTCGATTTTCGTGGTATATATAATTAAATATTAGAGGTTCGATTCGATTCTATTTTTGTGGTATATATACTAGGCACATAAAGAAACTGTGCATAGAAAAATTTAAAATCTAAATTTATCAAACCTGTGTAGACACATAAGGATTTAAACCCAGAGATAAGTGACATGTATCCAACATGCATGCACGTGCCACGTTCCGTGACGTCGGTGGCTTCGTCCTTGAGACGTGCAAAACGTTGATTGCACGTGCATTCCGGGAAAGAGAAACAGAGCAAATGAATGTGACACAATACTGTCACTTTGGAAAGCTCAACCCCTGCCCTTGCGATCCTTCAACAAGTTAAACGGCTATTGAAACGCATAGCATGCCAAGGCTCACGTCTGCACAACGTCATGAGGCCATTGGGATGGTCCGTGGGGGAATGTGTCAACGACAAGTGGCTGCACATTTCCACTGCCACCGGAACACCATTTCTGCACTGGTGAGACGCTACCAGAAAACAAATGACGTCATCGATCGGCCACGTTCTGGAAGTCCACGTGTAACAACGCCAAGACAGGACAGATGGATAAGGTTGAGCCATCTTCGCCACAGGTTTCAGACTGCAGTGATGACTGCCCGAACCATCCCAGGACTTCGCCGTATCCACCCCAACACAGTTCGACAACGTTTACGTCATCACGGGATCAGACCACGACGTCCCGCCATACGGCCTATCCTGACACAACCTCATCGACAAGCTCGCCGAATGTGGTGCCGAAATCATGTCCGCAGACCCTTGTTTTGGTGGAGAAATGTTGTTTTTACAGATGAGTCCAGGTTTAACATTTCCCATAGTGATGGACGTCAACGTGCCTACAGACGCGTGGGAGAAAGTTATGCACAGGCCTGTGTCTTGGAGAGGAATCGCTTTGGTGGTGGTTCCGTGATGATTTGGGGTGGAATAACTGCACGCCAAAGAACTCCTTTTGGTGATTGTTCAGGGCAACTTAACTGGTGTGGGCTACAGGGATCAGATTCTTCGACCTGTGGCAATTCCTTTTCTGCAATGTCATGGCCCTGGGTTAACCTTCCAACAGGACAATGCCCGCCCTCATACGGCAAGGGTTGCTATGGATTTCTTGCAACACCACAACGTTGACTTGCCTGCAAATTCACCGGATCTCTCCCCGATAGAGCATGTTTGGGACGAGATGGATCGACGTCTGCGCCGTCTTCCTCATCCGCCAGATAACGTCCTTGACCTTGCAACAGAACTTGAGAGAATCTGGCGTGAGATCCCACAAGCCTTCCTTGCACGTTTGATAGGCTCTATGCGTCGTCGATGCACTGCTGTTCTCAATGCCGATACCCGTTATTGAGCTTGTGACATGGTCGTTTGACCCCTGTCCCGCTTATGGACTCGTGACGTCATTGTGATTGACTTTTCAATTGAAATTCTCACGACTTGTCATGGTCTCATGATCCCTCCATTAAAGTTTATATGTACCTTTGACATTGTTATCGTACTTATCAACTGGGATAATATTTTGACAATGCACAGTTTCTTTATGTGGCTAGTATATAATTAAGTATTAGAGGTTCACCTACAGACTATACACAGGTATGACACACTAAGTATAGTAAACTTGACCATCAACTCATACAAGGCAGACTATTTGGCTGCAAAGATCAAGAGTATGTCTTAAGTAGACGCAGCATCTCGAGCTACTTCCTCTATATCCCCTCATCCACTGCCACTAGGTATACAGACGGAGTGTGTTAATTAGCTACTCAGATTCTGATATGTTGAAATATTTGGGTGACGATGATACGGTAGGTTTTTTTTATAAACTTTTTATTCATCCCATGGCATATAGATGTACAGATATTGAATATGAATATAATACACATGAATGTAGTTGTAATAGTTATGCATGTTCAAGTGGAAATGGCACTACAGTGTATCAAGCACTAAAACGTCCCTTATCTGTAGATACAGAAAACTGTTAAAGGTCTGACATTTACATGTACAGAGGATGAATATGGTACACATGAATATCTTGGTAATAGGTGCACATATTTAGAAAGCAATACTAGAGTGTGTCAAGTAAGTGCTCCAAGGGGGTTTTGTTTCTGTAGAAGCAGGTAAATGTCTGCCGTATACAAGCACAGAAAGTGGATATAGTATACATTATTATATTGGTAATACTTGTACATATTCCGATAGCAATAGTACTGACTTGAGTCAAGTATGTGCACTAAGGCATCTGTTTTCTGTGGAAGTCGTTAAAGATCTGGAATGTACATGTACAGATGTTACGGTAGTAACACAAGCCTAAACTGTCCGTTCGTGATGTTCGGTGACATAATCCCCGTCCTGCTGCTAGATTGTGGTCCTACATTAAAATAGGAGCAGTGATGCAAGTACCAGACACTGCTCCTGGGATACAATCCATAGATAGGGAAGCTAGGGGTGTTCTTGGTGTGCTACGACTTGCTTGGTTCCTGATTATCACTTGCGAACTCATGAATACATCTGCATCAACAGGGGTTGAATGTAAACATGTCGAAATCTGCATTACGGCCAATACTCTTTCAGGGTGCAATAAAATCTTCCTCAGCTAATCTGTCCTGGGGGCTGTTCCTTGATATCCAAACACAAGAGTTTCTCAGTGATGCTGCTTGTACATAGTGAGTAAAGGAGTTCAGTTGACTCTTGGGAATTAGTAGTGCGATATACCGCCATGATTTCCAAAGAATTCATTCACTCGACGAGACATATACATGTACTGCATATGAGTCTCCCGTCCTGTCCCACTCATCGTGCAGCGCCTACACGCCAGTCTAAAGTGGTGGCCAGCCTCTGACGTTGACGTACATGTCCCCCTATCATGTCATGATCTAAAGGTTTGGGTCATGCCATGCTAAAGATGTCATGCTGTCATGCTGTCATGATGACCACGATGCTGTCATTCTGGTTGACAAAACGACCACTCACACGTCGCAAACAGTTCACCAAGGGTATCGGTATGTTGTCCGGAGCAGGATTTGTTTGGTGACTGTGCTCCTACTCACAACATACCCTATCCAGTGTGGAAGTCTGAGGTCGACATTGGCTTGTACATTCCGCCGTTGCGACCACGCCTCTCAAGGAAGTGCAAAGTGATTCGGGATTCATCTGAAAACATGACACGGGACCAGCAACGATAACCCCAATGTCGACGTTGTGTACACCATTGACTTCTGTTGGCAGCGTGATGATCATGTGTGAAGCCCGTATGTGTCGTTTATCAATAGCATGGGCTAGTGGTTTACTGGCCGTCTTTATGTACCTGCAATGTTGCTGACTGTATCGTTAAAGAAAATTCACTCACTCACGCACGCACGTGACCGTCGAGCATGGAGATGATCTGATGTAGACGATTCCAATGTGGGGCATCTGCAAACTATATGTTTTGTAGACATAAACGTTGTTCATAGGATGTAGGTCGGCAACTCTTACCCATGTTCTTATAACTAGTAGTGACATCAATATTTCATGTAACCATGTGACATTGTAAGAACATTGTACTGAGTATAAAAAGGGGAGATACATCTTTGAAACGTTTGTTCCTGCTTTTAAACAAAAGGAAGGCCATACAGAGTACAACTACAGAGCATTCCCCTCCCTCTAGGGTGTATACGACAGGGTGTAAAACATCAACAACACCGCATATGCAACCTCCATTCGGAACTGCCCATTTACGTTTTGTTATTGTGGAGGATACATCAGGTGTGCTGCGCTGAAGACACTTGTACAGATAATTTAGAAACGAATATGCATATTGACTGACAAGAAGTTCATCTGAGTTTTATGTGCAGTCTCAAATCGTCCACTTATACCTTAAATCAATATCAGACATCGTTTGACTATCAATTAGTGTATGGTACATGATGTAATGTAGATTGATTTTATGTTGCGTATTACAATCATCTCTTAAACAGCTGTTGGAATGTGTAACATGTGTAATATTCGACTAGTCCAGATGTAGGACTACACCATCGAATACATCAATGTACGTTTCATTTTTCCATTGATTTGAGGTGCACTAGTAACGATTGTAAGCAACAGTTGTGGACACGTTTCAGTAAATGTTGGTCACTATACCAGCTGATTCACTAGTAGGATCTTCATGAATTTCAACCCATATCACGATGAGGTAACATGGAATGCTGCAGACCAAAGTGGATGCTTGGAGATTGAACTAAACTCGAACACTGAAACGTTTGCAACGTATTCACAGTGACTAGCTGGAATAATCTCTAGAACGAAAAAACAGAAAATAGAATCTGTCAAATGAGCAACTTAAACGAGGTCGAAGATGAATTTCACTTTTTATGTGTTTGCCCAGCGTACTTATCGTTAAGAAATAGATATATATAAAGAAATATTATTATGTACATCCTGAAACTCGTACGTTTATATCATTGATGAATAACTCCAGTAAAATACATTTAGAAAGATTATCTACATATATTCACAAAGCTTTTATTCTCAGAAAGAATGTTCTATTACCCGCACATGACTAATCATTGTACTGCAGGGATGTGGCCTTTCAGATTGAAATAAAGATTGATTGACTAACTCGAATAATCTCACTGCGTTATTCATTTGTGAACAGGTGATACATGATACAAGTGTGGAGGTGTCATGGTCATACAGTATTTTAAAACGTAGAGATATTCAATAAAAGGTGTTACAGTTATTGGTATTTCATATTTTAATGAGATAAATAGTTTTACAGTGAAACATATATGCATTAGTCGCTGAAATTCAGATGAGAACAGATTTGGTTGGATGACTGACTAAAACGTACCACTGTCCATCACATCATGTACCATGAAACGTCAAACTGAATAATCCGCCTCAATTCTCAAGACAACCCTGGACTCGACTAGGCACCAATCCTACGTTCAATGTCAGTTTGGTTCATTTTATCCGATTCTTCCTGCGGGGCAGCGCCAAGTTCGTTGAGAGTGGTCGGCTGTTGTTGACGGTGACGCATCAAATGATATTCCGCACATGTTCGTGAATGACAAGTCTGGAGTGAGTACCATGGTATGTTAGTTATGTTCTGCTTGTAGTTGTTGTAAGTAACAATAGGAGCCCTGTGTTCTTGCGTTGTCATCCTGAAACACAGAACCACACATCCCGGCATGGCAGCCGTGCCTCCAGAATGTTGTCACGGTAGTCCTGCCCAGTGACAAGTCAGTAAATAACATGTAAAGGTGTTCTGCCAGTGACAGCGATCCCACCCCACACCTTTACTGAGCTTGAAAACGCTCACCATCACACGATTGTGCCTGTAATCTGCTAATCACTGACTGTGAAACGTTAAGAATGCTCTGTCTTGTTCGAAAGTCTATCGTGCCATTTACACAAATTTTGAATATTACTCTGACCATGTTTACCTGCACAGCGGGATTCTCGGGATCAGCGGGATTCTCTTGAATTCTATACATCAACAAAACTGATAGAAAGACATTTGTGTGAGTGGGATTCTCCTGGATTCTATACATCAACAAAACTGATAAGAAGACATTTGTGTGAGTGGGATTCTCTTGGATTCTATACATCAACAAAACTGATAGGAAGACATTTGTGTGAGTGGGATTCTCTTGGATTCTATACATCAACAAAACTGATAGAAAGACATTTGTGTGAGTGGGATTCTCTTGGATTCTATACATCAACAAAACTGATAGAAAGACATTTGTGTGAGTGGGATTCTCCTGGATTCTATACATCAACAAAACTGATAGAAAGACATTTGTGTGAGTGGGATTCTCCTGGATCTATACATCAATAAAACTGATAGAAAGACATTTGTGAGAGGGGGATTCTCTTGAATTCTATACATCAACAAAACTGATAGAAAGACATTTGTGTGGAGTGGGATTCTCTTGAATGGGATTCTCATCAACAAAACTTAGGAAGACATTTGTGAGAGTGGGATTCTCTTGGATTCTTTACATCAACAAAACTGATAGAAAGACATTTGTGTGAGTGGGATTCTCCTGGATTCTATACATCAACAAAACTGATAGAAAGACATTTGTGTGAGTGGGATTCTCCTGGATTCTATACATCAACAAAACTGATAGAAAACATTTGTGTGAGTGGGATTCTCTTGGATTCTATACATCAACAAAACTGATAGAAAGACATTTGTGTGAGTGGGATTCTCTTGGATTCTATACATCAACGAAACTAATAGAAAGACATCTGTGTGAGTGGGATTCTCCTGGATTCTATACATCAACAAAACTGATAGACTGGTTTACCTGCCTCATGGTGTTTTACAAACTGTTTTCAAAGTTCCTAGCATGACATCTACATTATAATTCCTCTTTTCCAAATTTGTAAATTATTTTAAGTACATTAACTCATTCAGTCACCTTCCAGTCCTATGTTGGGTATTCATTATATACCATTTGTTAACCACTGTACAGTCGTTCCTGATTACATCTCATCTGAGTTATGGTTATGATATGTTTAACTTTTCACTCATTTTGTTTCACGTTATTGTGGTATTTACTTCAGCGACTCCTTGATTTGAGTGCAGGAGGACAGGGTGTGGTCTGCCAAACCTTGACCAATGGCCAGATCGTTTTAAACCTTTTAAAAACTGCTCTACAGTGTGTCATCCTTTCTAGGGACCATGTAGGTCTGAACATGTCACAAGCTCTAATCAAACTATGGTTGTTATGAAGTTCGACAAATTCTGGGAATATGTCGAGGAACACTGTCCCTTAACGAGAAAGAAAACATATTTACGCCCTAAAGTCGCATATGTGCGTAAGATTTTCTTATTAAGGATATTCCAGTGTCTTTGACCTAAACACTTCGTGAAATCCTAATCAGCTTACGTCTAGACAGATGATGGTGAAGCGCGAGGGTGTTCCCAGCAGGAATCATATGTAGCCAGCCGGACACAGGAACGTGGGTAAGGTAGCTGGAGACTTAATACTCATCTAACACACCCAACATCCCTATTTAATGCTGAACGTTAATGATAACAGTAACAACTGTGACTTTATAAGGCGCCTTTTCCATGTACAAAACCACGTACTAAAAGCGCTAACACACAATGTGATATTTATCAACCCTGATAACCCAAGCTGCAAGTTAGGCGCTACAAGGGTAATAGTCACATGACCTATTCCACCGGGTACCCATTTTCTGCAGGGTGAACAAACTCCTGCCTAAGATGAGACCACATGTGCTTCGTTGTGGGGCAGGAAACTAGAAACTCTCAGGGGTCAAGTTGCCAAACACGGTCACCCATCCATTGTTATACCAGTTATGCACCATTGTTTTCCATGTCTCTGCTGACAATTTCAGAGGTATTCTGGCATTGCTTTGTTTGGTTCTTGTCATGTGGAAACTATGATTTTATCTCCACACGTTATCTGCCTGTCTCTTTACTTTTGGTCAACAAAACAGCACAGTTACGAAACGTTTGTGCCAACATCATGTACTTGTCTTAAAAGGATTGTTTTTTATTGATTTGTGCGGTAAACATATAAAAAGTGTTCATAATTAATGTGGGCCAATGTAGAGTTAGTGATCGGTGCTGGTGTTGTCGACCGCTGGTGTATGTTAAAGCACCATGCCCGTGTGAGGGAGACTGTGACATCAGAACAGGGACGTTGTAGTTCACTACAGGATCCGCTCCCCTGTACAGGACGGGGACATTATAGTTCACTACAGGATCTGCTCCCCTGTACAGGACGGGGACGTTGTAGTTCACTACAGGATCTGCTCCCCTGTACAGAAAGGGGACATTATAGTTCACTACAGGATCCTCTCCCCTGTACAGGACGGGGATGTTGTAGTTCACTACAGGATCCGCTCCCCAGTACAGGACGGGGACGTTATAGTTCACTACAGGATCCGCTCCCCTGTACAGGACGGGGACGTTGTAGTTCACTACAGGATCCGCTCCCCTGTACAGGACGGGGACGTTATAGTTCACTAAAGGATCGACTCCCCTGTACAGGACGGGGATGTTGTAGGTCACTACAGGATCCTCTCCCCTGTACAGGACGGGGACGTTATAGTTCACTAAAGGATCCACTCCCCTGTGCAGGACGGGGATGTTGTAGTTCACTACAAGATCCGCTCCCCTGTACAGAACGGGGACGTTGTAGTTCACTACAGGATCCTCTACCAGGTACAGGACGGGGACGTTGTAGTTCACTACAGGATCCGCTCCCCTGTACAGGACGGGGATGTAGTAGTTCACTACAGGATCCTCTACCATGTACAGGACGGGGACGTTGTAGTTCACTACAGGATCCTCTACCAGGTACAGGACGGGGATGTAGTAGTCCACTACAGGATCCTCTCCCTTGTACGGGACGGGTATGTTGTACTTCACTACAGGATCCGCTCCCCTGTACAGGACGGGGATGTTGTAGTTCATTACAGGATCCTCTATCAGGTACAGGACGGGGACGTTGTAGTTCACTACAGGATCCGCTCCCCTGTACAGGACGGGGACGTTGTAGTTCACTCCAGGAACCTCTCCCCTGTGCTGGACGGGGACATTGTAGTTCACTACAGGATCCGCTCCCCTGTAGAGGACGGGGATGTTATAGTTCACTACAGGATCCGCTCCCTTGACCAGGACGGGGATGTTTAGTTCACTACAGGATCCGCTCCCTTGACCAGGACGGGGATGTTGTAGTTCACTACAAGATCCGCTCCCCTGTACAGAACGGGGATGTTGTGGTTCACTACAGGATCCTCTACCAGGTACAGGACGGGGACGTTGTAGTTCACTACAGGATCCGCTCCCCTGTACAGGACGGGGATGTTGTAGTTCACTACAGGATCCTCTACCATGTTCAGGACGGGGACGTTGTAGTTCACTACAGGATCCGCTCCCCTGTACTGGATGGGGATGTTGTAGTTCACTATAGGATCATCTACCATGTACAGGACGGGGATGTTGTAGTTCACTACAGGATCCTCTCCCCTGTACAGGACGGGGACGTTGTAGTTCACTACAGGATCCGCTCCCCTGTACAGGACGGGGATGTTGTAGTTCACTACAGGATCCTCTCCCCTGTACAGGACGAGGATGTTGTAGTTCACTACAGGATCCTTTACCAGGTACAGGACGGGGACGCTATAGTTCACTACAGGATCCTCTCCCCTGTACTGGAGGGGGACGCTATAGTTCACTATAGGATCCTCTACCATGTACAGGACGGGGATGTTGTAGTTCACTCCTGGATCCGCACCCTTGACCAGGACGGGAATGTTTAGTTCACTAAAGGATCCGCTCCCTTCACCAGGACGGGGATGTTTAGTTCACTACAGGATCCGCTCCCCTGTAGAGGACGGGGATGTTATAGTTCACTACAGGATCCGCTCCCCTGTAGAAGACGGGGATGTTATAGTTCACTACAGGATCCGCTCCCTTGACCAGGACGGGTATGTTGTAGTTCACTACAGGATCCTCTACCACGTACAGGACGGGGACGTTGTAGTTCACTACAGGATCCGCTCCCCTGTACAGGACGGGAACGTTGTAGCTCACTACAGGATCCGCTCCCCTGTACAGGACAGGGACGTTGTGGTTCACTACAGGATCTGCTCTTCTGTACAGGACGGGGATGTTGTAGTTCACTACAGGATCTGCTCCCCTGTACAGGACGGGGACGTTGTAGTTCACTACATGATCTGCTCCCCTGTTCAGGACGGGGACGTTGTAGTTCACTACAGGATCTGCTCCCCTGTACAGGACGGGGACGTTGTAGTTCACTACAGGGTCCGCTCCCTTGACCAGGACGGGGATGTTTAGTTCACTACAAGATCCGCTCCCTTGATCAGGACGAGTATGTTGTCGTTCACTACAGGATCCGCTCCTTTGACCAGGACGGGCATGTTGTAGTTCACCTCATCAGGTAATTTGGCTGTGGAACAATGAATTAGTAAGATTCTCTGTATGATCAACAAGTGTGTTTGACACGACAGGGAAACGTTTCGTAACAGGGAGAAATGTTCTTGTGGTGCTTTTCTCGTTCCTGGCGTGGCAATGTTCATTGAAACGTTATTATCACTTGACTCATTTGCAAGATTTGCCCCCCATCGTGACACAAAAAGAAATGACGTTTTAATGCAAAATTAAGATTTCCCGAAACATAACATACGCGTTGATAGTTAAAACATGAATGACGCCATATGTAACTAGTATCATACACCATGTATACATAAAAATCTGATTAGATCTGTGTGTTGAACAAACTGTAGCGACATCTGGCGTCCTTTATTTTCTGACTGATGACCGTGATTGTCTGATATCTTTTTACAAGAGTGTTTTGCAAACATTTGTCCTTGTTTTTATGGCGAATATGGCACATATATTTGATGTATACTTGACCGTAGCACTGTTCATACTCCTCCATACTCGACACAGTGTCTACATTTAGAAGACAGCCGTCTCCACATGTTAATTCCTACACAAATCAGAAGAAATAGTCACGTTACGAAATCTAGCATGTTCCGGTAACGTGTAATATACATAATACATAGATACAGGACGAGATAAAACCATGTCGTCTATGAAATGGTATTTATCAGTATTTCACTGACAAGTTCATTAAAATACGTTCAGTTGACAATTCCCATAAACAGCACCCTACTGACCACAGCATTGGTTACAATAGCCCCCTCGGGTACATGTGATACCAGTAGGTGGTACTATGTATCAATACCTAGCAGCGCCAGTTTAACGGGTGTCATGACAACTGAGATGGACTCCTTCAGGGGAGTGACCAGTGAGGGGTCATTAAATATGTTTTTTTACTGTGGCGATCATTGCCTGACACGCCTTTCATTCACTTAGGCAGAAAATTATATGTATTGAACGTTGAGTAGTCTCTCATTTCACTCATTGTGGAGGCCAATAGGCAAGTTGACATTGTGTACAGTATAGGCAGGATCAATACTGTGTATGAGATCAGCTCGCATATGCTGCCGTGCTGCAGTAGGTGTCGCATGTAGATGGCCTGATTCAACCAGCGTGAAGCCACAACTCTCCGGTAATGTGGAAAAGCTCATTAACATAGGGACTATATAAATAACCTACAAGTTTACTAACAGGGAAAGTTATGTTCCTACAACCAACACCACCATGTCTGGCCAAGCCATAGAAAAATGTGTAATTAATGTTGCTGGGAAGAAGTTCTGTATCCGGCGATCTCTGCTCCAGAGGTTTCCAACGACAAGACTGGCAACGTTGTCAACTTCGTCAGAGGAATATGACAGCAGTACGGCTGAGTTCTACTTCGACAGGAACCCCAGCATCATGCACTGTGTGCTGGACTTGTACCGGACGGGGGAGTTCCACATCCCTAGTAACATGTGTACCGTGGCCATCAGGCGGGAGATGGAGTTCTGGGGCGTCCCCGAGGACATGGTGGCCGACTGCTGCTGGAAGTCCTTCTCCATCTACGTCCACGACAAGGAAGTGCAGAAGAAGATCCAGGAGATCTTCAAGGAAGACATAGATCTGATGTATACGAAGGAGACCTCCCTCAAACAGGTCATCTGGCTCACAATGGAAAACCCAGATTACTCATTTGTGGCTAAGGTAAGTATGTTTCACCGAATGACCCTATAAAGTATTTCATCCTAATTGTTCAGGTTTAGTGATGCTGTAAATTATAAACATCAGGAGAATAGCCTACTGGAACAGATTCCATATGTCGTTATAGACAAAATAGTGATGTAAATTACTGGAATACCCAACTGTTCACATAAGGGTTATCACCCGCCACTATTGAGTTGATCAGGATGGTTAAGATGTGTGGAACCTCCGTGTAAATTTCAAAGGACTTCATAGCATGTAAGCACGTGACGCATTCCTTGTCGTATGTCGACCATAACATTCCA
The DNA here is from genome assembly GCF_003918875.1 of Haliotis rubra. Classification (NCBI taxonomy): domain Eukaryota; kingdom Metazoa; phylum Mollusca; class Gastropoda; order Lepetellida; family Haliotidae; genus Haliotis; species Haliotis rubra. Next base: position 139,474 of record NW_025767598.1, read on the forward strand.
GGGATGACACAACCTGATTGAAATCAGCTGTAGTACGTAACATATGCCTTTCCTTGAAATTAAAATAGAATGTACAGATTTGTTCTAAGGAACTCACACAACTGAGACGTGTGTAACTATATCTAATCGACGCCCCAAATCTGTCAAATGAATGTCACTATAAGGTTGGTTTGTAACGGTTAATCGTAACAACAGTATATTGCAATACAATATTGTTTTGTGACCGAACATCACTATATCGATAGGTGAGGCTATCGACAATCGCTGTAGAAGTTAAAAATGAAAGCCTTGCCAGAAGTCACGCGAGTGTCGTGAAGACGACCTGCAGACAATACCCCTCAGACATTATGAGTAGTCAATAAGTACCCCTTGCCCTCATGCTTCATCTTGCTGTGGAAACGGTTGACGAGCAATAAAATATTGGGTTCTGTGTTAGTGTTGCACAGAGAGGGTAAGCACCCACCATAGTGTCGCTATATGCCAGGTCTATACTGGTGCCGCCGAAATGATGCACAACTACTTGTGATGCAACTATAACTGTACATCAATACCCCTAAAAAAATGAAAATAATTTGGAAAGAACCATTTTGGCTGATGTATCGGGCATATTGATACCTTTGATTTACTAGTATTTGTTTGTTTAGCCTGGTGGATTTATATCACAAGCTCTCTTAGAATATTTTAGCAAATCTTCCTGACCTTAAGATACAACTGTTAAAAAATACTTTAGGCTTTTCCAGTAACCAATCACAAACCAGCGGTAAGTTATACCTTTGCTTTTGATATATAGGTGATTGTAATCCCTGGGTCCATACTCGGAGCTGTCGTAGGTTAAAAAAAGGTTCATAAAAAATGATCGATACAATACTTTAGCGTGGGAATATTTATATATAATTACCATGGAGACATCCGTATGATGATCATGTTATGCATGTTCAATGGCGTTTGAAACTGGGCATATATTGACCATCCTGAAGCAATGAATATGTTTCACTTGTCCAGAGCTTAATAACACCCGTTGGTCGGACATACATTTCCTCGCGCTTTGTGTACTTAATAATAATAATAATAATAATAATTAGTCCATTTATATTGCGCTAAATCCACACCGACAGCATGCTCATAGCGCAGACAAGATAGGATTTAGGAGTCACTTGTAAAACATAGAGAAAAGGTATGTCTTTAGGTTTGCTTTGAAACATGTGACTGTTGGGCTTGTTCTAAGGTGAGCTGGTAGCTCATTCCAGTTCATCGCGGCCGCCACTTGAAATGAGCGAAAACCAAAGGATTTCAACTTCCATTTTTTAATGTGAAGTAAGTTTTTGTCACTGGAGCGAAGCTGTCTGCATGGAAGATATGGTTTGAACAGTTTTTGAGATAAGCCGGAGCAGTGCCTAGTATGCACTGGTAGACAAGGGTTAAAACTTTAAAGTTCACTCTTGCTCTTATGGGCAACCAGTGTAACTGATTTAGAATAGGGGTCATGCTTGAGAACTTTGGTGCTTTGCTGACAATACGTGCACAATATTTATCTCATTGTACAGTGGCTGAGACATACACGGATAGTAACTAAAGACGTTTTCTCCAATTCTTCCGAATGTGATAACGGGCGGTGAGGTAGCTCAGTGGTTAAAGCGTCCGCTCATCACACCGAAGGCCCGGGTTCGATTCCCCATATGGGTACTATGGGTGAAGCCAATGTCTGGTGTCCTCCGCCGTGATGTTGCTGAGAATTGCTAAAAGCGGCGCAAAACCATACTCACTCACTCACTCGATTGTGATAATATCATTTAGTTCCTAGGGTGTTCGAAGGCTGGTTGTAAGTTGGCAGTGTCAACATTCAGGGATCTGACACCTGCCAGGTATTTTCAAAGAATATGAACTGATTAAATTACTTTCAAATGATGTCCTCAGTGTGTCTATTCTCTGGCAGCTTCAATGACATCATGTTCAGCTTTTACCAACTGCTTAACAAAAGTTTGATTTTTTCGCACTGAGATCAATATATGTGATATTCACGTAATCACATGTTCATTATAGTTGAGTTTAATCATATGTCCAGGTGCATGTTACACTGACACAACAACGGCTCTGGTTACAGCACAATGACACAATGACAGGGCAGGGCATACCTTCGCCCATCTGTTGCTGCCAGCGTAAACTCCCACTGATAGCGGTAGATGGAGTGCAGGCAACAGTTTCTTCTCTGTGAGGAATTCTTCATGAGTGAGTGAGTTTACTTTTACGCCGCACTCAGCAATATTCCAGCGGCGGTCTGAAAATAATCCAGTCTGGACCAGACAATCCAGTGGTCAAAGCATGAGCATCGATCTACGCAAGTGGGATACGATGACATGTGTCAACTAAGCCAGCGATCCTGACCACCCGATCATGTTAGTCGCCTCTTACGACAAGCATGGGTTACTGAAGATCAATTCTAATCCAGATCTTCACGGGTTGCAGGAGTCTTCATGACACAGACAGGATCTGGACATATGTTTCAAATTAAGTGTCGTTTATCGACAGCATGGGCCACTGGTTTACTGACCGCCTTCATGTAGTTGCGATATTGCTGATTGTAACGTTAAAGAAAACTCACTCACTCACTCACTCACTCACTTAGCACCTGGGCAAAATTAAGCTCCTACAAGATTTTTTTATAGATGTGTTATCTTTATTGTGAATGTTATATTTTACGTTGCATGTTTGAAACATTACGTAAGTGGTATTTTGTCATGTGATCTTCATGTGTACCACATCAGTATTTCACAATTTATCGACCATATATAAACGGGTTTTATAAATAATTTTTAGTTATTTTTAATCCGATTAATAATGCATGGACGAATTTTGGGTCCTATTTACTATTAGTCATCGAAAGATGTTACTGGACATTCTGACAAAAACACCCTGTGTCGTTTCTCTATCAGGGGCAATCACCACGTGACCTGATGAAGCTTAAAGGTTAAAACACGCTCCATCTGTACAAGAGCGACAGTTGTATGTCCTTGATCATGATGATACTCTCAGCAGCATCGATGTGTTGAGGTGTAACATCCGATACTAAATATCGATGTTTTAGGGTTTTTATACCCTTATGCTGCTGAAGAACGATCTGCACGTAAATTACATTGTTTTACTTACGTCAGCTACGTCAGAATGCATCTTATCAACTTATAGTGTTCCAGCACATCTTTCCACCATTAGTTTGTATAGTAGGATATTCTCGGAAATTACCTAATATTAGCTCCTGCTAACGATTGCAAGACATAAATGAACGAATAAATATTTCAGTCAGTAGTGAAGTATGATAGTAGATGTTTCGACTGTTATAGATGTAGAATATGGTATGGGTAGGATGGGAATTTCAAACTTGAGGTTTGGGGATCAGTATTTCAGTACTTCGAAACCCACCACAATTTGTCAAACATTTGGGTATGAGTCTTCCCGAGTTGGGGAATGGCGATGATATTCCATGGACGTTGTGCTGAACATTGACGACCTTGCGCGGTCAGTGCCGTCGATGTCGTGCTCAATGACAATACGTCAGCCCAAACACATTTCACACAGGAGAACAGATGGTGTCAGCACTTTCCCCCTGATACTACTGCCAAGTGACCCATCACTGATCAGTTTGGAGTCTGATCCACCGCCAAATCTGTCACGAGGTCGGAAGGTTGGCTTGACGTTCATGAGCCAGAAAACACCACGCCCAGCAAGGAATAGATAATGAATCGGTACTCTTGGCATTGACCTGGGAGTTGTGAAACGGAGTAGATTCTATATTTGGTGGTTGTTGGTGCCTGTTCTATTGTCTGATATTCCAATACTGTGAAACATTCACCGTACTACCAATGCCCTATAATCTGTTTCCAGCAAAAAAATAGTCCCAAGGCGTTTACACGCAAATAGTAAACCAGACGAAGTAAATTACATGTTTGTGAAAATCATGACGATTAACAACAGAATTGTTGTAATACTTGGTTTTAACATATATATCTCTTGGACCGCAACTTTTGTTGGAGAGTCCAGGTTAGAACTGGTCTTCAGTAACTCATGCCTGTCGTAAGAGGAGACTAACGGGATCGGGTACCCGTTGGTCAGACTCGCTTGGTTAACATAAACTAAACGCCAAAAGAAACGTTACCCTCCTACCTGTTTGAATTACTGAAAAACTATCAAAGATGTGTTAGAAGGTATTAGTATACAAGAAAGTTTAACAACACAGTTTTATGCGAATCACGAAACAAAATTTTCAAATGCATTCATATTTAGGTGAATGCATTTTTTCAGAAGAGTTAAATTTCCTATATTCGTCCATGCCGAAATAAACCAATAACAGTGAATTATATGTCCAAAAGAAGGTTGAAATAAAATTCTGGTGTGAGACAGAGATAAACCACTTAAAGTCAGCATTTTTCAACTCTTAAAACAAGAAACAACTGTTGTAGAATGTGATATATTGTAAAATAATCATTCCTATGATTTCAGTCTTTTAAAACATTTTCTGCTGATTTGGATTAGTGAAAACAAGTAAAACGTGTCTTTGATATTGTGAAAAAATGTTTAGGAACATCTAAAATTTGTTAACATTTCTGCTTGCAAAGTAACATTTTTCCATTTTCTGTTTACACATAGCAATATCAATCGCCAAAACGCAGCAAATATTGAAGCAGTATTTGCATCCATTTCACATGTAGAATGATTCTATAGGGTATGAAGAGAGCCTAGAGTACATGATATGATACACAAGTATGAGAAATATGCCACGATTAACAGCTGAAGAGAGAGAAACCGCCACCGTATCACGGTTATAAGACTAATTCAGGGCATCAGACAGACTGGAGTCACCGTAGACAGACCAAGAAGTGGACGTCCACGCATCACAACCACAGCTGAAGATAGGTACCTCCGTCATTAAGGAAGGAGGGTAAACGTTTCTTTTGGCGTTTAGTGTATGTCATGGTATCCCAATTGCGTAGATCGATGTTCATGGTGGTGGATGATTGTCCGGTCTGGACTCGGGTGCGCGCGGCGTAAAACTAAACTCACTATTTTGAGAATACATATCATATGTATGGATAGTATAGCAAATTATCTGGAAATTTACTAAAACTATATTTTTTTCTTTATTTACAAATATAAGCATAACATGAAATAAATTCGAGACCGTGTAATTACTAGTCGTTCGATGATACGTAATTTTATAACATATGATGTCAGTATCTCCTTTAAGTCGTGTAAAAAGATCCATATTTTCTGGCTTTAACGTGATATAATATAGATCTGTTTATGTTCCGTGTGGGATGTTGTCTTGTTAGACTATTGAGCAAACACAAGGGCGGTTTTAATTATCGGATAAATCAGGAAAGTTGCAGGGAACTCGTTAAGTTCATTGACTTTGGAGACACACTTATTATGGGATTATGGGATTATTCCGGCATGTCAACAATGTACACTCTACGCATATCCTTCTGTTAGATAACACACATGTCATCGTTGACTTTAGCATTTTCATCGTTTTCACTTTAAATACTTAACTCTAATTATATAACTTCATCCTGACAGTGAGTGTTTACAATTTTCGCATAATTGGTGTTTGAAATCCCACATGACAACAAAACAAACATGATAAGAAAAATAAATATTTCCAAACAAACGCTGCAGCTGAGATCCTACTCGATATTGGCAATTTGTGTGGAAAAAAACGTCTGCGACTGTATAAGGACTTCATTGCAAATTCACCCGTGAAGGTCTGCGTAAGAATTGGTCTCCAGTAACCCATGCTTGGAGTAGGAGGCCACTAACGGGATCGGATGGTCAGGCACCATGACTTGGTATCACAATTGCTTAGATCGATGCTCATGGTGTTGGTCACTGGATTGTCTGGTCCCGACTCGATTATTTACAGACCTCCGCCATACAGCTGGAATACTACTGAGTGCGGCGTAAAACTAAACTCACTCACTCATTGCAAAGTCCGGATGCGGTGAACAACTATTTATCACTAAGACCCAAGACATTGAATACGCCAGAACGTTTCAGTTTACGATCCTTGTAAATTAACTGTAGATAAATGCTTTTCTATATGTATTGTAAACAATCTAACACTCACGTTTTCATCAAACGACATCCCAGGTCATGTTTTCATAAGCAAGTATTTTCAGTGAAGACATTGGCGCCCGGGATGCTGACTGTTGACGTCAGTGTGAAAATCCACTCACTAATACGTATGTGTAATGATGCTGTAAATGAACCGTGTAGTGATGTACGACACGCAGATACACGCAGGCACACTCACTCACTCACTCACTCACTCACTCACTCACTCACCCACCCACTCACTCACTCATTCACTCATTCACTCTCCATACATGTTACATTAACTGACAGACAGCTAACGCGGAACCTATCACACAGCCATGTTCTCAGTAATGTTTCCATATACCAATATCTGACTCCAGCACTACATACATGCTGGCCTGTTCGTGTTGCAAGACCAATCCACGTGTGATGTCATATATTGTGGCAATATTGTATATCAATGATATACTATCACGTTTCTGCACCGTTTTAACATATATTTCAATTTGAATTTGATTATATTTCTAATATGTTTTCGAAATATGTTTTTACTCATGTGCGTGAAATATATATGCATGCTACCGACAAAAACTATTGGCATGAAATGATAGTGGAGATGGACTGATAAAAAATGTCTGTAAAATGTTTTGGTCTGGTGTGTGCAACATGTCCGAGGATACCTGCAGGACACCTTGATGCACTGTCCAGTATTGTTGTCCGTGGTACTGCTCGCCACGGTCGCTTGGTCCCTGGCCTTTACTCTCACAGATACTCTAATGGGGTTGTGCCTGGGGAATGCCCGTGGTTCTTCTCGTCGGAGACAGGAGGTGGCGTGCATTGTCACTTTGACGGTCGAAATTTCTGCAGATAATGGTTACGGATAGAACTAGGACAGGAAGCAAAATGTCCACCCCACGCTCCGACACTACCGCCCGCGACCGAACATGGTCAAGATTTATGTCCCGCAACAAGTTTCTGCAATCGGAGGGAAAGCCTTGATTCACATGTAAACATGGTGTAATGGTTACACAAATCGATTTGTTTTCCCATAGACTTCTATGGTAACGTTACGGTTTTTTTTTAAAATCAACCAGGCTGTCAACAACCATTCCATGTACACATGGGTACAGTCTGGCCTTTAAACTATAATAAAAACACAAATTCCGGCTAACTTATCCTGTCTACTTTCCGATCCTGTGCTTTTAAGAAACATAAAAATCTTTCACTATTTCACCCAATCACAGTGGTCACATGTCTCTATTTGGCCGGGGCGGTGGGGTAGTCTAATGGTTAAAGCGTTGGCTCGTCACGCCGAAGACCCGGGTTCGAATCCCCACATGGGTACAATGTGTGAAGCCCATTTCTGGTGTCCCCCCGCCGTGATGTTGCTGGAATATTGCTAAAAGCGGCGTAAAACCAAACTCAGACAGTCAGTCAGTCTCTATTGGCCAGAAGTTTACACACGACACTGGCTCAGCGAGCAAGTGATTCTGCTTTAAGTGTATAGAAGCTAATGCGATCGGCGCACTGTCCGTGATATGATGTTAATTAACCCGACAAAACCTTTGCCACCTATGGTAAGCAGTTCACAGCCTTCAAACGATGCCTTACTTTAGAACGGCGTGCATAGTCGCTCTTTGACGGTAAACGCTGAAATGAGCCTTCCTGATATTGCGCGTAAATTACCATAGGCAACAGGAGCAGATTCAATCCAATACGTGCTGCAATTAACGTCATGAGACGATCTTCTATATGTGTATACCAACTGTCAACAAGACCAACCGTCTTGGCATCCACACCCATTTCACGCGGTCCACTACTTCCACCTTTTGACAGCGACATTCAAGTCATTAGTTTCTTTTCCAGCATGTGTTATCAAACGTGTGCATCAATCGCCAATGCTGTTCGTATATGACACTGATTTCTTTACCGTTGAAACCCTGCAGGACAAGTACTGATTTATCATGTTTTATGAGGTCCTAATTAGTCGTTCATATAGGTAAAAGAAACAATATTGGCAAAACAGTCTAACTGCATCATTTTGCCCACGTTGGCTCGTTAATGCGCAGCAACCATGTGAGGCATGTAATGAGCTAATTAGTAACATATGGTGGACGCTGCTGTTCGGCATGTGTTCGACCAGACTTCATGGATATAGTGCATTGGATTGCTGTCAGGTTTAAACTGAACACGAGTCATAGGGTGCAGTGAGTCTGTCTCACAGTCCCTAAACCATATTAATTTCCCTACAGCCTAACCCTCCCTGCAATTCTAAAGCCCTAAATGAAGCAAGTCTAGATTTCTCCAGGTTCACAATCTGTGGTTTCCCTGGGGCTCCTTTTCAATTTAATGGGTTTATTTGTTACAAAATTATACATATTCAGAGACTAAGCGTTTGTCTACGGGTGCGGTGTGTGAGATTGTGAACATCAAAGTAAAATTGATACACAACCACGCACGCCCTTTTTTGTATACAATATGATGTCTTTACAGATGTACTATTAACAAACATTTTATAATTAATTAAATCATTCCTGTAAGTATGTTTTCTTTAACGTACAAACAGCACTGGAATGGACCTCCGCCACATGAGATGGTCAATGCATAAGAAAATCCAGGGTTGTCTTTTAGGTGAGCAAATAGTTTGATTTGGTCATAGTTTGCGTTTACATACTTTAGCAAATCCACAGTTTTCACAATAGGACCGAATCGTCTGGAAACGGAAACTGCATATCCGTTATAGACAGTGACTTTTATAGCGTAAGAGATTAGGGGTTTTTCATGAAAAGTGACCGGAAGTCGAGGTGTCCAGATATCTAGGGGTCCGGGTATCCGGGGTCTCACTGTACGTCGCCAGGAACGATATACTAAACAATTTTGGCATAATAACAGGAATTGTTAGCTTCCTGGAAACATGTACAAGCCTTAAAGCTACACATGTACTGTGATACCCAGGTGAACCGAATGAGTTCTTTAAAGACGGACGTCCTTACAAGTGGCCTGTACCTTACAAGAACAGTATCACAGATGGGCGGATCCAGGAATTTTGAAGGGGGGGGGGTCGAACCCCCTGAACCCCCGATTGGCTCCGCCAAAGCAAAAAAAATCTGCAAAAAAAAATCTTCAATGTGGTCTTAAATCCTGAACCCCCCTTCTGGATCCGCCAATGTCACATGTGCTGTTTCAATCTGTTCCACTGGATCACTAGCATTCTCCGCCAATCTTAGCTCAACCGAAGATCTAGTCAACTGAATGTAAATCTGACTGTGGCGCGAAGGTGTTTCCGTTTTAATGTGTTTTCTTCATTATTAAAGACATTTTTGCTGCTTCTTGCTTCATCCATCACAGACAGAGGGTTTTATCCCCCAGGGCTGCCCATATGTTGGAACAACGACGATGACATTGTCCAGAGTCTGTCAAATGGAAATAATGAGATACCAAAGCAGGATCCTTTGTGTGACTAGAGGAAACTATGTCTACAACGTTACGCATTTCAGTAATTAATACGATTCTGATGCTAACATCATAACTTATCTCATTCGGCAACATTGAATATTTACATTCTCTAACCATTGAAGCTCGGGTCCCAGGTAGTGTTTGATTTATTAATTCACGATAAAAGTATTTCATCACCTGCATCTGTAATTATGCCAGGTAATAATCAGTGATCTAATGTAGTTTGTGTCTTTATATTGTTAGTGGTTACTTCCCCTCCCAAGAAGACGTCTAACTTGTAACTAAGCTGTTAAAAAAGGTTTAATCTCTGTTCGACAATATATACGGGTTGTTTGGAATTGTTTAGAATGAAAACGGATTGGAGTTTGAAAGCCAAATGCTACTATATGTCTATAACGAAGAACATAAGGTCGTGATGTTTTTCGACTAAATGATGTCTATAAATTACAACAACTTATTGATCACTTAAAGACTTAAAGGACGATTTTGTTCGACTAAACGTTGATTTCACTGCACTGTGATTACATTTTCCAAACACTGTGTGAGTTTGATATATCGATTGTTGCGACAAAACTTGCAGATCTGCTGAAAACGTAGGTACCAGGTAATGACACGCGAAAGGGAAAGGGTAGCTGTAATTAAGAAAAAGGAGCATAAAAAATAATAACACAAATAAGCATTGTCCATAGTTTTCACGGACATGTTTATGTTCAAAACATTTTGAAATTTTCTGAACGTGTTTAGCTAATACTTGCAAAACCTTCGTTCCGTTTGGGATTCATGCATAAATCAAATGAACGTTCATCTTATATGTCTCCAGGACTTAGGTAAACCAATACCGTCAATCAAGTCATTCTTACTGAGTCAACATGGTTGGGTTGGCGATATCATCAGCATAGTTTCAATCCCATTGGTAGCGACATAAGTTAACATAAGTATTAGTAGCTAGTATATGTAGCTAGTAGTAGCTAGTAGCTAGTAGTAGTAGTAGTAGTAGTAGTAGTAGTAGTAGTAGTAGTAGTAGTAGTTAATTCATTACATAATATCCAATAGTGACTTAAAGTACTAATACTAATTAGTACAATACAAGTACTAATACTGCTCCTAAAGTTGAATGACGGACCGTTTCCTTGGTCTCCAAGAAAGAGCATCTGACAGATATAGTCGGCCACGTTGTACCAAATAACGTTAAAGCAACGCGACGTCAAATCCTGTTCCACCACACCTCAACTTGTACAGTGCAACCAAAGTCAATTGTATGGACATTTTCCCTTTGTAGATCTGTACCGTCGCGGCCAATACAGTCGTGACAATCTAGTTGTTGTAGCTTCTTTCACTGTAGAAGGACGATGATAATTTTATTGATATATAAGTTCTATATTCTGTGAATGTCCATCAAATTATCATCATACTTTATCACCTCAACTTCTAAAATGTCCATCACACAAATTCCTTCACTGTGTTTGTTCTACCAAGACGTTCACCACTAAGTAACTTGTTATTAAAGAAGGACTGAAAGCACCATGGCAACATAAGTACATTATTTTTATGCCATGAGCGGCACTTTACCCATTCCTGTCTACTTATTATTTTCTTAATTCCAGTGTTCTGTCGTCTAGTCATAACTAACTGTACATGTGTGGGGTTTTTTTATATTTCGCGTCAGGAAAATAGTTTTATGAGTAAATACCGTTGCGTACTCTATCGCAGTGTTGAACATACAGATTTGGCACATACAGCATCGTGTAATATTCCTGTCTCGTCTCTGGTTTCATTTAATAGTGACGAAAACACATGTTTCTAAACTCCCTGTATATTGCATAGTCATAATCAATGCATGCATTTTACATATATTTTGACTATATAAGACTAAGGCTTGTTTACTTTAATTAGTAACCTAAACCAGAGTTAACTTCTTCCTGTGAATATTCGCAATGTAACAGACAAATGTTATTCTGCCTCTGGAATGGGCAAGTCCTGCATCAGGAATGGGCCGTGAAACCCAGGAGTGTTTAGTGAGCTGCAATGCCACCCTCGTCACCAGCTGATTGCGTCCCTAAAGAACAACGCTCTCGGTTTAATACAATTGATGACAAACAAAACGGATATGCCACTTGACAATTGAGAGCATATAACAATGACCTTTGTATAAGTTTTATATGTGTTCTTTGATAAAGTGTTTCCACTAAAGTACATTGAAAGGTTATGTAATGCATATCACATTTCTTGTTGACCTGTCTGCGAATAGTTTCAAATGAATGAATTATTGTCAACTTGAAGGTAAGCAAAAAGAAATTCTGCATGTTAGGCATAAAAGATTTTTTGTTGTCCAAACGATAGTCTCAAAGGTTTTTATTGTGTTATTACATTTCAACCATCGTAATATAGATTTCTATCTTTGAATGGGCGAGGGAGAGAATTTAATAAAATAATTTATTAAACACTGTTCTTCTCTCTGATGTACAGATCATTTACACTGCACAGTGAATGAATGATCTCCTTTTAAATATATGATAATTCATATAAAAGACCAGATATTGATGCTTTTTCCTCTGAATATTTGAGCTGACAGTTGATGGGGCGTCAGGTTCCGCCACCTTGAGTACATTGTTGTCATGTGTGTTAATTAGCGGAGGCGGTTTTGGAGAACAGCCAATCTGAAACACAGATCGTTGTTACAGACTCAAATCCCGAAACAGTGGTTAATTAACAGTAAATAAGCAACTAAAATGTACCGATATAAAACCATGTTCTCGTGTTGGACAAGATTAAGGTACAAGTACATTTCATGACTTCGATGATTTCCCCCCTTGCCTCAAGGTTTTCACATCAATAAGTAAACTATAAGTTGTATGCTTTTTGTAGCAGTGTCACCCGAGCCGGTAGGCGCTCATCAGACCGTATTACCCGAGGGAGAAGTTTACAACGTGTTTATCTTACCGCCATGTTAACTGTACAAAATCTATCATTTTGTTTTATTTTGAAGATCGATAAGGTCGCTACAGACTATATGACATGTAAACAAAATGGCGTCTGCCTCTCGACTGGATTTTTAAAATCAGTGGAACATATTCTGACAAGCTTAAACCTGCTTACAAAATGGTTAGTTGTGTTTAAGTTATGTGTGCAGACGATGCAATGTATAAAATAGTTCAAATGAAGCAGTCAGTCGGTAAAACAAATGTGTACATAGTGAACTCAAAAACAGCTAATCGAAAGCTTTTCCAACTCATACTATGGCGTCATACGATTGTTACCGATACAGTTTATCGGTGGAGAGTTTGGCGGTTACCGTGACAGCGGGTAATATTTTGTTGTCACCCTCCTGGGAGTGGGTAACACGGAAACGTGTTAAAGCGTCACTGACCAATGAAATTAAAGTATTTTACATGAAGGTAAGGTAAAGGTTTATTATTTTCAAAGAGACGCAACCTGTCTACATAGTCATATATATAATAATATATTTCTTGGTTATACTTTTTCTTTTCTCACACGGCATATTTAAATCGGCATATTTAATTTCCTGTGACATGTTGAAAGTAATATATTACACCATGATCATGGATCATATCATTCAATAGCCTCACACCTGCGTGATACATTTCAACATAACTGACTGTTGTACCATCTACCTCGATGTTACTAGTGTGCGACAAAGAGTGTAAACATTTGTTTGATAGTACTGATTGCGCGAATAATTGACCGCGCGATGTAGTCTAAACTGTCAATTCCGCGAAAATTGCACCACGCGAAAATAAGTACGTTTACAGTATTTGTAATGTCACTACAATCTGGATATGCAAACCATAATCAGTTCATTTCTATAACACATGCTGGTTCAAATCATGAATGTTTTTAATAAATGGATATCGTACAAGTAAAAACAGGGTGTTGTAAAGAATATACCTTTACTGAAGATCAATTCTAACCCGGATGTTAACGGGTCGGTCGGGAGGACGGGAAGGGATCAGTACAAGATGTTTATGTGTTGATCTCAATCAACTCTCTCCAAACCTCCCGATAAGCACCCGTGAGTGAGTGAGTCAAAATTTAACGTCACATCGGCAATATTGCAGCCCACCGTGACGAAGCACCCGTGAAGGTCCGGGTTGGAATATTGATCTTCAGTAACCAATGCTTGTCGTAAAAGGCGAGTAACGGGATTGGGTGGTCAGGCTCGCTTACTTGGTTGACACATGTCATCGCATCCAAATTGCGCAGATCGATGCTCACGCTGTTGATCACTGGATTGTCTGGTCCAGACTCGATTATTTTCAGACCGCCGCCATATAGCTGGAATATTGCTAAACTAAACTCACTCACTCCCGATAAGCTGTGTAACATAGCAGTCTACATATCAACATCGCCATTCACGAGTAAATGTCGAGTATTTAGCGTACAAAAATCATCAGTGAAATTCATCATTTTAAAAAGTCTAATAGCCTGGAAGAGAGTAATATCAGGCTGAATATCATAACAACCTGTCAGAACTCGGTGTGAATGATAACACGTGTGTTTACACTCAACAGCTCAATCATTTATCTGGGTTTTTTTCAATCTCAAGCAATTGCCCAAAGAACTGGCAACCGACTGAAGGCTTCAATCATTTATCTGTTTTTTCCAATCTCAAGCAATTGCCCAAAGAACTGGCAACCGACTGAAGGCAAGTGATTAAGTCGGTAGTCTAATTGGAACGTGTCAACTTAAATAAACGTGTTTTGCCTAGCAAGACCCTCATAGATGAGGTTAAAGAGGTTATATGAACCTTGATTGCTAAGGTAAGGTGAATATTATAAGTTTTCCACTGGTGGCGAGGGGCACATAAAGCAATGTAAACCCGATATATCACACAGTGGAAACATTTAGTACCATCTTGTCTTAGGTGCCGGTAATATGACCTCATAAAAAAAATATTCAAATACATTACCTTGATATCTGGAATGATACATAACTTTCTAAGGAATGGAAACAGTTACATGTCTTCCCAACCCAGTGGAATATTCGAGTACTTCAACCCTTGTACATAAAAAAATATTTGCAAACCATTGCGAATCAGCAGGAATACGTTTGAAGTACGCTATAAGCGAGGTTTTCCTGGGGTATCTACTTCGGAAAGTCGGCGAATCAGGGCCTAGATTTTCGAAGCTCTCTAAGCGCTAAGATAGTCGTAAGTGCCACACATTAACTTACGACTATCTTAGCGCTAAGAGAGCTTCGAAAATCTATGCCCAGGTCGTGGGTCTCGTCCTTGTGCATATAAAGGAAAACTAAGTTCTATGGATAGTCAACTTCTTTGTTGCAATGAGTGCGACGTTTCGGTGTAGGTACTAACACCGTTATCAAGCAAGTGATACAACAATTTGAAACAAGGAGAATATATACATTGCTGCATAGTGAGTATATACAATTAACAAGGTTGATGTACATTGGATATTTGATAAGTGATTTGAGCAGAGGAGGTTGATGTACAGAGTGATTGATTGTGATTAGAGTTGAGTTTATACAATTGATGAGTTTGACGTACAATGAGATGATGATAAGTAAGTAGGTTGAAGTATGCTAGTTGTGATTGCAAGCACAAAGAGGGAGCGTGGAAGCCAGATGGACAAATGAGGTAAGGAAGGATTACTGGTGGTGGTCTTTGATGAGGTGGTTATAGGCGGAGGAGATGAAATCACCTTGATCACGATTCATGGTGGGGTTGTGGCGTTGGATGTTTATGGCTTCAAGGAGTTTCCTAATTTTGTAGTCTTGTCGGTTGATTTCCAGGATGTCGATGTTGTTCCATAGGATGGCATGGTCAGGGTTGGGTTGGATGTGATCGGCTATGCGGATTTGGAGTCGTTTTTCTGGACTGACGCTTTATGTTCTTTGATTCGTAGTGGGAGCGGGCGGGATGTTTCACCAATATAGAAGTCTCCACATTCACAACGAATCTGGTAGACTACTCTTAGGATCCCCCTTGAAGCCCTAAACATCCAACGCCACAACCCCACCATGAATCGTGATCAAGGTTATTTCATCTCCTCCTCCTTTCAAAAGTGCAGGCTAGCTATTCTCGAAACGTTCGTAGCCCTACGAACTTCTTAAGCCCATTCTTAACATGTTGGCTACGATCAAAGTTAAGAATTCTTAGGGCTACGAACGTTTCGAGAATAAGGGCCTGAGTTTCATACGACATCAACGCCCAAATGAACTGCTGTATTCTCGTGTGTTTCCTAAGTGTATACTCCGGCTTTACCTTGGCAAGATAGGGACATCCTTCCCCTTCCTTCCCCGGCAAGATAGGGACATCCTTCCCCTTCCTTCCCCGGCAAGATAGGGACATCCTTCCCCAGCGTTCAACCTTCATTGACAGTAGTTGGTCGCCCTTTTCGACAAGTACTTCAACACGGTATATATTTGTCGATTTTCCAAAGGTCACTGTTATTTTACTTACTTGTCACAGCGGAACAATTGGCTCAGATGACTCAAGTTTTTGTAGACCTGTTTCCATGACATCATGTGATGTCCACTACAAAAGAGTGCACTTATTTGCAAGTCCTTCTATGTGAGGCTTAGAACTTATCAAACAGCTTATGTAACACCTCGACTGGTGAAAAGTGGTATTAAATGTAACAGGCAACTATCTTTCCTCGGGGAATAAGTCTCGGGTGAAGTGGTTTGTCAAGGCTATATCATTGCATACCGCCGTGATGCTGCCGTGACTCTGCCGTGACGCTGTCCAGACGCTGCCGGAAAACTGTGGACACACGCTCTGTAATAACCCGTACTGACCAGATTCTGTAGTTGCTGTTATATATTTTTACTGTTTGTTCAGGAGTTCGTCGGAAGTTATTGATTTTGTATTCAAAAGGCAGAAATTTACATGGACAATGAAGACTGACTGAGTTTGGTTTTACGCCGCTTTTAGCAATATTCCAGCAACATCACGGCGGGGAACACCAGAAATGGGCTTCACACATTGTACCCTTGTGGGGATTCGAACCCGGGTCTTCGGCGTGACGAGCCAACGCTTTAACCACTAGGCTACCCCACAGCCCCTGGACAATGAAGAGATTAGGTCAAGGATTATTCTAAACTATACAATGTCATCATTATAACGAGATTACGTTCTCCGAGCATGGCGCCTATACAGTGTGTTGTACAGATCACGCTGGGAAAATATGGTCAAACTGAATTGTGGTGAAACCATATTCATGTGTTCATATGAATCCTATGTCGGGTGTCTATATCCAGTGGTGGTCCAGGTGTAAGTGAACAGTGCAGTGTCTCTGTGTAGTTGTCATTAGCCTTAACTGCTTTAAAGTTATACACATTAAACCTGAAACTGTCACAGTGAGTTGTGAATGACTTGAATCAAACTTATGTCCCCACCGACACCCCCTCCTGCTACTCAATTTGCTGTTTAAAGTTTGTATATAATTCCATGGGCGACAGGCGTGTTTACTGCTGGTATCACCGTTTAGTTATACAATATCGATGTAATAAAGAAGGTACATGATATATATACGTGTATGATTAATAATCAGTTAGGATTTTCTTTCTGTTTTCTTCTTTTTTATTACATCCAAAAGAATGTTTTTTGATAAATTCTCAAAAATGGTTTCCTCTATTCTCATTATATGATCCAGAATGACCATTGTGAACCTTTGAAATTTGCAATATATACATATGTTTGATATATCAGTAATGTATACTCGCATGTAACTATACTCGTACTCGAAACTTGTATTCATAGGAACAATAAAATATAAAAATATGATTTTCACTACATCTACGCGCTTCACTTCTCAGTGTTTAGTTGAACGTTGTTTTAGAAAGAAAAAAAGACTTAGCAAATAGATGTGTTTGTTCTTATTTCGATTGCACATCTTAACAAAATACACTCGTCGAAATAAATGACGAACCTGTGATTACCTGTGCTTGTTTTAAAAACTGTAAATTCTGTGCTTCCTCGTTTATCAGAAAATACTAATGTAAATTTGATAAGGGGACCAGGTACAAAGGAGAAGATTGTTTAAATCCAGAAGTTGTATGTAGCATAACAAATATACGAGGAGAGTGTAAAAAAAATAATTAATCTCCCTTGGAATACTGCAAGGTTCTCTCCTCCAAGCCTCGCGTGACTCTTTCACTACCCGACATGATCCTGGTTAGAACTGGTCTCCGGCAACCCAGACTTTTCGCAAGAGGCGACTAACGTGTTCGGGTGGTCAGGCTCGCTGACACATGACATCGTATCCCAGCTGAGTAGATCGATGTTCATGATGTTGACCCCTCGATTGTCTGGTCAAGACTCAAGCAACAAACAAAGAACCACTCTTTCACTTTTGACATACCAACATACCTGTTATTCCAGGCTTGCAAGTCCTCAGTGGTTAAATATTTTCATTTTATTTCATCTCTAAAGCCTTAATGAACATTTATATTATCATAGTGGTTAACATTACTGGTCATGGCTTTTGGTTAGTGTTTTCTGTCTACAAGAAAGAGTCTATGTACAAAGTTCTTCATGGCCAGGTGTATACGTAAGTTGTTTCACCAAGAGAATGCTTCATGGACTTCTGCTAAACCTTCATGAGATGAAGACTTCATGCTCCAAATCACAGCTGAACGTCATGTTGTAACTCCCCGCTGGTTTAAGACCCAATGTCTTTGAAGAGACCCGAGTAATCAATGCCATGTGATTGTATGACCATATCTGCTTTGTGTTGTCAAATTAACTCTTAGAAGATTATTCAACGAGCTGGCGAATCTGTTTTTTCAGAGGAAATATAAAATGGACTATAGGTTGCACATATGCTAAAGTTGTATTGTTTGCTTTTTTATGTGTTTTTGTCATCTATATGATGTTTTTATCTTTATTGTGTTGGCATTATATTCTGCCCAGTGCCAAATTCTGGTTAATCGGAATATGTCCATATCTTCTTGTACAAACTTCCTGTCGAACGTTTCATTCATAATTAAAGCACCTCTTAGCGCGTTACGTTCCGCGTGACAAGCGGCATTATCATGAAATGAGCCAAGGGAGTAGATGAACCTGGCGTTTGTTTTTCAAAGTGGGTTTAAGTCAGTGCGTGTTCATGATTTTGTATTTTCAGATCTGAAATAAACCTGTTCTATTTCAAACAGGTTTTTAAGAAAGTCTGGATGCGCTGCCAAACACGTTTGTGGTTCTTCCCACCAGCAAAGCCGCATATAAGATTGTATAAGCATGACTGTATTATTTGTATGGAGGAAGAACTTGATGTAAGTGACGTGTGAAATACTACTACGTTGAACGCCAATTTGTTATCAGAGAAAACCATGCATGAGTTGACTTGATTCTGAACCTCGTGGACATGTCCATTCTCCTCCTGTGTAGGATTTCAAAGCATCCCAATCCCTATAAAGATAAGTATATTCCTTGGTCAAGTGTAAGTGACACCGAATCCCCATAGATTACCTTTAATACTTAAGTCAACCAAGTAAGGGCTTCTACCCAGAAGTGTTTGAGGCAAATGGAGTTAATGCCTAAACACCCAAATAATATTGGCTTGATATTTTGCAGGCTCCACGAACCAGTTTCATATAGAGGTTTTTCAACGTTGTACTCCCCAGGTGCAATGCATTCCTTGAATCCATGGAGCATTGCCACTAAAGGCGGATATCTTAGGTATATGATATCTCTATAACCAAAGGTTCGGAAAGTTATTCAAAATGGAAGCACATGATATTTCATCCGAACTATATTGAGAAAATCTATGAGAAATGCTGGACCTTATATATAACATTTATATTAATTTTGGGACAGATCTCGTTGTGGCAAAAATTGGCCAACCCATGAGCACCAATGACGCTACCCTCCTCACTTATATGCTTCGTTATGCATATGAATAGACATTTCGGGACTGGCTAAATGAAACAGGAAATTAGCCAAGGAGCCGTAAACTTTGTCTACATGTATATCGATGGTTCTATATCTTTTGAATTGCCACTTTCCTTCTGCTGACTTAATGACCAAGAAACACAATAACCACTGAATACAACTAATCTGTTAACATCCATGCACAAAGATTCACAGTGACATATATGATCCACGTGACTGTTTGACAAGGGACAACACTGGATTTAAAATACGTCTAGCAATTTCAAGAAGCTCTCGCCTTCGCTGTCAACATTTCATAACGTTTGAGGTACAAGCTTTCTTTGAAGATTTCAGAGCACCAAAAGTCGTTTAATCAGAGTTACAATATTCAAAGCCTCTGCAAAGCTTTCAAAGGCAAACCCCTTGATTACTCAGGTGAACACTTGACTTGCACTTACGTGTGTTTGTGACGGGTTATACCAGGGCAGGATACGTCCACTTTGGAAAAGGATTTTGGCGCTTGCAAAGATAAGTTGGAAGTCAGCTAGTTTCCTTTCACACATCAACGCGTTGAAGCATGGCTATAGTAATCATTGTCTAACCACCCGATCAGTTTCCGTTGAAAACCAACAATTATGTTTTATACAGTTGTGTTAGTGGATGACTATGATTCAGTTGTTATGATGGACATGGAGCAATTGTCAGGATAAATATGATTCCGCTGTTGTCATTGGTATTAATAAATACATTATCTCTCAACGGTTCTTTGCAATGCAAGCTGGCTTAGTACCATTCTAAATTGATGATCTTGTTTTATGTTGAGAATATTAGAAATCTAACATTAATTCTATTTGGTTTCCTTATCGAATCATCATTGTGGGGTCCAGTGCAACACATCAAGATTTAATATTTACTCGATAGAAATGTGTCTGAAAATATGCATATCTTAACTCTTAACTATACATTTCTTTATAAATAAAGGATCATGAAATGATTTTGAGCAGTATGGAGATTGCTCCGCACTGCGAGGGAGTGTTGTGATCATGTGGCTTCCTATTTATATATTGCCTGTCACCAGCAGACGACTGATCTAACTGAATTTTCGCTTGCTATTTTTTGTTACCAAGGGAACTGATTTTGCATCGTAAGTAGTATTAACGATCTCGGGTAAATAATATTGATGTTTGTTTGCTTTTTATATAACTTTACTTCCCGATTTTCATTGTCAATAAAACTTCTCACGACAGCGACTTGGAACCCGACCTACCAGTGAAACTGTTTGTGCACTCCGATCGCACACGTCCTCCCCCGATATAGCGCATGCAATGCAATCGTCGAAATCACCAGAACGTCAATTCTGCATGAAAACTGAATGAAAGT
Source organism: Haliotis rubra (assembly GCF_003918875.1). Classification (NCBI taxonomy): domain Eukaryota; kingdom Metazoa; phylum Mollusca; class Gastropoda; order Lepetellida; family Haliotidae; genus Haliotis; species Haliotis rubra. The sequence goes on from NW_025767598.1 coordinate 160,244, forward strand.
GTCAATTTGGATGACTATTCAATTCTGCATGAAAAGTAAATGAAAGTGTCAATTTGGATGACTACTCAATTCTACATGAAAAGTGAATGAAACCGTCAATTTGGATGACTGTTCAATTCAGCATGAAAAGCAAATGAAAGTGTCAATTTGGATGACTATTCAATTCTACATGAAAAGTGAATGAAAGCGTCAGTTTAGATGACTATTCAATTCTGCATGAAAACTGAATGAAACCGTCAATTTGGATGACTATTCAATTCAGCATGAAAAGCAAATGAAAGTGTCAATTTGGATGACTATTCAATTCTACATGAAAAGTGAATGAAAGCGTCAGTTTGGATGACTATTCAATTCTGCATGAAAAGTAAACGAAAGCATCAGTTTGGATGACTGTTCAATTCTGCATGAAAAGTGAACGAAAGTGTCAGTTTGGATGACTTTTCAATTCTGCATGAAAAGCAAATGAAAGTGTCAGTTTGGATGACTATTCAATTCTACATGAAAAGTGAATGAAAGCATCAATTTGGATGACTGTTCAATTCTACATCAAAAGCAAATGAAAGTGTCAATTTGGATGACTGTTCAATTCTGCATGAAAAGTGAATGAAAGCGTCAGTCTGGATAACTATTCAATTCTGCATGAAAAGTGAATGAAAGTGTCAGTTTGGATGACTTTTCAATTCTGCATGAAAAGCAAATGAAAGTGTCAATTTGGATGACTATTCAATTCTACATGTAAGTGAATGAAAGCATCAATTTGGATGACTGTTCAATTCTGCATGAAAAGTAAACGAAAGCATCAATTTGGATGACTATTCAATTCTACATCAAAAGCAAATGAAAGCATCAATTTGGATGACTATTAATTTCTGCATGGAAAGCAAATGAAAGCGTCAATTTGGATGACTATTCAATTCTGCATGAAAAGTGAATGAAAGCGTCAATTTGGATGACTGTTCAATTTTGCTTGAAATATGAAAGAGAGAGTCAATTTGGATGACTATTCAATTCTGCATGAAAACTGAATGAAAGCTTCAATTTGGATGACTATCAATACTGCATGAAAAGTTAATAAAAAGGCACAATTTGGATGGCTATTGAACACTGCATGAAATATTGTTATAATAGAGACATTGATCATTCAATATTGTAAAAGTATGTGTTTTGAAAGATATGAAGAAAGATTCCTCTTACACCCCGTTACACTTGAGGAGAAATGAGCCGGAATTCTGTCGGTATGAAAATTCCTGGAGATTCCTTGAGATTCCTGGAAATTCGAACTGCATTCTAAAACTTCTTACTGCATTCCGAATGCATTCCAACTATTCAGGTCAATTCTTGTAGCATGCCCGAATGTTTTGAACATGTTCAAAACGTTTGAGGTACATTCGAAGTGGAAAAATATCGAACGGTATTTGAAGTACATTCTAACTGCATTCTAAGTACTCTTACTGCATTGTAATTGCATTCTAAGTATTCTGAACGTATTCGAGGGAGAATGGAAAAGGCAAGCCACTTCAAATCCGGACAGAACGTTCCGAATGCGCAACGTATAAGTCGGAATGCTCGATTGCTTCTGGAATTCAGGTGGAATATTCTTCAAATATATCGGAATATTTCGATTGCATTTGGAATACAGCTCGAATGTACCTCGAATACACCTCGAATACAGTCAGAACGCCCCGAATGCTCTTTAAATGAGCCCTGACTTCATCAGAACACCGCCGAATGGAATGAAAACCTGGCCACCAGTCACTGATACGTCAGATAGCATCTAGGAGTCGCCAGTAAAACGGCATTCTGACAAAGCTTGAAAAAATTGCTTATTTAACATTCTCTCCCGAATGCGGTTCGAATTTTGGAAAAATAATTCTGGCTGATTCTCATTGATTCCTGTCAATTCGAATAAGTGTAAAGGGGCCTTAAGTCATATTTAATGAACTCATTTTGAAAGATGGTGACGTATACTCCCTATTACGCAAAATACGCAAACAAACAGCGATTGCTCACGGGGCATGTTATCATGTGCCATAAACAAATGTTAACGTCATATTGTGGTGGGGGCTTAATGAACATGTGATCACCATGGGAAGGAAGCCATCGACTGTCTTTTGTGTCCTCAGTATTTATTCTGAGTATTAATGCACACCTCAACCACACATATCATTACACAACACGTTTGTGAAGACGTGGCACAACAATCCATTACACAACACGTTTGTGAAGACGTGGCATACACAACAATCCATTACACAACACGTTTGTGAAGACGTGGCATACACAACCTTCTTATTGTGAGTTCCATGCTTAGATTTATGTCACGGCCTTCCACAAAGAACATCATAAAAAGAAGAGGTAGATATGATTAGATGTAGATGATCATTATGTCATTACAAGCGATTCTCGCAACGCTTTCTGATGCTTGTCTTTGTACCAAGAAAATACCATTTGACCATCGACATCTGTAAAAATGTTAAAAGTGAAAGTCACGAACAAATATCCTGCTCCTGGGATGATGAGAAACATAATGCTATTGGTTAAACTGCAGAGCATGTACTGTATAGTCAACAGACTAATTGTGTGTGTGGTTTGAAGGTCTGATATTCTTTATGAAATCAGCGTTTACCCTGAAACCTCTCTTACATCAGATGTAAGAAGGAAACCTAAGACGACCTGTGTCAAGATAACGATCCCTTATTTTCTATTCCAATGCGATCTGGCATAATGTTTTAAACATATTTAGTTTGAAGTGAAATAATTTGGCAGAAAAAAACACTGGCTTAATTTATGCCGCGCCAATGCAAAAACATGAAAGTATATTGCATAGCATACCGAACAAAGAGAAGTAGATACTGAAATATTTGTTCATAAATACTTCCAGTTATAGATCTGGCATAATGGGGGTATCGCAACAAATGTTATAGAAATTATGTACACATTATACAACAACCTTACTCAAAACTGTGTTCGTAGTTCTGATTGGACGTCATCGGTTGAATGTCTTCACGACATCATGATGTAGTGTAAATATCTGATATTAGACAGGGCATATCTTGGACAAACTGTAAATTCCCGGAAAGACTTCAAAGATCCCCTCTTTCCCCTTAATGCACTGTGAAGACACTATACTGGAGACACAACAACTAGGCACACAGACCCTTGTTTTATCTGTATGCACCATTACACAGCATAGCGACAAACAAACTGAAGTAGGGTACAAAACAATCAGAACGCCTGACCTGGGACTTTTATGATTGAGTTCACAATCAACACTTTCATCACAAAGAGAGAGAACCAAATGTTGAGACGAGGATGATGTATTCATCTAAAATATGGATGAACGAGTGCTTCAAGGACCGTATGACTGATTGAAGTAAGCATTAAGAATTTACTCACATGTGGCTTGGGGCACATGTCGAGATGAAAGTTTCAAGGGTGAAGCCAATGCCTTGAGGGTAGAGTAGCGGGTAGATTGATCATTTGAGAGCTTGGTACTTAATGGACACGGAACCACACACCACTGGTTGTACAGTATTGAGCGCTATGAACTGCGAGTGATTTATATTTAACGAGTAGATTGATTTTTCAACTTTAATTAGTTTACCTGCGTCTAGCATAAATGTAAATGAATCTCCCGACGTCATGTAATATGCAGTGGTCGTCATATCGGACAAGCAAGAACCGATTAAACAATGATCGAAATATAGTTGAACAACATTCTGGAAATACCATAAGTGTTTGTATATAGTGATTTAACGAAAGTTGTGCATGTTGTTGTGGTTTCAACTGTGTAAACAATGAAATAGTTGCAGGCATGTAAACAAAAACGACAAACCCTTTCCATATCCATATAAATCTCTGCTAAAAGCAGTTCCGATTGTACCAATACGACCGCGTCATGAGCATGTGTTGATGAATCTTTTAAAAATAGTGATTATACCAGGTGTTCGCAAAATGGGAGCAAAATGTCACCAATTGTGGACATTTGTGTACGGATTCTTATGAAGCTTGGAATCCAGCACTAAAGAGTAATGGACATGTCTTCAGGTTCCGAGTCAAAAGTTGATAGTATCGATGATAGTTTTGGCAGACTTCTTCTTCAGTTGACTTTACTTGATACACCCGTGAAGATCAGAGTTAGCATTGATCTTCAGTAACCCATGCGACTAACGGGATCGGGATGTCAGGCTTGCTGACTTAGTTCACACATATCATCGGTTCCCAACTGCGTAGATCAATGCTCATGATATAGATCACTGGATTGTCTGCTCCAGAGTCGATTATTTACAGACAGCCGCCATATTGCTGGAATATTGCTGAGTGCAACTCACTCACTCACTCATTATTTGATACGCAACTTGTACCAAATTCTTTGATCAAACAATTAATTTAGTGATGTTTACACAGAATGGTTATGTTATTTGATGCCTTGTCAGCGGCATCAACTACAAACTTTCCATGCAGAACGGACAGACTTTAGGTGACAGCTGGCTGGGACAGAACGGTTTCATCACAATTCTGGTTTCCCTTTTTCAGTTTCTGCATTCTACCAATGACAGCATCATGCACTGACCAATCTGAAAGACATTCTACAGGTTCCTCTTCTCTCTTGGCCCATTTTTGGATATGCTTCGACAGTATCCTCAATGAATTCAATATTGTAATCGCAATTGGTAGGAGGCAGATAACCTGGGCCATATTTGAATTGCCAACATTAGGAAAAGGAGGTCTTTAGTAGTTTCTGAAATTTCAAATATTGTGAGACATTTTGGGAAAAAGGTCTTGGATGGAGAACGTTACTTAAATTTATTGAATCAATTCGCCGGTTTGCAAATTTCCAATTCAGGAACATGCGGTCTTTGTCTGATTTAGCAGAATTCCTGATTTGGCCAAATGTCTCAAAGCAATATCAAGAACTACACTCTCCCACGATCCTGTGGTCTGTAGACCCACTCATCAGCAAACGTTGCTGGAGACGTTTAATATCTTTCAATGGCACAGAGTAAAGTCTTGTTCTTATTTTGTGAAGTCCCAATGGCGCCAGCAGGAGAAGCAACACATCTTCAAAAAAGAACGGTGTCATTTGTCCCTTCTTGTGACCATGGCAGCTTCGACCCCATGTGATGCCGGAAACAGATTCAATACTTTGACGATGGCAGTTCTTTGGTTCGAAACTAAGTCTGCCAAAGTCTATTATTTTGTCATTAGATTCATGTGGCAATATTGTACATAACAGTCAGTTGCAACGAGTTTGTCTTGACATTCTGTGAGGTCAACTGCATTTATGGCTGTTAAAATAGTGGAGTAGTTTTTCTGACATCCTGGAAAGGATGGAGTGATTATCAGAATATGAAATGTCGGTAGACACAATTGGAAACACTTTTATTGATGCCTGAAATATGCTGGCTGACTCGTGTCGATGGTTTCTGTTTCCGCGAAGGATATATTATTCAATGCCAATAATGACGTTTTGTGTTTGACGTCATACGTCTCCAAATGGTTTTGTGAAGCATGTTTTAGTTGTAAAGTTAAATTTATATTCAGGACGAGCTATCGGACAGGTTTTGAGACTATTTGCTCCTTTTGAACAAATACTGAGATAGATTCCACCTTTTGTCCAACCAAACATTTCTAATGTTTGTAAATAAGTCTTTAGTTTTTCAATAGAAGTTGATTTCATGAAATTCCAACGGACCACACGAGGACTGCTATCAAAATCATAGCTTGCAAAAGTCTCACCTGTAAGTGGGTGACAGTTTCGCTGTCACGGCCCAAACAGTTTCTGTTTTGTTCACTCAACATTTTTGTGTAAAATGCTACCAAGTTAGTGATTTGTCTCAGGGACAAAATATCCAAGAGCAGACAGATCGAGTTGGTTCATGTAAATAAAAGCGTGATCCATAAGAAATCTCTTCTAAAGCAGAGGCGACCGAACAATTACGGCACAAAATTGGCATGTGTTTATGAACCACTGTCAACATCATGATGGTATCAGACGTTCACCAAACGGTGAGCGTATCCTGCCCCACTGCTGGCACCTGTCATAAACATATTCAAAGGCCAGGCACTTGTTCACCTGAGAAATGACCGCCTCCGTGGTGTAGTGGTTAGAGCAGGTTAGAGCGGAAGGTCGCGGTTCGATCATACCAAACCGGCCGCGTTATACCAAAAGACGATAAAATATGGTACTTGTTGGCCTCTGCCTGGCGCTCGGCATTAATGGGTACAATAAGGACTGGTCGGCTCGGAGTCAGTATAATGTGTCTGAGCGGGGTATTCATGCTTAACTGCGGCATGGTATCTCAGTGAGCTTGCACTATAAAACCAGCTTAAGTCTGGGCTAGTACAAGCAGCCGCACATACACATACACACTCATGCACGTCGTCATATGAGCAAAATATTCTTAAGTACGATGCTAAACCCCATTTCACCTCACCTCACCTCACCTGCGAAGTATCGGGAACGAATGGTACAAGTCAAAGCTGGGATTTGCATAGGGCGTCATGTTTGTCACTGTTGCGTCATTGTTCCTCCACATGTCTTCCATATAACATTTTGAAAGGGGCCTTGAATGTTGTAACCTTGATCGAACAACGTGTTAACAAGAGTCGTACGACACTCAATGAAACTGAACTGGTAAACTGAAAATTCTCGATTATACCTCAAAATTTGTGAAATGTAAGGTTGGAGCTGTTGGAATATGAAGTTGACTATTGGAAGTTGGAATCATCCCTCTTGTTGTCTACAGCCTTAGGGAGGGTAGTTTTGTCACACACAAGTTATATAAATAGATCTAAATAGAAAACACATGAGGCGGTCACACGTGTTTCCTTTCATTCTAGTTAGGTGGGTAATTTAGTGGAAATTATCTCGATAAACAATAAGGTGCGGTGCAGGTATGCACATAATGAGATGGTCGTAGCTTTATAAGTATTAGATGGTTTCACCTATGTAAAACAGTAGAGTGGCTAGGGGAATGTAAACAATGAAATGGTTGCAGTTATGCAAACAACAAAATTGGAACGGGTAGTGATGAAAATATCGGGAGAAGATGCGTTGGCATTCCAAACATGCCAGGTTGTGACGCCAAAGTTGAAATCAAGACAAATCAGTCCATATCAAAAGGTTAATTCAGTCTTGGGTTCAGTTCTGTGTGCACCAAATATATTATGGGCTCTATGTTCACCAAATGCATCATGCGCTCTATGTGCACCAAATGCATTATGGGTTCTATGTGCACCAAATGCATTATGGGTTCTATGTGCACCAAATATATTGTGGGCTCTATGTTCACCAAATGTATCATGTTGTTGTTTTTCATGTATTTTCTCACCCTGAAAGCAGTTCACACAGTACTGTTTGAGATTCGTTCATTCCAATTAGGTAGAATTCCCCAAGTTTTAGGTTCAGACAGGCTGTTGGGCGCTTTATTACTGATACTTTGATGTACAGACAAAAGTACACACCCGGGAGTACTTCAAGTTGTGCCCATGGTTTGGTGTCACGTTTCTTAATACGCGGCCGGACAATGAAAGCTTGGGAATAAGTGGTTATGCTGCATAAAATTAAAGGAAGGCTATTTTGAGTAATCGAGCATCTCTCATGAAGGGTGTTTCAGAGAATTGTGTACTGGTGGCCTTCACTCAAAAGCCGCAAATAGTGGTATAGGTAGTGCGCTGCGAAATCTGCATACACAGGAACACGCGCATATGTTTTGAGAGGCAAATAATTCAGTTACAACAAACAGGTTTAAAAGGTTTTTCTGTTTTTTAATGAAATGGATTGGCAAACAGCCTAATGGCTTATCTGAATGTCGTACCACTACAAAAACACGAGAACATCAGATGCTAGTTCGATCCTATACGTTAATCAATAATATGCTCGTCCGATTATAAGCAGAAAGTATATTATTAAAAGAAACATTGATCACTCTACATAATTCTTAATTGAACGTATGTACTTTAAAGTTTTGAAGACGGTTATATGTACATAATCAGATACATTATGTGATAATAGACATTTTTTGACACGGTAATAAATAGGAAATAAATTAAGGTCCTTAACTATTGATACTCTGTACCATGTATGTTGTGAAGGAATGCTGAGGTAAACAGGGGCGGTGGGGTAGCCTAGTGTTTAAAGCGTTGGCTTGTCACGTGGAAGATCCGGGAGACGGGTACCTGGGTCCAACTCATTACCCACCCATCCCGGGTATCCGGGTTACCCAGCCCAGCCCTAATACCCGATGCTGCGGACGTGTCGCTATACTGTCCACTCATTGTGAGAGTTATGATTACATACAAGAAACACTTAGCACCAATTTTACCTCCATCCATTCCTGCCCCTGTCACTGGTATGAACACCTCTATTTGCAGAACTTTGAATCTTGTACATAGCAATGATGTTCTGAAGCTTTCCTGAAAAATTCAGCTTTCTACTATTGTTTTCCAATGTCATGTCTAATGCTCCTGGCCTACTCTAGCAGGACCCCTGAACAGTCGTTTTCCTGATGCTAGTCGCCATGGGCTCCCTTCCTGACCTCATTGAAACAAACATTTAGCTGGGAAATGGACCATGTGCTGAACATACTTTACAAACTGTTTTATTGTGAGATGTTCAATGTAACGGTTGTATAATGAAGCTAAACGACGTTCCGTTATCTGCTTTTTGTACTACTGCGAAGTCGCCGCTGAATGTAGTCAAGGGCCTAGATTCTCGAATCTCTCTTAGCGCTATGATCGTCGTAAGGGGCATACATTAACATTAACTTACACCTATCTTAGCGCTAAGAGAGCTTCGAAAATCTAGGCCAAGGAGGTCAGTGAAACAAACATAATACGCTACATTCTTCCCTTCTGTTTTAAACAGTACTGAGCATTTTAAATATATTAGAATTCTAGTAAGTTGTGTTCTGAATGCTTCATACGTATGAGGGGCGATGGGTTAGCCTAGTGGTTAAAGCGTTCGCTCGTCACGCCGAAGACCCGGGTTCGATTTCCAACATGGGTACAGTGTGTCCCCCGCCGTGATATTGCTGGAATATTGCTAAAAGCGGCGTAAAACTAAACTCACTCACTCACTCACTCACGACTGAATTAAACTGTAAAATCTGTTTGAATGTGTGGTAACGTGATGGACTTGATTGACCCTAAATGAGTTAAGCTCCTAAACATGCTCAAATCCTAAATGTGTCAAATTTATAGGACGTAGGTTTGCTAAGGTTTATATTGAACGTCTAAACACATGTTTACAATGCATTTACGGTGTTCAATTTCATTATTATGTTGGCGGTAATGATGCAACAACATCAAAATTTAAACAGCAAAATATTGAACGACCAGTAGAGTCGTTTGTGTGGAAAACGGGATACAATACAGTGCCTCTGAAACCCTACATGCAGGATGACGGTGTCAGCTAACGTCGCCGTACTGTCCTATAAATCATGTATGTAATATAAGCATAACAAAAGATAAAGAATAATGTCAGTGGATTCAAATTATGTTCGCCACTGTATGTATCGACCGACAACATTACTTAATATTTCATCATATCACATCGATCCACGTTGATGCAACCGAATATGGATACATTCAAGCCAATGAATATTTGTATGCAACAAAACGTGCTGGGTTCGGCGTGCGCATGTCAATAGTTTAAACGCATATTACCAATAATTCTGTTATGACCACCAGGCTGCTGAAAGTGTCAGTGTGTAAAGGCATTATTCAAATAGCTAGGTTCCATTGATCTCTCCACAAGCATCGATAACATACCGTTCAAACTGACAATGAGTTTTGGTCCCTGAATTCCAGATAGAACCATTTCATTTCATTCGATATACCTTTATTGCAAAACGTTGGAATCTAAATGAAACGGACTATAGCAAAGCGGTTAATGCTTTGCCTGATTTATTTACACGGGATTACGAAAATACCCCTGCTGTATTGTGTATGACGTACAGGAGCTACAGTTTTTATCAGTAGTTTTATCGTAAAGTGGAACAGTAATAAACCCTGATCTAGCTGATAGTGTCTCACAACAGATGCAGGTTGTTTGATGCAAGTGTGCCGTACAGTGACACCATGGCTTCCAACATGTTTGATATGTTTGATATATCCGGGCGAATGGTGGATTATTAAAAAGAGATTTGGGTGAACAGCACTGTACACTAGCTTAGTCTCTCACATCGTCAACACGACAGTTTGGCTGACCCTTATATGCACCATCTGGATCCATAAGTATCACCCATGTCATTGGATGTAGGCTTCCGGTAGATGAATGGGGCGGTGGGATAGTCTAGTGGTTAAAGGGTTCGCTTGTCACGCCGAAGGCCCGGGTTCGATTTCCCATTTCTGGTGTCCCCCTCCGTGATATTGCTCGAATACTGCTAAAAGCGGCGTAAACCCATACTCACTCACTGAACCGAAGGAGTACAATATAATATCCTTGAATCGTGGCAGTAAACGTATTCAGAAATACACATGTCGATTTATCACCCAGCATTTCGTAAAGATAAAGCAACAAGGATAGAGTGTTGTTGTTTACATGTAAGAGGATGTATTTGAAGTGTACAATTTAATACAGAACAAACTTTATGGATATAAACTTCTTTTATTATCCATAATGCCTGTTCTATATTGTACTTCCCAACTTCTAAAATGCCACTCAAAGAAGTTATGTACAACTTAAGAAAATCAGAGTTCATGGCCAGTCTTGTGGTACATTAACGCGGATATTAACGTCTTTCTAGTAGTCAGCTTTTTGTCTTTGCTGTAATGAATTCATCTTATCTCTGTCAGAAAAGAATGATATTTTCATTGTTCATGTAAATGCGACTTTCATGTAAATGCAGTCTGGTGATGTTCATGCCGGCAAAGTATGACCATCCCACGCGAACAAACACTGAACTATGTATTCACGCCTGTTGATTATTGCAGCGTCAGACTTCCATTTATTACCCAGGATGTTCAGAGACAGGTGGTGAGGAACTAAATCTGTACTATACGTCATATGTGTCTGCTGTAGTGCTGTTGTACTTGGGTGTTAGTTTGATCATATCATCCTTCTCACACTCAGCTTAATGTTGCACGTGAAAGACATGACGAGACTCCATCATAAATATTTTATTCAACTAAACACATGTAAACAGTTAACATCGCTGTTCTGTATTAGTTTTCTACCTACTACAGGGGTAGCCTAGTGGTTAAAGCGTTCGCTCCTCACGCCGAAGACCCTGGTTCGATTTCTCACATGTGTACAAAGCGTTAAGCCCATTTCTGGTGTCCCCCGCCGTGATATCGCTGGAATATTGCTAAAAGTGGCGTAAAACTAAACTCACTCACTACTACGTACTACAATCGACTGTACGTGTAATGTAGTATATACATCAATACATACAGTAGTTGGCCATAAGTGAGTCATCATTAGTGAAATTTCCATAGACTTACATGTTAATTAACTTTTGCAAGAATAATTTACATAAATTGAGTAGAAGTCATTTATTGTGATATTTTGCAAACATCTTGGAAATCATCTTCAGCTACGTGTACATAATTTTCTTTCATCTTTCCGTTGATTAGTTATGGAATGACACCTGATTAAGCACCATAAGTACAACTTTTAATCTATCCCCTAGACTCTATTGTTCGTTCATGTCTAATATATGTTGTTGGAATAGTTGCAGTTTTCTTAATAACCATCGGAAAATTGAATGGAAATTATGTGTATGTAGCTGAGATGATTTCCCAGCTCGTAGATAAGTACTGAAAGCAATTCGACCGAAACTAAATTTATGAAAATTATTCTTGCAAGAGTTTATTAACATGCAAGTCTATGGGAATTGCACTAATGATGACTCACGTATGTCCAACTACTGTAGATCAAGTGCGTACCTTGGTCAAAACCTGTCAACGTGAGGCACTCGACAACTTTCAGCTCTCATTTCGATTCGATGCAAAATGTTCAGCTTGGCGACGTGAAGCCCATTAAAAGATATACACATGGAATAAACTATCGCAATACGTGATTCTTAACCCCCGTTTAGTCATTTATATTTTTTCTATCATGATTATGTTTGTTTGCATGATTAGTTTGACCCTTTTATTCCGATATTGATTTAGATATGCATGTGCATCGAACAAAGGCGAGCATTACTTGCAATACGTGAGCCCGTCATTAAGCAAATGTCAAGTTTCAGTAAACTGTGCTTACAGATCGATAACTTGGGAAATTAATTGATTTCATTGTTGATAAACAAGATTGGACTCCCTCAACTGTAACTGCTCAAAGATGGCAAATTATTGGAATGCGGAATGCCGGCATGTAATTGAGGGCTATTGCAAGAGACTATCACGCTGATGATTAGAAAACGTCAGCAAACTAACGACGTTAAGGACCTACAGCAGTAATACAGGGAGGATAGAGCCCTTCTCTAAATCACAAGACTTTTCCGTTTATGTCAAGTGGCTTGTTAAGAACAAAGTGACTTCCATATCGACTATTGTCCAAGAAAAGAATCACCTAACATCGGTCGGGTATAGAGACAGACGACCTAGCACACTTCCGCTCCAGAGTACAAAGCAGCATCACAAGCCTTATGTAAATGTTGGGACACGTAGCTTTTGGCGGGGCTTCGCTGAAGGTGTTGGGTGCCTCTCACATGACTGTAAACTTGACCTTGCGACGATCAGACAAAAAGTGAATGACAAGAGTACGTCACTGTCATCCTAGACAGGGTTGTTGTACCACATGTCGATGACTATTCCCTGAACACAAGGACAGTCTGCATGAACGCCAATGTTGGGGCGGGGGGTTGGGGTTCAGCGACGTAAGTTAATACAGCTGGCGGAGGTTTCACCAGATACTGGCAGTGTGCTCGGTTATTGAAACTTATGTGATTTCTTCACTGTTTGTCAGAATCTTATCTTCGCACTTGCTAACGTCATAAGACTTGCTTCTCTGAATACAATACAGTTTTTGCGGTTAGATTTGCCATTTAATATTCATTCAAAGTAAGTTAAAATGAGGTTGGGATAAGTTCCTTTGCTATGATTAATGATAACAAATTGATACTATGAAATATATTTGGTGTTGCGATGTTTTTGCCATGGGTATTTGGGGCGGTCTTACTCTAGGCCTACTCAAGATGCTGCGACTGTGCCCTCTTCCAAGCACATTGTCTCGAAGGTGTTTGTTCCTGAATGAATGTACGGACTTCACGACATGGTCGCCCAAACACTCCCGACACAAAACAACTGTCGGCCTCAAGACTGATTTGGTTGCATACATACAAAATGTGAACATTTAAAGTCCACCAGGACTGTAGCTTAAAACCTCGTGGATAGGTCCGGTTACCTTTCCCTATTATAATGGCGACCTTCTCTCTTGTAGGTTTGACTCACACAATATCCGAGCCGTCTCGAGTTTCTTCCTTGAGTGGCATTTAGAAATTGTGTGATGAACAACAGGGAAAGTTCTGTGAATATTCTTGAATTAAAGAAGATGTGTATCCAAAGAACTCTTCCTGTTGTTCGACTAGAGTTTGTTGATTGTCACACGTTCAGTATAGAGTTATTTAAAAGACTCGGGCGACCAAACTGATTTTCTTTGCTCAAACTGGTATCCCCCTGGGTCGGACAGGATATACAGGAGATCGAACAACCATGAACGTTGATTGCACAATACAGATACTGGTGTTGGTGTGACTGACCTACTGCAAGGCCGAAATTCAAAGAGCGGTTTTTGTTATGGAAGGTTCCTTATAGTTATTGTGAGTACTTACATCTGGCTGCGTTAAAAGTAATTGAAAAAAATGTCAAATAAAGACATTTCAGCGTCGCTGCTGCCATGTTTGCACATGAATACCGGGAACACATTATTAATGCATATACACAGAAATGTCAACAATGCTTATGTTTGGGTAAACATCAGCTCGTTTACGAAAGTAATTTGTTTTTTGTTTACGTTTAACCACCTGTGTCCCAATGTGCCGCTCGCCGCTTCTATCAGAGACTGGTTGCTAGGTGCAAGTGTACGGAGACAAGTCAGTGCAGATTGTTTCGCAATCCCTTCTGCTGAATCTAATCGTCCTGCTGGAAGTATTTATTCAATTGAAAAATTATTCTTTCCCAATTAATAGCAATCTGACCTTGTATTTCGTCAGCTGTTGCCGTATACTACTGAGTAGCCATTATGTATGTGGGCGTTTTAGAACACAGCAAAACGCCGATTTAACACACACCAAGGGAATAATTAAACGTGGCCATTAAAACTTTTATATACGTTCGTTTTTCGCGAAATATTGTCCACTATTTTGTATTCATCCAATATCCATATTCACATCATTCAGATCTTGCAATGAAAGACTTGTCTTGTATATATCAGAAGGTTTTTTTTGATAATTGTAACTAATTATTCAAATCAATTTAATGGTGCCAGAGAAAACCTTCTGGGTATAGTGGGGCTCATTGACGCCCACCTCGCTGGGTGCTTATATGAAGCATTTCTGTCTTGACCTTGACCCGAAGCATTTATTTATTGCAGTAATGTTGTATGCATGTTGCTAGCGCTGAAAGTGCATGCAAACCTCATTTATCACCTAGGGAATAAAAGTATCGATTTGTCCAGTTGTTAAAGAAATTGATTTGCCATTATTTTTTAATGCTCGTAGAATATTATCGGCAATAGAATGGGAATATATGTCACAATAGGATCCTCGTTAACCATGGAGGGGCACTCTAGGAACACAGTGCTCTTCCCCGAGTCGCCATCCAGCGAAAAGGTTGAGCGTATGTCACTTACCATGGAGCACACACGTCAACTCACACCAACATCAGCAACAACAGCCAGCAGCTCAAACTTCCGATTAGGTGTAAATCGACCGGTGCAAGATTCATGGTCAATTGTTCTTATAGCTATTCATCCATGTCTTTTCCCACAGAAATGCAGTTGTTTATGTGTTTATTTCCAGCTTGTTTGACGTGGCATTCGGCAGTTGTAGTTGAACGAAGACAGGGTGGGCACAGATTTCTGATATTTAACGTGATGCATATGTACGATCTTTCATTGTTGTAGTCTGTCGCGATATTCATCCGATTAACATCCTGGGCCTCCTTTCATAAAGCACGAAGGTGATCGTAAGTCACTAAGGTAACCTTAGCGCAATGTTAATGAATGGGAGTTAAGGTTAACTTTTAGTAAAGGTTACTTCGTGAAAGGGACACGTGAAGATCCGGGTTAGAATTGGTCTTCAGTAACCCATGCTTGTCGTAAGAGGCCACTAACGGGATCGGGTGGTCAGACTCGCTGACTTGGTTGACACATGTCATCGGTTCCCAGTTGCGTAGATCGATGCTCATGCTGTTGATCACTGGATTGCCTGCTCCAGACTCGATTAATCACAGATTAAAAACTGGAATATTGCTGAGTGCGGCGTAAAACTAAACTCACTCAATCACTTCGTGAAAAGAGCCCCTGCGTCCTGATGTCGAATTCAGTTGCCAGGTGCCAGCATACACAGACAAACCAATGACTGAAAGCGTCTGCAAAAAGCCACGACATCGCATACGGTTGGAAAGAGGAGTTGGGGAGAGTTTTCCCAATATCCCATGCTTCTCGTAACTGCCAACCAGAATGAGGATCGGTTGGTTTCAATAGGTAACCCGGTTGACTGCACGTTACAGTTGCAAGGTAACCCGGTTGTAGCTCCTTCTGTCAATCACTATTATGTTTGATTATATTGGTGACTACAGTGTAACCTTGATCACTCACAATTCCACAGATCCATGAAGATCCGGGTAAGAATTTAGTAACTCTTGCTTGGCGTTAGAGGCGACTTTCGAGATCGGGTGGTCAGGCTGGCTGACTTGGATGACCCATTTATCGTATCCCAATTGCGTAGATCGATGCTCATGCTGTTGATCACTGGATTGTCTGGTCCAGACTCGATTATTTACAGACCGCTGCCATATTGCTGGACTATTGATGAGTGTGCAGCGTAAAACTAAACTCACTCACAATTCCACACAAGTGTTCAAAGTGTCTAGTGACTTATTCCAATACAACATGCTCCTCTCAGGGAGTTACGGGTGTATGTCGTAATCCAACACCCATGACGTCACTGCTAGTGGTATACACAATCACAATGCTGCCCTGTATGCTACTTACGGCACGAGATGTGAGGAGCAACACGGCTCACGGGAACCTTAATAAGCAGGCTGTCCCACCTAGAAAAAGCCATAGACATAAGGGAGAAAAAAGATTACTTGCCTATCAGTTTGATTGCAGGTGTTGTGAGTATTTTTGCTTCACTTGACAATATCGACCGATTCCTTTTGAGACAATTTAACACGGTTTACCGGTTCGGCGTCTATTTATGTGGCATTGTCAGGTTAATGGGTGAGTGAGTTGGTTTTTACGCCGCTGTTAGCAACATTCCAGCAATATCACGGCGGGGGACACCAGAAATAGGCTTCACACATTGTACCCATGTGGGGAATCGAACCCGGGTCTTTGGCGAGACGAGCGGTTACCCCGCCGCCCCGTTGTCAGGTTCAGCTATGGCTAATTTCACTGCATGTAATTAGCGCTGGAATATAATAATTAAATCAAGGCCTATACCTCGACATAATAGGGGCAGTCATGTGTCAGTTTCTTCCTTGTTGAGAATAAGATTACTTGTACATGAAACTCCGGCATGACGTTCAAACACAATTACGGATTGGCACGTTACGGACAAGATTAAAGGTATAGGCTCTTTCTAAATGTACATTGTTAGTGCAAAAGAATATCGAGTCTCAACTATCCTCAAAGCCAATTCCATGTGGCGTAAAAAGAAAAGTGGCTGTGGAAAATGTGATTGATTGATTGATTGTTGTTTAACGCCGCACTCAATCCAAGACCAATTCCAATCCGGATCGTCTCGGGTCTGTGGAAAATGTATGATTGGATTAGTACAAAAATGACACAAGGAGTTCGCGAAATGCGGCACATCAATAAACTCAACTGAGGGAATATGCTTGGGAATCGTCAATTACTCATTGCGCTGTTTCGATACCTGTCGGGATTCTTACTCAGAATATCGGTCGTACTTGTGAGTTGACTCACAGGGAGTGAGTCGTTCCTAGTGGTTCAGTTTCCCGTTTGTCTGGCACGGATTTCAATATTTTCACTGTAACAAGATGTGTATAGATCAGGCGTACAATCCTAAAAAACGTTATTTTCCCAAGTTTCGAAGCCTTTAACACTTAGGGTCATGTTTCCATTCTAAACACGTTCAGGACCTAAATATATAAACATTTAGCTACATGTGGTTATCCCAGTATTACGCAGGGCATGTCATATACGCCACAATCTTTGGACTAGCACCCATGCATATAGATATTAAATGAATATACAACAAGACATCTTTTGTTGAAGGTTTTCTGTAGTTGCGTCTGGATGTAAAAGAACATACAAAGATTAACATTGTTAGAAATTAAATTTACTGTTTTTCATAAACATATTCATTAATTCTTGGCAATACATGAGCATTACATATACTTCACCATACATATCCATCGAAGATCGAATCAGATGTTCGTCCTTTGTGTTTTATATATCTGAGATTTCACTGAAGTAACTGAATATTCTAAGGTTGTGAAGTAGGTAATTATTTCCTGAACGTAGTTATATGCATGCATGAGTGGTTCTTTGTCAATGCAATAGCAATGGCAGTGTGACTTTGACAGATATTTTTCTAAATTCAATTCATTTGCCAATTAAATTTTATAATAATAATGGTATAGGCATATTTATAATGCGCCCCTTCCACACCCTGAGGCATGCTCAAGGCGCTACAGATTATTTACATTAGAGTATTTACAGCTGAAAGTATAAGTATATACTGAGAAAAGGTGGGTTTTAAGTCTGGACTTAAAAATGTCAATTGTGTCAGAGTTTTTAATGGCTCTTTGGAGAGCTCCAAAGCACAGGTGCAGAGTAAGAGAACGATCGGTAACCAAAGGGTTTCAGTTTGTAGGATGGGATGACCATAGTGGAGCGGCTAAGCAGATAAAATGTGCACTTAATGTGCCATCAGTGTAATAATGGGACGACTATTTTTAAAAAGTACTGACCCAAAATACTGGTGAAACATCTTCAAAACATAGCTGAGTCAATGTTATGAACACTGGCTCTCGCACCAGTGCATGTACATGAGGACTGTTTGCACTTGCATTGGTTGTTACATCCCTTTTTACTGACACGATACCAACTCCTGACAAGATTCTGGTGTAGTGTCGTACAGTAGGGAACATACTGCCCACTTTTCTTCTGTATCCAACCCCACTCAGTTGGAGATGGCAGTTCAGGCTGTGGAAGAATGACTGACCCCACACATGACCTGCCTGGTAAGCTGCCCTTTTGACATGCTGTACATGTGTTGATGGGATGGGATGAATTGAGTTTTACTTCGCAAATAATCTCAAACAAAAGTGATTGAACATAAAAAGAAACATATTCCCAAAGCATCCTTCCATGATGGTAGGGAATGAGCAGTTGCAATATAGTGCTCTTACTTCGTGTGGGTTTGAAGCTGAGGGAGGTTCTAAGCCTTAATCTCTGTGTGCTCGAAGTATCACCGATCTCATCCTGAAGGATATCTAGTTGATTTGGATACTTCTACTGTGATATCTCTCATGAGCGGGATAAAGAGTCGTCTTAACTTCTGACGTCTGGTGCTCGTTCTACATAGATAGATGCGTGGGACTCTGACCAGACGCAGTGATAAGTCTTCATAGATTGATGCGTACGACTTTAACCAGATGCGCGACTATGCTTGTCGTAAGAGATGACTAACCTGATCGGATGGTCGGGCTCGCTGGCTTGGTTGACACATGCCATCAGTTCCCAATTGCGCAGATCGATGCTCATGCTGTTGATCACTGGATTGTCTGGTCCAGACTCGATTATTTAGAGACCGCCGCCATATAGCTGGAATATTGCTGAGTGTGGCGTAAAACTAAACTCGCTCACTCTAACCAGATGCAGTGATAAGTCTTCTTTATCTTCATTGCCAAATATTAAAGATAATAGTGGGATATAAAACTGTCGGTCTGGCTGATTTTTGGCAATAACATTAAAACGGAGACCAAGATGCACGGATGCATTGGGACCTTTATCAAATCTGATGAGGCTGAGGTCTATATAATGGAATTCTGACATTCTGGGTGAGTTTGGAGCCTTCACCATGGTGATGACAGAGCTGAAGGGCGCTAAGATTGACCCCAGTCTTGAGATTCTTGAAGTTCTGAGGTTGTATATCTGCTGGAATCCCCTTACTTCTGTCAAATTGGTCAAGACTCTTCGACTTATCATCATACAGGCTTCTGGTAGATCTGCATAGAGACCGGGAGACTTCTGCTCTGCTGGAATAGCCGCGCCTGGTCAAAATCTTCTTGATATTCCCAATGCGTGCAGATCGAAGACACTCGGATTTTTATGCTTCTGCTTCATGTGAGGATAAGTGAGAAGCTTTGACCAATCTGGAAGTGTTAGAGCCGGATTGCCTGCTAGCTCGGTGAGTTGGCTGTCCTGGTCTTCAAAGACTGATTGGACAGTCGAGGGACCCAGTGGCTAATGGCTCGGATAACTGCCTAACCTCAGTGATTGATGTGAAGTAGCTTCTCTTCTGGAGACCACAGCTCTGAGGTTACATCTGTGTTGAGGTGCTCCCCAATCCTGTAGAGACGCATCTACATACAGATGCAGGTTGAAGCTTTGCACGCCCAGAAGGTCCTTGCGCAGACCTTTGATTTCCTCGTCCACCATTGGAGATACTTTGGTAGGTGATGTGGTAGCAGCAGTCAGGCTAGAAACCTCTGGATTGGTCGTAGTTGCAGTCTGCCCCTCTTCGTGAGTGATTGGGATGACGTTGGGCATCAATCGTAGCGTGTATTTCAACTGACGTTTGAGTATAACGGCTTGTTGAAGTGATTAAATGCCATTGTCTAGGGAGAAGGTGCATCAAACTACCCTGTTGTGCAGGAAGCTCACGATGGAGCTTGGTTACGCATGTGAATAAGCACGGGACCTGAAATTGCCAAACTGTAGAACCCTCCACTGGTATTTTTGATGGTTGAACAGGAATCGTAGATACTTCCTGGACCCTGGGTGGATTGGCATATGCAGATATGCATCCCTTAAATCCATGCTTGCCAGAAAGTTGTCCTGTCTTATCATCTGCTTCAGCTGTAGAAGGTGGAGAATTCTGAACCTCTCTGTCCCCAATACGTGATCATTGTTGAACTTCTTCATATTAGTCTTATATTAGGACTTTTCCAATAAATTGTTCTTGGGAACCAAGAAAATTGGGGAGCAGAACCCTGGGTCGAGTGCCTCTTGACGTTTATTGCTTCTTTGGATAGAAGTGACTCCATCGCATCTGTGAGCTTTGGGTGTAGGGTTTCTGCGTAATGTATCTGCGGAAGATAGAGTGGACCGGTGGCGTCGTGTTCACTAGATGGATGATCTATTCCTTAAGATTTTTGTGATGAATGGGTCTTCCAGAAGGTCCCACTTTGGCCAATACTTCCTTGTCGACGTAGTAAGGTGAGTCCCGCCGATGCTGAGCAGATCTGGTTGGAGATAGATTCCTGGTACTTTTCCTGGTTGACCATGGACAAAAGCATACATTCTTTGTTGGACTGCGGATGTTTGAAGTGTGATATCATCGTCTTGTTGATAGATCTGGACATGGTGAGGACCAGGAAGACTCGTCTGATAATAGTATCAAGCTGAGCAAGCAGGGAAGACCCTGCATTCTAGTAGCTTTGGTTCTTGATGACTTGCAAAGTTGCTCCAGTTGGTGGTAAGGTGAAGGAGGACGATCATTCGATGGGGAAGCTATGGGTAACCCGTCTGCAACCCAAGTTAACAGGTATTTATCATCGTAGATTGATGTTGGCCCTTCATGATACGGTTCTAACACAGTTGGCACTAATATGAGAGTGTGAAGAGTGACATGCTTGGTCAAGTGCATCAGCTGCACATATGCAGCTGGGAATGTGTTGAGGTGAGATGTGTTTTTTTCTATTGAAGGGGAACACAAGCACTTGATTTTTCACTACTTTTCGCAAATGAGATCAGATAAGCAATTAGTATGAGTCAGGATGAGTGTTTGCATTTAAACAGTTGATATTTACCATTAAACAATAAAACCAATTAAGCATGATTTGTACCGGAAAATATGACTGCTCCCTTGCGAAAGACAATCTGAGGTATCTCCCTTGTTTGCCCTTGAACCATGAAGTTGGGGAATAATCACATAGATTTTGATTGTTAGACATGGTTAGACTGAAGAGACCTGGAGAGATCTGACAGACGAAATGCTTTCAGGAGCTGGGTGTCATCAGCATAGGCATGGTGAGAAACTGTGTGGTCTGTAGAAATCCTTCCGACATATCCTGTATACAACACAAACAGGACCGGACCAAGGACTGATCCCTGTGGCACACCAGTTGTGATTACAGCGCCTATAAATCTCTCACTACCAATGACAACAGATTACTGTCAGTCAGACAGATAAGACGTCACCCACTGAAGGACAAGGCCTTCAAGTCCGTACTGTTGTTTGAGCCTGGACAAGCGTCTATGGTGGTCAGTTGTGTCGAAGGCTGCAGAGAGGTCCAAAAACACTAGAGCAGCGATCCTACCATCATCAACAGCACAACGAAGCTAATTCGTCACTTGCGGTAAGGCAGTCTCCGTACTATAGTATTGCCGATACGCTGACTGGAATTCATCAAACAGAAGATGTTTGGAGAGATGGTCTTTCAGCCTGACATGCACAGCCTTCTCAGTTATCTTGGAAATGAAGGATAAATTTGAGAAAGTCGAAAGTTCTGAAGATTCTGAAGGTCCAGGTCAGGGTTTTTTTCAGCAGAGGTTTGACTACAGCGTGCTTGAATCTGTTTGGAAATACACTACTCTCCAAAGTTGGGTTGACAATTTTGGAAATGCTTGGCAGCAACAAGTCAAGATATTGAAACAGACGTTTAGTTGGTATGGGGTCAGAGTCGCAGGTGGCAGGCTTCGAAGAGCGGATAATTGATTCAATGGCCTTGGGGCTGAAGGACGCAAACTGTGTTAGTGGATCGCCTGTGAAGAGAGGTTCACTGAAACACCTATCAACTTCCTGGACTGAAAGTCATTGTCGAATGGTATCAATCTTTGAGATGAAGAATGAGTTGAACGCATCTGCGAGTTCAATCTGATTTTGTCCGGGAGGTAATCTATCACCATCACCTCCCTTACCAGCAGGGTATTCATAAACCTTTAAAGGAAGCAGATTTCCCCATACTATCCTCTATACTGTGAAGACAATATTTCCTTTTAGCGGAGATGATTAAAGAGGTGGTAGCATTTCGGCACTGTTGATACATCTGCCTGTGAATTTCCAGGCGTGTTTTACGCAACTGTCGTTCTCTTCTGCGCCGCTGAGTCTTAGAGTGACGAATCGACTCGTACCACGGAGCGTGAGGGCGGAGTATCACCTTCTTCTCAACTGCCGGAGCATGTTTGTCTAGAAGAGATGTGAGGGTGTGATGGAAGAGCTCAACATGGTCCTCAACATAAGGGGGGAGGATCAGTGAGGAGGTTTGAATTAACCAAGTCAAGTCTGAAACTATCTGGCTGAATCTTCTTGATGTTTCGACGCATCAAGATTGAATGCTTGCTGTTTGGCTTAAAGGTCACATGCAACGTAAAACACAACTTTGCAGATTCTGCTACCTTTCGGTATGGACTTACCGAAACAAATAGTCAAAAATGCAAATTCAACTTATAAAATTGAAAAATAACGCGATGAAAAAAACCGCGCGAAATCGGAGTTCAAACGTTTCACTAATTTTCCCCAGACTTTTCGGGGGAAAACTGGTTTCAACAGCTGGGCTGCGCTCATAGCACGTGCGCAGTGAAATAGGTTTGCGCAGCTTGGAAGCGGGTTGTCCGGTGAATACTCGGTGAAGGCTTTGGTGTGAGCTATTTTTCTAAGGTTTTGTTGATATCTCCCAGGCGCGAGCTTTTTATATGTTATGACAGTAAATTAACTGTTTATATAATTTCATTTGTCTATTTCACCACACGTTCTTCTTACCGAGTCTCGCGCCGAAGACCCGGGTTCGATTCCCCACATGGGCACAATGTGTTAAGCCCATTTCTGGTGTCCCCCGCCGTGATATTGCTGGAATATTGCTAAAAGCGGCGTAAAACTAAACTCAGTCAGTCAGTCTTACCGAGTCACTTTCTCAGTTCGATATTTGAAAGCAATGTCATTATCTAGCGTTGACAGAATTTCTAAGTGTGATATAGATATGTCGTTGTCTCAGACAAAACTCAATGTCTTGTTTTCTTGATACCAGTGTGTCTGCCTGCCTGTCTGCTAATGACAATATTCAATACACAGCTGCTATCACTGACCACATGCAATTTGAACTTAACACCAATCAGGCTATACACCATAAACAAAATGCATTGATTTATGGCCCGAGTTCGGTCTCTGTCACATTATGTAATTACACACACAGGCAGGTGTGAAAATGGAACACATGACATGTTATGATGTCTGTTGATTGTAAAATGTTATACACAAAAAATGAGCATGTATTTACAAAACCCAACATCTCTATAAATACACACACAATGAGCCGTGAGGGCATCTGCAAATGAAGCAGCCGTTACACTTGAGTGCACACCCAACCGCTCTGACTGGGTTCGGTATCCCAGCTGCTTCGTTTCTTGGGAAGTAAACCCAAGTACAAAATATTGCACTTTTGATTTGCGATTGTACGCTTATAATTTTGTTTATATGTTTTTTCATAACCGGCAATGTATATTATATGTCATGAATAAATGATAATTGTGTTTTAATTATGTTTGATTTTTGGGTTGCATGTGACCTTTAACTAAGTCAATAGTAAAGAAGACATTGAATTGGTCAGACATCTGGCGATCGATGACTTCATCTTCTTTGTTAATACTGTAGTTGCTGTGTGTAATAATCCAGTTGAAAATGTTGCCAGATTTGTGTGTGGCGACAGACACATGCTGGGTAGGGAATAATTATTCAGTAACTGGATGTATTTCTTGACTTCGGACTTCTCGTGAGCATTGAAGTGCACATTAAAGTCGCCAAGAATTACTGTGTAGTATGTATTTTTAGTGTGTTGCAAAGAGGGTAGATAAATCTGGAAGAAAGTCATTGTTTTTTTAGTTTGTTTTTAGCAGAGGGTGGAGGTCAGTAAATACACACCAGGCTGAAGGTAGCCTGTCCAGAAGTTATCACAACGTTCATGTTCTCAAAGGATTTAGAACTGTTTCCTGAGTCACTACGACGAACAGTGAGGGATTTCCTGTAGAGAATTGCGATTCCGCCTCCACTTGCGTCAAGCCTAGGGCAGTGGAGGAGAGAATGTGACATTGGTGTCATTTAAGCTATCTTAGCTTCATCACCCGTGTTCCTTAACCACGTTTCAGTTAGAATGAGCACATCTATGTCATAGTCAATGATCATATCAAATATGTCAATAGGTTTGTTTCTGGCTGACTGAGCATCCCAGAGTCACATTTTAAGAAATGTTGGAGGCTCTGTAGGATGCACCTGAATGAGATAACTATGGTTAACCAACGACAACAGTAAGTTCTGACAGAATCAGGGAAGACATTTTCACAGATTGTTATTTTCCAAGGAGTGTTCCTACCCGCTGGACTACCTCTCTTGGTTTTCTTGCTAACAGAAACCCCAGCATCACGTCATATTCTCACAGGTGTAGGGTCAGTCCGATAACAGAAACCCCAGCATCACGTCATATTCTCACAAGTGTAGGGTCAATCCGATAACAGAAACCCCAGCATCACGTCATATTCTCACAAGTGTAGGGTCAGTCCGATAACAGAAACCCCAGCATCACGTCATATTCTCACAAGTGTAGGGTCAGTCCGATAACAGAAACCCCAGCATCACGTCATATTCTCACAAGTGTAGGGTCAGTCCGATAACAGAAACCCCAGCATCACGTCATATTCTCACAAGTGTAGGGTCAGTCCGATAACAGAAACCCCAGCATCACGTCATATTCTCACAAGTGTAGGGTCAGTCCGATAACAGAAACCCCAGCATCACGTCATATTCTCACAAGTGTAGGGTCAATCCGACCTTGAAAGTGACACAAAATGGATTGCTGTGGCCAGCTGGCTGATTGACAGACAAAGATCTCACCAGCTGTAGAAACAGTGGGGCTGCAGTTTATTGATACTCATCGTAGTCCTGCTGGGGTAGGCTTGGGGGCTGATTGGTGACACAAAGTAGGATGTGAATATGTCCAACAAAACAAAAATTGTAAAATAAATCCACATTTTGACTGTTATGATGACTCAAACTTCACACAAGCATCCCTGGAGATGTTAGCAACGTCATCAACGATAATGGTGGTAGTGAGTGAGTTAAGATTTAACGTCACATCGGCATTATCTCAGCCATATCTTGACGAGAACAATGTAATTCATATCAGTAGTCTGTGCAGATGTAATGTAACTTCCCTTTTTCAAGAGAGCTATTGATTGCTGCTACCAAGCGCAAATCAACACCAAATGTTGTCATAAATAAAACAGCAAAATACCACATTGACATCCAAATATAGATAAATGTTATAAAACGGCATTTGATGTATTGTTCATTGTAGAATAAGTTGTCACAATGAATGAACTTTTGGAATTATTTTGTAAATCATTTATCAACAATGTTTAGCGTGATACCCTGTGATATGCAATTCGTCGTTATTATATTAAAACCATTATCATGATACTCGATGATACCACCTTCGTCGTAATATGTTTAGGTTATGTGGGTCATACATATTGAAGTGTTTATGTTATTAGGAATGCGTTATCAAATGCACTTTGTGGTCAGAATGTTCAGTATCGTGTTTAGATGGTATTTTACTCTGTAAGACGACAACTCATTTAATGTACCCTTAACGAATTTAGATACAACCCCCCATAAGTGTCTCTGTTTAGGATGTTATCGCATTCCTAAATACGTTTAGATCTAAATAAGTCTTGTGTGTGTTTACACTGTACAGCCCATGATCTACTAGATGTGTTTGGGTTGTTGTTTATAAAGCTGCACTCAGCAATATTCCAGCTATATAACGGCGGTAAATAATCGAATCTGGACCAGACAATCCAGTGATCAACAGCATGAGCATTAATCTACGCAATTGGGAACCGATGACATGTGTCAACAAAGTCATGGAGCCTGACCACCTGATCCCGTTAGTCACCTCTTACGAGAAGCATGGGTTACTGAAGATCAATTCTAACCCGGATCTTCACGGGTCTGACTTACTAGACGCCCGACTGGAACATCACTGACTAACTATGAGTTTCTATCTGACGACTAGCACTGATTATATAGGTGATGATTTATGAGGAAACTAGGATATCAGGACCTCAGGGCTCAGGACTAATATGGTTGTCAGGGTGGATGGTTCCTGATGTTCTAACATACATCTGTTTATGGTGAAGTAGGAAATACGTGACACTGATCCTCATCCCAGTCACAGGGAAGAAGAACGATGGTTCATGACTTGATATGCCCCAGTTTAACACGCACAAATAATTTGCCAATGGGAGAACAGGAAGTTTGTTTGTTAATAATACAAGAACGGCGTAAGAGGAACGGTTATCCAAGATGACTTGAATGTCTCTCTGCAGCCCTTATTACATATAGATCATGGACCAAAGACGTCATTGGTGGTCAATTTTGTGATGAATATTCATCAGTTAAAATACACTTGGGACAAACTCAATAAGGTAAAATGCCTGTATTGGCAACTTAAAGACCCGACAGTGGAGGGATTGCGGACCTATCTGAGATCAACACGGTTAAGTGGGTTATTTTGTGACAGGCAGACATTTATTCATCCGGGAGGAAAATTGAGTGGATGATTCCAGGGTGTATTTCCGTCTCCGCATGAATCACATCAGTGACGCCGCGCATCTCGGTGTCACCTTGCTCTCTCTCCTGCATGTCGAGAGCGGGAAAGATTCAGGTTAATACTGCCTTTGTTATATATGTGCCGTGTTTCCAAACACAATCATCTCATTGCGGGCTAGACACGTAATACAGGCTGTCCCTACACATTAAGTCTGCAGGCGTGTGACATCAATCAAAAAGACCTGGGAATGTTATCGAACTGTATAATCGATTTGAACTTTGACTATTCTACTTAATGACTCGTCAATATATTATCGACGTTTATTCATTATATATTACTCACACAATATCTATACACCTGGCGAATATTCATATTAAAACCGATTTCATCAATTTTGGCCAATATCATATATGGTTATTTTAGCAAATTTTAACAAATTATGAAATATATATTTTCACGAGTGAATGCCTCGCACAACTGAATGGGGTAAATGAACCACACTCAACTGGTTCCGCTATCATGTTGCGTAGGTTTTCAGGAAACTGCACTTGTAACTGTCGACTCGTGAGTAATAATTAGCAGCACCAATTACATGTCCATGATATGTGCAAGTCAGAGTCAATGAGTCCGATGTTACAAGTGCCTGGTTTTAATTAGTATGTCATAGCGCCAGGTGTTGGCGGAAAGGACAGCGTATCCTGCTCCTTTGGTGTCTCAAGTTCAATCGTTGTATTGCATGAAGGCCACAGGCCCATATACACACAAAATAGTTATTATATGTACGACATATACAACATGCGACACACACGTTACATTAAATCTCTTCTCGATACGAGCGCATGATTAATATTGAACGAATGAATGAGTTTAGTTTTACGCCTCACTCAGCAATATTCCAGCTATATGGCGGAGATCTGTAAACAATCGAGTCTGGGCCAGACAATTCAGCGATCAGCATAATGAGCATCGATCTACGCTATTGGGGACCGATGACATGTGTCAACCAAGTCAGCGAGCCGTGACCACCCGATCCCGTTAGTCGCGTCTTACGACAAGCGTGAGTTACTGAAGATCAATTCTAACCCGGACCTTCACGGGGAGCATGATTAGTAAACAGAGCTACCTTATATTGTAATAAGGATGCTTTACAGGAACGTATTAAATACACTTTTGTAGTATTAATTTTTTATGGTAGCCATTTTCGAAAATATATTTGTCTTCATTATATACAGGACTTGCCGGACGTGCAGGTGTAAGGTGATTTCAATAGCTAACGGGGATGTTCTCTGACTTAATATGTCCCACTTTCCTCAAACTTGTACATCCTCACTTTAAGACTTTGGGAAACATTCCTTAAGGTAGGAAATAGAAAACGTTTTGGTATCCATGTTTATACTATGTGAACTTCACTTGCAGGAGAAGCAAGTCCTCTGCTTCTCCAACTGTTAAGCCATAGCCGACAACTGGGCACAGACGTGGTATTTGTAAGTAGGAATATCATTCACACAATGATCGACATACACGTGGTAATTAGAAGTAGGAATATCATTCACACAATAATCGACATGCACGTGGTAATTGGAAGTAGGAATATCATTCACACAATGATCGACATACACGTGGTAATTGGAAGTAGGAATATCATTCACACAATGATCGACATATCGTTCACACAATGATCGACACGTGGTAATTATAAGTAGGAATCATTCACACAATGATCGAC
Source organism: Haliotis rubra (assembly GCF_003918875.1). NCBI lineage: Eukaryota > Metazoa > Mollusca > Gastropoda > Lepetellida > Haliotidae > Haliotis > Haliotis rubra. The sequence continues at coordinate 188,943 of NW_025767598.1, forward strand.
ATACACGTGGTATTTGGAAGTAGGAATATCATTCATACAATGATCGACATACATGTGGTAATTGAAAGTAGGAATATCATTCAAATGATGATCGACATACACGTGGTAATTGGAAGTAGGAATATCATTCACACAATGGTTGACATACACGTGGTAATTTGAAGTAGGAATATCATTCATACAATGATCGACATACACGTGGTAATTGGAAGTAGGAATATCATTCACACAATGAGCGACATGCATGTGGTAATTGGAAGTAGGAATATCATTCACACAATGGTCGACATACACGTGGTTATTGTAAGTAGGAATATCATTCACACAATGATCGACATACATGTGGTTATTGGAAGTAGGAATATAATTCACACAATGATCGACATACACGTGGTTTTTGGAAGTAAGAATATCATTCACACAATGATCGACATACACGTGGTAATTGGAAGTAGGAATATCATTCACACAATGATCGACATACACGTGGTAATTGGAAGTAGGAATATCATTCACACAATGATCGACATACACGTGGTAATTGTAAATAGGAATATCATTCACACAATGATTGACATACACGTGGTAATTGTAAATAGGAATATCATTCAAACAGTGATCGACATACACGTGCATAATATCATTCACACAATGATCGATATACACGTGGTATTTGTACGTAGGACTATTATTCACACAATGATCGACATACACGTGGTTATTGGAAGTAGGAATATGATTCACAAAATGATCGACATACACGTGGTAATTGGAAGTAGGAATATGATTCACACAATGATCGACATACACGTGGTTATTGTAAATAGGAATATCATTCACACAATGATCGACATACACGTGGTTATTGTAAATAGGAATATCATTCACACAATGATCGACATACACGTGGTAATTGTAAATAGGAATATCATTCACACAATGATTGACATACACGTGGTAATTGTAAATAGGAATATCATTCAAACAGTGATCGACATACACGTGCATAATATCATTCACACAATGATCGATATACACGTGGTATTTGTACGTAGGACTATTATTCACACAATGATCGACATACACGTGTTTATTGGAAGTAGGAATATGATTCACAAAATGATCGACATACACGTGGTAATTGGAAGTAGGAATATGATTCACACAATGATCGACATACACGTGGTTATTGTAAATAGGAATATCATTCACACAATGATCGACATACACGTGGTTATTGTAAATAGGAATATCATTCACACAATGATCGACATACACGTGGTTATTGTAAACAGGAATATCATTCACACAATGGTCGACATACACGTGGTTATTGTAAATAGGAATATCATTTACACAATGACCGACATGCACGTGGTTATTGTAAATAGGAATATCATTCACACAATGATCGACATACACGAGGTTATTGTAAATAGGAATATCATTCACACAATGATCGACATGCACGTTGTTATTGTAAATAGGAATATCATTCACACAATGATCGACATACACATGGTAATTGTAAATAGGAATATCATTCACACAATGATCGACATACACATGGTAATTGTAAATAGGAATATCATTCACACAATGATCGACATGCACGTGGTTATTGTAAACAGGAATTCCGTTCACATAATGCTCGACATACAGGTGCATAATACCATTCACACAAGGATATAAGTAGAAGAATCATTCACGTGATGACATACACATGGTGGTTGTAAATAGGAATATCATTCGACATAGACGAGGTAAGAATCAACAGGAATATCATTCACGCGATCAGATCGACGTGATAATTGAAAATAGGAACATCATCCATGATTCTTTTTTTATCCCTGTAAGTAGGAATATCGCGCACGTGTTGAGAATAGGAATATAGGATAGGAATATCAACTGGAAATAGTAATATTATTTACACAAGAACTAAGATAAACAGTCAAGGACGTTTTTACATTGACATTTAAGAACACCTAGCTTCTGGAACGTTGATTGAACAGAAAAGAAATCGTGGACTGAACAGAATATGTTGAGAGTGATGTGTTCTATATAGCTACTGTTACACGTAGAACCGACAGAAACATAGATCTCTACTATTGACGGTGCAATCCTCTGACTCACATGCTCCACATAAAAGCCTATAATTCCGCTCGGCTGTCATCGGCTTGTTAATATGCAGTTTATTTTGCTGCCAGATGTTTAGAGAATGTTCACTGCCCTTAACTTCATATTATTTATCGCTTAGTGTCATATATAATATTACGGTATTACATGACTTGCTGGTATATAATATGGAATTATTGCTATATCTGAACGTGTCCAATTAGTTCACTGTTGCGCGTTTATGGAGTTAGTTTTTAAATTAGATCCACAATGAATTGAGCGTTGCTGTGAGGCACGACATAACCGTAATTCATTTGCATTCCTGAAAAAGAGGCGTGCACATTCATTTCCATACTCTGAACACAATATAATTCACAGGTTATTTCCACTATGTCTGTCCACAATACCAGTCGCAGGATTTACCCTGATATCTATTGTAAATATGTAGTCCCCGCGGGGTTTCTGGTTATCATTCACAATGTCTGGCTCCCAGGAGTTCCACCACCTGACTTATATTCACATTACCTGATTCCCCGCTATCATATTGTCACAATGTGTCTTTCATTAAATCCAATCATGTTTTGTTTCAGTGGTATGTTCAGATATGACTTCACATGATTATATTCACATGTAATATATTACCCGTGAAGATCCGGGTTAGATTTGGTCTTCAGCAACCTTAGCGACTAAGTCGGGTGGTCAGGCTCGCTGACTTGGCTGAAATCGTATCCTAAATGCGTAGGTCGATGCTCATGTTGCCGATAACTGGATTGTCTGGTCCAGATGGAGTATTTACAGACCGCTGCCATATGGCTGTAATATAGCTGAATGCGGCGTTAACTAACCAACAAACCATGTATGTTTCCACCCAATTGTTCACTAATTGTTAAATCTGACGACTGTAGTAATGTTGTATTCTCTCCGACTTCAGATATGGAACATCATGTATATGATCTTTATCTCCGTCGCCATCATCGTCTTCTGTCTATTCAATGAGCCCATCTTCAGGGTTAGGACCAACCAAAACAACAACGGCTCCATCACCAACAACTCGGCGTACGACGATACCTCGACCTTGGGGATGTTGATGAACACGCTCCCCAACCCCTACCTGTACGTCATCGACAACATCTGCCTTGTATTCTTCACTATAGAGATTGTGATTCGCCTAACAGTGTGTCCTAACAAGCCCCGGTTTTTCAAACATCCTCTGAACATACTCGACATATTTCTTATCGCCGTTATGTGGATTGTGTTCATCATGGATCGATTCCCTGAAGTCACCCACGATTCCTCTGATATAAAGAGAGTCGAAACCTTCTTACGACTGTGTTTTTCGTTGAGGATTTTTAGAGTTCTACACTTCGGAAAAAGATCCCAGACCATGAAGATTCTTATTCTGACGTTCAAGTCCAGCGCCCGAGAGTTGTCGGTCCTTATGATTGGGCTTGGGATGGCCGTGCTGATCTTTGCTACATTAGTTTTCACCACCGAGATGGTTCTGATGTCGCACACGTTCGACAGCATCCACAAAGCTTTATGGTGGGCTCTCATTACCATGACAACGGTGGGTTACGGAGACTATGTCCCCAAGTCAGTTCCTGGGCAAGTGGTGGGTTCCATCAGTGCTATAATAGGACTCCTCATACTGTCTCTACCTATTGCTATTATCGCCTCCAACTTCAATGTCTATATCTCCAACGTCAGTGCCCGAGAACTCCGAAAGAAGCAGACTCCGAATGCCTCGACCGATCCCGACACCCCCCTTCCTGTGGTGGCTAACCCTGGTGAAGACCCTCCGTTGGACACATCCCACGTGACTAGACTTGAAGTGAAGGAAATGGATGAGCATATGTAAACCGACATGCCTCGAGTGTCATAGAGCAACAAATTGTTTAACACACGTAAAGAGGGAGGTTTTCGTACAAAAGAGAAAATATTATTATTGAAAATTTGTATGAAGTCATCTTAGCGTGTTCTGAATATTGTTGACGTGCTGAATTCTGTTTCTGTGAAAACAATAAAGCAGCTACAGATATACAGTGAAGCATAACAAGTTGTAAGAGGTACAATGTTCTCTGGTTGTCTAGCTATGTACAGATCACCCGCTGCCTTCCTGGTGACGCTGTACGGACAATATCTCACCGTATCTGTGCATTACTATGTGAAACTGTAAACGGACGCATCACAAACACATTGGACTGTTGTCGGAAATTTGTAAAAAAAAAATTCACTGCATTTAGTGTGGGATTGTGGATGTCTGGTGTGTGGCAAATAGCTTAACCAGCGCAGATAATATTTGTAGCCATGGTAACTCTGATGTCATAACCTGAACATATATGTACATGTCCAACATGTACAAGGTCCACTTGCTCCCAAAGCGGCTTTAGCGCTACGACTGTCTTTTGTCTATAATGAAATATGGAAGTTGTGATACACATGTGATCCATCTGTGATACACATGTGATATATGCGGTCTCACCTTAGGCAAGTGAGTTTGTTCAAAATTGCCTCTGTTCACCTAACAGAAAAAATGGGTACCCGGTGGGATAAGCCATGTGACTATAACCTTCTAGCGCCTAACAGGCAGCCTGGGTTATCCGGGGTAATAATGTTGTGGTGTTTGTGCGCGCGTTGAGCATGCCCCTTTGTGGTGTGGAGTATTGTGCGGTATAAGTAACCTCATTATTATTATCATTACGTTGTTGTCATAGTAGCGCTAAGATCGCTTTGTGCAGATGGGGCCTAGTCGATAGTGTTGAGACGATGGATACGCGGTGGAGTCCAAGTGATTGTACAGGAATATTGCAGAGAGACCAACATGTGTACATATGTAACATAACACTTGCACCTTCCATTGTCATACTGTCTCTTTTACTGATACCTTCAATATTTTGTGCTGTTATATATGCTAACGAAGTCGTTTGTAAACACTGAAGATGCTGGAACAGTCAACAGTTCGGATATGCGAGGTATGTAACTTAAAGGTGTGGTGTAGATATACATTTGTCTGTTATGTTACATGTAACCAATAACAATATGTAAACATATTCAAATGTTGCATGTTGCATGCTGCAGTTTTGAAAAATAAATGCGAAGTATGATGGCCCTGGTTGTCTCCCTTAGTGACCCTGGGCATGGACATCAACCTTCACATACAAACCGTAAACAAACATGTCACATGCGTCAGAAGGGTGTTTATTTATTCACATCGACACCTTTTGAAAATGTAATATTTGATCGACAAGCTCCATCTTAACGAAACCAAACTATTAACATGTGTGACTAAAATACCACAGCCACCATCCGTTTCTGCACCAACTGTTCCTGTGAGCAAAGTCTTGAACACAGTTTCAGTACCAACTGCATCTGTGAGCCAGGTCTAGAACACAGTTTTAGCACAATATGCTCCTGTGAGCCAGGTCTTGAACACAATTACAGCACAACATGCTCCTGTGAGCCAGGTCTTGAACACAGTTTCAGCACCAACTGCATCTGTGAGCAAAGTCTTGAACACAGTTTCAGCACCAACTGTTCCTGTGAGCCAGGTCTTGAACACAATTACAGCACAACATGCTCCTGTGAGCCAGGTCTAGAACACAGTTTAAGCACCAACATGCTCCTGTGAGCCGGGTCTTGAACACAATTACAGCACCAACTGCATCTGTGAGCCAGGTCTAGAACACAGTTTCAGCACCAACTGCTCCTGTGAGCCAGGTCTTGAACACAGTTTCAGTACCAACTGCATCTGTGAGCCAGGTCTAGAACACAGTTTTAGCACCAACTGCATCTGTGAGCAGTCTCCATCAATTGTCAGCACCATGTACATCTGTAACCATTCTTATAGTATCTCTTCAGTTCGTATAACTGAGAGTCTTTTGGTGGTGGAGCCGTCGTATGTGTGTAGACGTTGGACGACGTAGAAGTGGTCGCGTCTGGTCTTTCCAGGCGGGGCCGAATACACCCGTGAGGACCCGACCGAGTAGACTGAAGCCGGCTAGAAGGCACATGTCTTGGCGCATCTACAACACCACACATGTCATACATATATTGACAAATTATGACAAACCAAACTTGTTACACGCTTGTAGTTTTACTTAATATTAACAATGTACTGTGTACGGGTGCCAAATGAAAGTGGGCCTAGGCAGCAGATTATATTACACAACCATGCATCTATACTATACAATCCTAACAGTGTGTGAGTCGCATTTAGCAACATTCCAGCAATATCACGGCGGGGGACACCGGAAATGGGCTTCACATATGTACCCATGTGGGCAATCGAACCCGGATCTTCGACGTGACGAGCCAACGCTTTAATCATTATGCTACCCCACCGCCCCAAGCATATTAACAGGGACTGTATACTACTCACACTTTGGATCACAAAGATTTATAATCACGTAGATTTATAATTTGAAATTGTATCCATTTAAAACTGGATAAATAATGATATGGTTGTTAAACACGTCTTTAGGAAAACAACCACTTTAAGCTATCCATATGCACCTCATACATAAGTAACTATAAAAATGGTTTTCGTGGCACCCAATCAACCATTTTGTAAATCATGGCATGGGCCATTGATAAGTACACAACACCTGCCAATAGCAGGTATGGGATCCACCAGATGAAATGACATACTGAAAACTTGGATCCATGCTTACAATAAGCTTAGATATTTAAAACAAATTTGACCCCACATCATAGTTTTCTGTTGAATCAATGATTTGATCCTTAGCAAAGTGTGAGTAGCATCGATTTAGACACAGTTGAGGCGCGAGGACATACAAGGGCACATACCAACAGCAGCAGGTGTGCTTTGGTCTTGCTTCAGGGACTTCCCTGTTGACTTCGTAGTGGCGCCACTTCTACACAGTGTCAGCAACTTGTGCGCAGAGATCCCACTGCTTCCGGAGGAATCAAACACCACAGACATATCTGTCGTTTCACCTGTTAGAAAAAAGATGAACATTAAAATCATGTTTCCCTCTAAAGAGTTAATCATATCATTAAAAGGTTGCAGTTGGGAAAAAGAGGTCGTTTGGATTCAAGGTCTCACCGGAAGAATTGAGGACCTTGAGAGCCATTGCTTCGACTGTTCGTCTTCTTTCGTCAAGGACGTCATCGCGCTGTTCTATTTGTCTTCTGCGTGTGTTGAGTCTCAGCAGACGATCTTCTAGAATTTTACTGAGTACTGCCAACACTGAGGTGTTGTGGTTAGAGCAGGTAGCCGGCGACAGGCAGCAATCACTGTCAGGGGATACGATAGACGCGATGTTACTCTCCAGCCACGACAAGACTTTACTGGAGGAAGACCTCATGTGACATGCAGCAGACGACATCTGTCTTCTTTTGAGACCTACGTTCAGGTAGTCCATTCTGAGCGTTTGTTGACGTGAAGGAGGGAAAGAATCAACCGTGGGAGCAGCCATATCCCGGGTGCTTATGTAGGTAGCTGAATGGCGTGTTTTCATAAGGAGCTCATTGTACGAAGTTTACAGTAGACCTTTGCCTTTGGATATTGCAATCACACTTTGTTTGATCACTGAATAAACAACGCCATTGTCCTTAAAAAGACAAACTGTTACTTACGTCACCTCGGAAGCCAGTCCGCGATTCTTGGCTTGGCTTCATATAAACATGCGTTATCTCCTGGCTTCCATTGCGTGTTGTTTTTATTACATCACACTGGCCATTATAGCAGTAGTACAGATGTATATGGCGTCTCGGAAGATGGTGGTTATAAAACTGGAATGGGTCCGGGTACAATCTCAGATGTATGCTTACTAATCTGACCTGTTAAGTCTGAAATTCGGAATCATTTACAATCGAACGTTTTCATTTGGACGCCGGATAAATAAATGTTTTGCCAGTAACCACCGCCACCTAAATTCTACGGAAGCAAAACAACCATGCAAAAAACATCGGTCGAAATCTATCACGTATCCCTGCAGTGAAATAAATGGTTAAATGTCGGATAAAACACGAATAGATAGTGATTAATCATTGTAACTGTAAATTGTAATCAATTGTAGGCACATTTTCTCCCAATTTATCGGTGATTCATTTGGAAAGCATAAAAAACTAGAACACTTAGAATTTGGTTGCAGCGGTCTGAATTCTATCTGAAAGTGAAACCATTTCTACAACAGGAATAATATCTTGCAATGTTGCAGGCGTTTACTATATCTGATTAAAATAATAATAATAATAAAAACTGCAGGCTATTTGAGTTGAAATTTACCGCGCCTCTTCTATTTCTCTTGCGAAAACAGTATGTTGGAATATGATTGACCTGCCGCAACAATTGCTCCCATTAAAGAGTCAAATTATGGCATTTAAGATATATATATATATATATATATTCATTCTCTGTCAACTAACGTTCGTTTAAAATTTTCAATAGAGATAACCCCTTGATGGAGTCTTTGAACGACATTTTGACGTTTCGGGGTGCATTCATACTCCTTCAACCCGTTACTGGTTGATGTGAATAACGGTAATTTGGTCGATCACTGACGATTACGCCGAAATCAGTGTACTCCACATTGTATGAAATTTTGAATAAATAAGTAATAAAGATGATTACAAACATGCATCTTGACATGCGCTGAACATTGTGTGTAACCAGTATGTGTGGTAACATGATTAAATTAACATTGTGTGTAACCAGTAGGTGTGGTAACATGATTAAATTAACATTGCAGTTACATGATACCAGCCCTTTGATTATTAATGCGGTTGATAGCAAAACGAGCATTGACAAGCGTGGTCGTTTCCCAGTAAGTTAGACACAGTACTGTTTATTACCCTAAGAATATTGTCGAATTCTGATTGGTCAGTAGCCAAAGCATACCAAACCATGCAGGTGGATTTGCCAGGGTATACGAACCGTACACCCCGTCAAATCTGTCATGTGACACACTACACGGGTTGTACGAATGACCTTGACCTTAGATGGAATGTGGCTGCTAAACGGCTGATCGCTTCGAAATTTTAGAGTTGGCGTATACAATTATGAGTATAAACAGAGTAATAAGATTGGTGTCATTATTATTTGTATTTGTTTGTGTCAATACATACATCTAAAAAATAAAATTTCACTTGTCGTTTAACAAAACCTCAAATTCAATAATGTTTATCATAAAACTAAGCCATCCTGAGTTATCTCCCTTTATGACCGTTCAATAACGTTTTGCGTCTCATTCTGCCGATGATTGAATATTGTTGTTTAAAGATAAGCTAAATAAAAAGATCTTAAGGGTAAGAAATTCGTACAGGTATAAGGGTGTACAGTACAAAAGGCTTAACAGTCCCGTACATCCTTTCAAAACACCGTGTAACTAATAGTATTTGGTGCTGTTTTGGAACGAACTGGAATTCCCTGGAACTAGTTGTCCAGATAAATGAAACATTTTGTGCAGAATATATTTCGTTTGACGTAAAAGGTGTCCCGTGGGCGAGGTTTCAGATATCTGGGTTCTAGAGAAGCGGAGTTTTTTTCCACATTATTGAATTCTCTGTACCTTTTATAATGTTATTTACAAGATCCAGGCAAGCAAAGCTTACAGAATGCCACGCTTACATCCCGAGCTGTTAAACTCCCCATTGTTCTTGGTAACCTGGGTTTGGTAGCTTCCAATCTCTTGACTGAAATAAGGAAGAGTACCGGTTTGGCTGCCAGAGACACGACCCTGGATGACACTCTGGCTATTGTAGAACACTTCAGGGTTAGGGGGTCTTCACATACACTCTGACATCATTCGTTTTGCGTCCGTCCCATTCACAACCGTACGTGTATTTTGTCTAGAAACATTACATTACTTATTTACTAATCTTATTTGTTCATGGTTTCCTCATCAATATACCTTGAATTATCTGCAAGAAATAGCATTACATATTTCAATCCGCATTCGCATGTGATTTCCGTTCTAATTTTATAAGATAAAAGGGAGGACTACTCTTGTCGGAAGTATGCCTGGCAGACGTCAAACAAACCATAGTAATGTTGGTTGTTTGAATAAGGTAACTGTGACCTTTCGTATCTTGTAAATTATGTGTAAAATGTGGCTAGGATGATTACTTGGCAGCTAATAACTGATTAGAGTATGAAACAAATAACCAGTTAAATTGATGTGGAACACACTCACTGAGCTAGGATGCCGTAGAATATTGTAAAGTACTCGGACTGTAATCTGTGTTCCTGCATTTGATAGTTGAATTACTTCTAGTGTTTGCACAGTTGTTGGTCAAACACAAGTTGTAGAATATCAATGTGTGTGACAATCAATATACCTCAAAAACCACGATCATAGCTAGCTATAAGAGTTGCCTCCCCTGCCCAAAATATACACGCATTGACCAGTGAAACTTTGAAACTCTTGGGTGCATCTCACGGTGGAAAGTTGGAAAAAGACAAAAAAAACATGTATGTTACTTGCCTTCTCAAAATATATGCTCTGGTACGTATAGCTCTAGGGGACTAGTGTACGACGCATCCTGTCATGCATTTTCAAAAATATGGTACTGCGGTATGGCGCCACGGACGCCAGACGTCCAATGTTAACTCTACTTGACATAATGTTCTACTAAGCTCCAATAGGACAGTAACAGTTATAATGATCATAAAGTGTTCTATGTGAATGAATCAGCTTTCAAATTTTAGTATCGAAATCAGGATTTGCTACAAGGTACATTATATTATTCTAAATTTAAACTTAGCTTGAATATATCTGTATATAATTACTCCCCCATGTTGTCTAACTTAATCCATGTTATATGTATATAAGTCGGTTCTGTGCTGTGTTACTTTACTCTTGCTTGACAACGGTATAAGAAGCTATACCGAAACGTCGCATCATAATAAATAGAGGAGTTGTTATCCATAAAGTATTATAATTGTCTATTATCTATCAACTTCTAAAATGCCAATCAAACAGATCAATGTCGTATATCAATCAAAATTATAACAGTATATTAAAAAGTATATGGCAAAATTATGGAATTATGTTTCATATCTTTGCATCTTGCGAAATTATGGAATTAAAATTATGTTTGTCAGATCTTGAGCACGAGAGATTATAACGGAATCTGAATACATTACCGTTATCCATGATATTGTATACAGATGATATTGTCATTGACAATATTAACTACGTTTCGTCGTCCTCATGAAGAGGCATCCAACCACGCTTGTTCCTGTTTGTGTAGAGTTTGGGAATTTTACAGACTCTTCCAACAATTCGTTCGTATTTTTTCAACTGAGAATCCTTCAATGTCAGCACAATTGGTAATGTGTAAAACATTGTAAACATGTATAGTTTCTACAATTTGTTTGGTTTATGGGCGGAAACTTGAGCAAGTGTCGATTTACTTTTAAAATGTCAATTATTCTCGAGATAAATTGGTCGATTATTTGCCATTCGGTCAATGTCACACAGACAAAAATAGTCGTTATACTATAATCGATGTTACTGACATCATCGACACATATCTTTATATCACAAAACTTTATCATATATGAATATGAAATACAAGTGATGTAATTGGCGTTTCAATACCGGCCTTCGCGAAACGTGATTTTGTAAACACTATCCAATAGGGCGCAAAGTGCACTTGGGCGTTCGTGTGAGTGTATTTATGAAAACATCTGAACACGATTCCAGGCTTATCGGCAACGTTTCAGAATTATTAGTGATTTTATTAAAAAACTTATATTATTGTTAATTAATATGCTATTTTTGAAAGTCTATACTCCAAGTAATTATCCGATTTTGTTTTGATATGTCCGTCTGGCATACCTTCCCAGAGATGGATTTTAATTATATTTTTACTAATCATTTAAGCAATAAGCCTAATTTCTTTTTCATTCTTCGAATGTTTTAATTGAAGCAAATCATCTTTTAAAAATTCTGTATTCATTAATGAAAACTTAGTTAGCATAAACATTGCTCTCGCAACTGATGTGTAGGAAAATAAACAAAACATTATTATGTATCTATTTCTGTTGTGAGTGATATGCAGGCCTACTTTGTAGTCACTTTGATTAAATGTTATATTTGAATATCGAAACCTTTTTGTCACAGCGAACACAACATTATCTCTTGTCATATTACACGATAATATTTGGAATTTTTAACTTATTTTATAACAATATCTGAATGCTAATGTTATACACTGATAGGTTCATATAAGGAATACTATGGCACAATAGTATTTCTCTGCCGAATCGTTGCAGCGTTCTATAATGCACTTATGAAATATAATACATGTTTTCCGTCCTTGAAGACATTGAAAAGAACTATCTATGCATTAAATGAAAGTTCACCTGATTAATGAGTATCGAGGAAATTATGTTCATCTACTACAGCGTTCTATAATACACTTATGAAATATAATATATGTTTTCCGACCGTGAAGTCATTAAAAAGAATTATGCATTTTCTGCAGTCACTTGGGAATTGAACTAAATGAAGGTTTATCTGATTAATGAGTATCGAGGAAATTATGTTCATCTATAAATTAGATGCAGCTTCATGTTTTTCAAGACATCTTTCCGGAATATGCGTCTGTGAAGGCGTTCAGATAATGACGATATTGCACAGTATTATTCATGAGATTCCTGTCAAAAGTAAGGTCGGATATAAGATCGATTATATTCAGCAGCGTTGGCCCTCGGGCCTATAGTACAATTACAGTTTGATTACTTGCACGTGGTGCTAGTAACATATTAAGATTCTATTGGCATTGAATGCATATTTCAGATAAAAGCTAATGTTATTAATTACACAACATCTATATTGTTTGATGTTAAAAGATTTGGCAATGTGTGTTCATACGTTACAATATTTGACAGACTTGGCAAATAATTAATAAATGATATTGATAGCACCTTCACGCTATTTAAGGAGTGAAATGTGAGCGATAGATCTTGTGGGAATTCAAAGATTAATTAAGACTGTAGCCGTCTAAGCGTAACTCTGTGCAATATTTATACATTTTCTATCCACGGACAACATGCTTCTAATATTAATATTATTTTCATCGATTCATCATATTTTACCTATAGCTGTGCTATAGTTTTTCATTAAAATGTCTTTTCTGTTGCTGGGATTGAAGTAAGTCCCACACAGAGCTGGGATCATGTGTCTGTGAAATATACATTATGCAAACGGCTGGAACCTTGTGTTCCAATACAAAACGTTCGTAACGCTACGACATTCGCATGCCTATATTAAACTATAGAGTTGGCCTCAACCATTGACTGGATTACATTCTCTTCGTCAGCAGAGAAATTTCGACTTCTCTTTTTCCTTGGGGTGCAGGCGACATTTTGCGTTTCACTTTTGGTAAACCGGAAGTAAACAGAAAACTATGGGATATATGGAAGCTAACCAGTGACGTTAACCACACTGTTAAACGTTGACGGCGACGTTAGCTAACGGCATGACTAACCATGTTTTGAACAACGGATATTTAACGTTCGGTTACCTAACGGCCGGTTGAGGATTTAACCGGCCGTTAGGAGTTAACCGGCGGTTAAGATAACCGAGTATTGAACAACCGGGCCATGGAAAATAGATTTGTAGATTATGGATCATCAGGGGAGTATGCTTCACATGAATCAGTGATACGTTATAGTCTTTGGGATTTCAGTAAGTGTGTTTGTGCTGACATTGAAAGTGTCATGTATGATATTTGTAACGAATAACAACAAATTATACCACCCTCTTCCATTGCAGATATACTTCATGTCCATGTCATATGTGTTCAAAATCGCCACAGCATGGGACAGGTTTGAACAGATTTGAATTTGCATTACAGTGTGTCCTGTGATTTGGAAGAAAGGTTAAATTATTCTTTGGAGATTGTGTCTTACCACATTGTTTCATAATTTGGAGGAAAACAAGACTTCAGAGATGCCAGTCGTGGAAGATCAACATGCCAAAGAAGCTCTCCAACATGACAGAATATCTACACAATCACCAGCAAAAATGTTGTCGCAAGAACCACGACAAGGACGAAGTCATAGACTTGGACATGCTGAGACTTCGGTTTTTGAAAGGTCTGAATGGCGGAGATATGTTGAAACTTCGGTTTTTTCTCTGCTTCTGAAGCGATATAGTCAGCAGCAATCAATCGTCCGACCAGTGACATGCACTGCAAGTAGAAGCGGTATTGTCGATGTGCATGTCAGGTTTAATGCTAATGCTAGCAACATTCAGAATCCCATCTGTCTGTCAGTGAGTGGATGCGATGGAACAGCGCCTGTGAATTGTAGTGTGAATTCCTCTGAGCTGTTACGGAGCGTTGTTACAACATCTCCAAATAGTTTCGTGTGTGCACCTTGGCCACTTTGGGAACACCAAGCTCGTCAGGATTGCATGTCAATATCTCAATTAGAGTCATCATCAGAGCAGCATGCTTCATCCATGAACGACTGTCCCATATTGTCAAATCAAGGCTTACACAGAGAAGATCAACACCAAGCTCGTCAGGATTACTTATCAACACCTCATTTAGAGTCATCAGAGCGGCATGCTTCATCCATGAACAACCATCCCAAACTATCAAATGAAGGCTTACACTTAGGAAATCAACACCAAGCTAGTCAGGGCTGCTTGTCAATATCTCAATTAGACTCATCAGAGCGGTATGCTTTATCCATGAACGACCGTCCCAAACTACCGACTAAAGATTTTCACAGCGAAGATCCAAATGTTTTGCATGCTTCCAACGCTTTGATCACCTTTTCTCTTCAAGAAGGATATGTGTTTTACAACAAAATATCTGGCTGTGCACAAAGAGTGCCTGTGTCTAGTGACTCCAAATCAACAACTAAACTATCCAGGATGGCTCGAGCAAAGAAATATGAAGCTAATGTGCCAGTAGAAAGACATAAGCATATGGTCACTGTGAAGAATTATACAAAGTTACCACCTATTGGAAGCATTTTGAAGAATCGGGACAGAGGTGGCGCTACAAGTCCAATGCAACAAGGGTCAAACAGCACAGAAAGTGGCCATGGCAAGGGCGACATGTCTCGGGTTTTCATACATGGAGTGTCTACATTACCGTCCTACACACCGCGACTTCCTCGCGAATCAGGCAACATATATGCGAGGGAAGGCCTGTCCAGTTATACCCATAGTGAACGCAATGCACACAGTTCAGAAGGCAGAAAGCAGGTAGGGACTCAGCAGATGTACAGCGAAAGGTGCTGGGATTCGTTGACCAGAGAAAGCCGTCATGAGCACTGGGTCTATGCAACCCCACTAAATGACAGTAACTCCGATGAGCATGTCATTGAAAAGGTTGCAGCTATAGAAACCGAGCGTCCTGATCAACCAATGGTTCCTGATTCACGTGAACACAAACCTGGATGCAGTGATGTATCGTATAATCCTCCACCAATGAAAGATGCACATCTGAAGTTGCATGAAATCAAACAAGAGGTTATTGCAGATACAAACTATGACACAGAAGGTGGGTTGTACAATATGGACCCATATTTTCAGGCTGACGACTTATCACAGTCAAGTCCTTCAACAAGCCCCATGTACATTTGTGGGCACTGTAACATCGAGGTGGATAGTGAGGTTCTCTTGCTGAATCACATGCACAGTGATCATATCATAAAAATATAGGGTGTGTCCCGTTGAAAGCTTCTAGTGATGTTTGTGTTAATTCAGACCCATATGTGAGTAGTTTGCATGTGTAGAGTTAGAGTTTTCTTTGCAATCTGTTGATGTGTTCTGAGACTTCTCCTATATTAATTATGTTAAAATGCAATAAACTGTACCTTATAATACGACTAATTTCCTTCCTTTAACGAGAGGATTAAATCTTTTATGGTGTTTATGACCATGCACTTATGACAGTAGTAAAACCTAATGGCATGGTTGTTACAAATCCCGTTTCACCCCGATTTCGTTTCTAGACTTGTCAGCACCACGTTACGGTTACTGCTGGTGACTTTCACCAATGTGGTAAAACGTTTGAGACCTACGTCACTTCCGGCCTTTCTAACGCGCATAACTGAAATACTGTTTAACACGACTCACTAAGTGGCTGTGAAACTGGTTAGATTCACGTGGTGCATAACCTATTCGTCATATATAGTCAGCATCTAACTCGCGATGGATGAACGACTGAGGTGAGGTGAAATTAGGTTTTACGTCGAGCTTGAGAATATTTCGCTCATATGACGACGTGCATGCGTGTGTATGTGTATGTGCAGCTGCTTGTACTAGCCCAGACTGAAGCTGGTTTTATAGTGCTAGCACACTGAGATACCACACCGCAGTGAAGCATGAATACCCCACTCAGACACATTATACTGACTCCGAGCCGACCAGTCCTTGTTGTACCCATTAATGCCGAGCGCCGGGCAGAGACCAACAAGTACCATATTTTAACGTATTTTGGTATGACGCGGTCGGGGATCGAACCCGTGACCTTCCGCTCTCCGGGCGGACGCTCTATAATCACTACACCACGGAGGCGGTCGATGAACGACTGAAGTGTGTGAATCACTCATATAATGACTAAAACTTGTGGCGGTGATGGTGTCAAGTTTGATGTTGCTGCACAGAGACATTTTCCACAGTGTGTTCGTTAGGCTGTAGACCTTTCTGAACAGTATTTCAGTCGCATCACGGCGTTCAATATAATGTTGAGGAAATTCCGAAGTGGTCCATAGAAAACCAATACCTTTTCTGCAAAAAATCCCCCACGCTGCCAGTAGATAGACAACAACCCGATGTTTAAGTACCGGTCCAGGACCCAATGTTTGAAGATTATTTCTGCTATCATAATTTAACCAATAAAGGATACACTAAACATTATTCCAGTCAAACTTCTCTCTATGGACTGTTTTTAGAATTGTTGGTTTGACAGTTGTGTGTGTTAATGTGACCTGTACAAAAGTCCCACATTATGTGAAGTAGTGTGTACTTATCATGTTTGGAGTCATAGAAATCGTTTACTCTCCGTCCCCATATGTGTAATTCCCGGGTATGGAATGTGGCCGTGTAAAAGCTTAACAACTTACCACACATGCATAAATCCGTAGACCTATATAGCCTCCTTCCGTCGCCATGGAAACTAACAAAGCCATATGTTATGGCTACGTCGTTAGTACATTATGATACAACCGTATTGATTTTATATTGATGTCAACTGCGTGTGTGAACTTCGTTACAAAAGTGGTCCCGAGTTAAACAAAGGCTGTATACATAGGGAAATGTGTAATATATTTAAAGTGTCCTTTGATCTGAAGGTTGCTCGAGACGGACACCTTTCGACACTGGTCTTGAAACATAGCTCACTAAGTAACATTACATATTACATATGATATGAGTCAGCCGCCTTACCTGGATGTCGCGGTGGCTGAGCGAGTAAGGCGGCTGACTTTGTGTGCTGGCGATTAGGTGCCTGACTCTGAGGGTGTGGGTTCAAATCCCGAATGGGACTCAACCCCAAAAGTACTAGAATTTGTACTTTACAAAGAAAGTTTAATCCCAAATATAACATATGTAACTTGGCATAAAATGCATGTGCCGCCAACAGGCACATGGGGTCATCTCAAAGGTATTTTATGCGTTTTCATGTGTGTTGAATATGCCTTATCTGTTGATTAACATCTTAAGTGTCTTTCTTTAATAAAGTTTATGTTGAGACATGTTAAAGAGTATGATACCCATAGAAAATAAGCTTAAATCAGCCGTTTCAAATGTCTCAAAATATATAGGTAGCATGACCACTCGAAGATCGACAGGACTGGATATTATTTGTAAATTGTTATGACATGCCTTTTACTTCTCCAGTTTAGTTCCCCTAAAGGATTATCTTATCTCAGCTGACAAGGCAGGGTTTTTCTATTTCCGACAGTACTTTAGTTAAGAATACATACTATACAGTGCAACGGATTGTGTTGGGTGCAGTTATGTCGAACGTCTGAGACCCTTTTCCAATTTCTCTTAGTTTTTGTTTGTGTGTTTAACGCCGCACTCACCTATATTCCAGCGGTCTGTAAATAATCGAGTCTGGACCAGACAATCCGGTGACACACATGAGCATCGAGCTATACGCATTTAGGATAAGCATGAACCAAGTATGCGAACCTCACCACCCGATCCCTATAGTCGCCTCTTACCACAAGCATGGCATATTGAAGACTAATTCTCCGATGGTTACTTATAAAATATAATTTCATGGCTTTAAATCAAACATTTCTGGTATTTGCTATGCTTGTTGTAATATACAGTGCTTGGCAATAATCTTTCAGTGCAAATATTTTGAGTTCATATTTATCTCTATTAGAGATATACTTCTATATCATTTAAATATAACACTCAACACAAACAAGACGCCTATCAATATTTTAAAAATGTGAGAACGAAACGGCACTTATCAAATACAACCAACTGAAATAAGCCAATGTAAACAATGTCATGTATTTTCACTAAAACCGCGTTTTATAGGTGTTACAGAAAAGTAATTCCTAAGGTGTCCCAAATCAAAGCACTTCCTGTAGCTATTAAGATAACAGCTCAAACTTCAGTCCTCTCCAAACACCAGTCTAAGTAAACTTAGCCTCAGTATTATTCGTTACCCTACTATACTGTAGAGGAGTGTAACGAATAGTACTGAGACTAAGTTTACTTAGACTGCTCCAAACACATTCGTAGGCCTACAGCTGATGATCGGTAAGCGAACTTGATTGCCTCTGACGATCGAAGATAACATGAAACATTTATGATATACCATGAAATATATAACATACATAATTGAACTTTTACAGTTTTTCTGTTTCACGCCCACTCAGTAAGATTCCTGCTATCATACAGAGTCGAATATGGACAACATGCTGTGATCCTGTCTGTCGCGCCGGGATACGGTAACGAGTAATTAACAAAGTCACAGAGCTTGATGTACTGATCCATCTTGTCGGGTGTATTTACGACAAACATGGTTCTGTTTAGGAACTATTTCAGTATTTGTAACAGGAATTTTAAATCTAGAATTTCCATAAGATCTTGAGGGTGAGGCACGTTTCCTCCAGACACATTTTTGCAAGACAATTACGACTATATTTTACGTACGCTTCAGTGACTATTAAAGAATTGGTTGGCATGGTTTACGCAAGTTTACCCACAGTCCAGCAATAACACAGTTAGGGGCACCAGAAATAGGTTTCACACATTGTATGTATCCATGTGGAGAATCGAACCCGGTCCTTCGACGTAACACGTGAATGCTTTAACCACCACCACTGACTACTGAATAAATTAAAAGTTAACTCATGAGTGAGTGTGTGAGTTTGTTTTTACGCCGCTTAGAAGATGGTGTTTAGGATGGTGAAATATGATGTGACCTCCGTTGCTGGTTGTAGTTCTACAGTAAACAGTGATAGCTTTGGTATTTACATTTAATATTAATATTTTAATACGTGTATGGCTCGATGGGGACATCTCTGTCAACGGTGTGAATATCCCATCGACGAATATGTACGATAGTTCCCGAATGAAATCGATCTGGGGGAATGACTCCAAGTTTGGTTCCAGTCGTCTATTATTTTGCCAACCTGTGGTATGCCTACTAGTTCGGACCAAAAAGCGCATATCTCATTGACATGTCTAATTACTAGACATACGTGTAATCGCAGTGTTATATTTTCAGGGACACTCGTGGTGTAGTTTATGCGTCGTAATGTCTTTGATCGATTTTAAGCGTGAGTAGATTCTCTTTCAAGAACATATCCTAGTCTAGACCCTGAACCACATTATTTACCCTACTGCCTAGCCCTCTCTGCAGTGCTAAAGCCCTAAATGAAGCAAGTCTAGATTTCCTCAGGTTCGGGATCTCTGGTCTGCCTTGGGCTTATTTTCAATTTAAATGGGTTTGTTCGTTACTATCAACATAATATATATATATATATATTCAGAGAATAAGCGTTAGTCTAGAACATATCCTTAAATTAGCCTGTATGATTGCTTTATAGGAGGATGTGTAGAGTATCATAGTGCTATAACCAGTCAGTGACGTAACGTGTACGCGACAATGATGATAGACTAAGGCTTAGTCTCTGAATATATATAATTTGGATAGTAACAAACAAGCCCATTTATATTGAAAAGGAGCCCTAGGGAGACCAGAGGAAATCTAGACTTGCTTTATTTAGGGCTTTAGCACTGCAGAGAGGGCTAGGCAGTAGGGAAAATAATGTTGTTCAGGGACTGTGAGACAGACTACAATGATGATAGCGTACATTACTATAAACATGCAAGGTGTCGGTTACAGTTGGATAATTCTAGCCACTCACTTTACACCAATTTAAACGGCATGCATAAATTGTTCGTCAGAATACATCCAAAATGAGAGGATTGACCATATTTTGCATGTTTCAAGCATTAATTTACTGGTGTCTGTTCTTGCGCTCAACAACACACTTTCTTACTTCCTCATAGACTAACGCTTAGTCTCTGAATATAGGTAATTTTGATTGTAACAAATAAACCCTTTTAAATTGAAAAGGAGCCCCAGGGAGACCAGCGATTCAGAACCTGGAGAAATCTCGACTTGCTTCATTTATAGCATTGCGGGTAGGGCTAGGCTGTAGGAAAAATAATATGGTTCAGGGACTGTGAGACAGACTAACTTCCTCAGAACGTAATAGTTTCATAGGATATGACCCAATCGATTAAATGGCGTGAACTCATGTTTTCTACACTCACTCGTATTTTGACCATGTAAATTTAATTCACAAATCAACACGTATACAGTGTGCATATTTGTTTTATACATCGATTCACTCGCACTGTGAGCACGTATATTGCATACACGTATCGACACAGAGAATCGTTGTTATATACACTGACTGACCTGCATTGAGGACACTACATTATGTACAAGGACACACTCACAGTGCGAGGATTTGTTTTAACTACATTGACTCACTCACTCGCGTGTTTCATATATTGAACCATTCGCAGCATTTTATGTATACATTGTAACACGTTTTATTTGGGAAGCCACTTTTTCAGAAAAGTGCAGATTCTAGTACATTTGCTGGAGAGTCCCATCCGTGTGTGCATCCGCCTATGATGTGTACCCGTCTAATAAGTGTAAATTGGCACGGCTTCCACGGCTGAAAGCTATGAATACACAATGTCATTTAGAAAGTGGTCAACTGTAACATATGTCGAATCCTGGACTCAAATCAACACTGTCAGAGTCAGGTACCCAATTGCCAGGTAACTGACTCAGCCACCGTGGCTTCCACAAAACTCAGACAACTGGTAGTCAAGAACACAGACTACCCCTCTGGCAAGTGTAAAATGGCACTGCTTCCATGGCCGAAAGCTATGCCATTTAGAAAGTAGTCAAAATGTAACATGTTAATATTTGGGATTACACTTTCTCAGTAAAGCACAGATTCTAGTACTTTTGTTTGGGTGAGTCCAAACCGGGATTCGAACCCACACCTTCAGAGTCAAGCACCTAATGACCAGTACACAAAGTCAGGCGACTTACCCAGTCAGCCCTCGCTTACATTACCATACATGTAGTTAACTGATCAGTGTTACGTTGTACTAAGCAACATTAGCGCTACGCCAGTCTCAAGTCCGGGTATGGTACGGGATGGTATGGGAGTTACGATCACCTCAGCGCTAAGATCGCTTTGTACAACGGCACCCTGTAGTTACCTTTTGATTCGATACAAAATTATGCACAGAAGTATTGATAATAATTGAGACGCATGTACGCTCGGAACGTGGCCTAATGAAAGATATGGTTTCCGGAGAGTTTCTGATGATGCACTGAATGAGTCGCCGTAAAATATCTTAATGTTGGATCATTATTAAATATGCTTGTGTTATGGTGTCACATAAATCATAAATGTTCCAGTTTGATGGTGGGGTCTGTATAATAACTACGACCACCTACGGCAAGCCTGGATTGATGACGATCTGTTTCAGCCGGGATCAGGACATACAGGACATCTCTGATCTTCAACGACTAGATAATGTTCAGCTAGTGTAGTAATTAATGAATGGGTTGAATGAGGAGGGTGGTCTATCATACACATGTGAAATCCACTCGTCTCCCCTTTCCATAAAAAGCGGTAGAAAATTAAAGAAAATTCGCTTACCGACTCATTAATAAACAGTGTAAATTTTGTCTTTTCATGAGATGAAAATACTATTCTAAAGGTTATGAATTGTTAATAAGCATTGAACATTACAGTTTTAGAATTCACCCACAATGTTCTGGTCGGATTTTGCCTTATTGTAGCCGCTTCCCAGATAGCATTCAGACGTTGGCCCAACGTTGGCAATGGTTTTGCCAACATTGCCAACGTTGGGCCAACGTCCGAATACTATCTGTGTTGAAGTACATGCATATAAGTCTCGTATATGAATATTGAGTTGTAAGGTTCCACAAAATATTAACACCAGAGATTTCGATAACTACGTCTGCAGGAAGCCAGCCAGGTGAGGTTGATAAATGATGTGCCTGCCCAATTAATAAGAAAACAAAAGCAACGGGGCCATCACTCCTGTTAGCTATGCTGCTGCCATGATACTGAATGGGGAAAGTGGTCATTTACATAATTAATGTGACAATATTGGTGCAAACCCCAAGTCTATGACGTCACACACGACTGGCCAGTGCGCGAAATTCGGAACTCTTCAATGCGAGAGGAAGAGAAGCGGGTTTGTTATGGTCTGCAAGTCACAAACTGTGTGTGTTGAAATGGTCCTATCTGCCCCTTGCACTCAATATGGATACGCTGTAGCTGGGTCTCGCATGGATGTACTACAAAGACAAGAGTCGGGGTAAGTAGTAGGAGTGAATTGTTGTCGCATGTCGCCGCGGCGAGCTACAGTTGCCGGCTGCGAGTTGGTGACTGTCGCGAAATTATGTTTCGCGATGTGACCCAGATCTTACGTCGTCAGTGTTGAATTCGCCTCCCAGATCGATATTTGTGAGTTGGAAGAAGCGTTTGAAAGATTACACACAGCAGTTATTGTGTTTGTTTTGTATAGCCTGCCATCATATCTCATGCTTCGTGAGATAGTGGTGGTTTATCCTCATGGAATTTACTCTTCATGGAGATGGAATGTGCGTGAACAGCATAGCGACATCAGCAGCCGGTGTAGGTGCAGTTGTTGATCAGCTGTTGTTCAAGTGTGGTCACAGTGATGCACCATCAACCAACATAGGTGGGCGTGTCAGCGTCCATCTACCCATGCACAAACAACCTTCGTTAGTAATGAAACTCCATGCCATACCATGTTATAAACAGAACACTCAAAATAGACCAGTGGAATGTAGACAGGCAATGGAGAAGTGAGCTCTATTCCAGCTGCTTAGACAGAAAATACCATCTTTTGTCATATTTTCACTAACCTGCCTGAAAATTGAAATGTTTTTAAATAAATGCAGGTGACCTCATGAATTGCAGTAGGCCTATTACTACCAAGGAGGTAGGAGTCTTCAGCACACAACTCTATACATAACGGTTAGAGCATATCAGGAGCTTTTGTTCCACATGAATGACCTTACTATTCCAGCAATCAGCTGGAGCAGTCAGCTGGCAGTGAGGTAACCCACAGATGATAACATTGTAACAAGTCTCAGCCTTTGCTTGATTTCTGCTTTGAGCAATTAGTTGCGTGGTATTGGGTAAGGTTCTGCAAATGATTTGTTAGACGTCGTCATAGTATGAAATTATTCAAATGTTACATGGTCAGTCGAGGAGTGGTTTTGTCAAGTTTGACCTGAGCTTGGTCAGTTCACATGGTTAGATATCAATTATTTTTGTCACTTAGTCCACTTTGTGTCTGCCATATGCACTATTCTGAATTAAGTATGAACAATGAGGAGTCCTATGCTAGTAATAAAATAACTATATTTTTTAATTCTTATCATCACTAGTCCACTGCCTATCTGCCTTAGACCAAAAATAAATATATGTGTGTTTAGGGTAACATGAAATTATAAAACAGGGTCGATAGGTAGGGTTTATGTTTTTATTTTCTTACATTTTCTTTTTAATGCACTTACATATTTTTAAAAAAATCACTTATTTATGTAATATCAGTTACCTGTTTTAAAAGAAATGAGGGGAAACCAGTTTAAAATTTTAATAACTGAAGCATCAACATTTCTATAGTCAACATTTATGAAAAACAAGAGTAAGTGAGCACAGGTCACATATGGTCGCCCCCAACATTGGGGAGTACCTACTGTTGGGATAGCAAAATGTTTCGCCGTCTTTTAAAAAAACGAGAAAAAAAGTTTTGGGTCGGGAGGTTTATGATGGGGTCAGTCGGGAAACTGTAAACACTCATATTTTTTTTGCCTTAATGCACTATTTTTAATAAAGCATAAACATTGAGGTGTCCTATAAATTGGTTCCTGAGTTCATATACTGTACTGGGAGCTTACCTGAAGGAACCTGAATTATTAATTCTGTAATCACTGAAAGTAGACTAACATTTTGTCTCTAAAATGAAAGTGTTTTAAGAAGTCATGTGGGGTAATTGTTTTTTCAAAGGACCGGTCATTTTTTATAGGGGGAACCAGGCAAGGGTCTTAAATACATTACACGTATTTGGGGATAGTCATGGTAAATTGGAAATTTTACATTATAAACTGAAGTGCTTTTGTAATGTATGTTTTCAGTGTGGGTCATGTAAAATTGTACAAGACCTGGGGGAGGTCATCCATTATTATGTGATAAACATTATTTTCATTATGATGTTCATTATTTTCATTAGCTCATTAGTGCATCAAAACCTCTGACACGTCCCCTGTCTTATATGACCAGTATGTTTATATATATGATATGTGAAATGTATATATAATATATGAACTAGAACCAAGAGAATATCATTGTTTTCTTGAAATTGAAGGGATCTAGACTTGCCAAAGTGTTGTCAGACTTACTGGGAAGTTTTCATATAGTTCTGATGCAAAGTCAGTAGGAGAAAGTTTGGTTAAGTGGAAGGCCAGGTGCAGTTCTTAAACTTAATGTATTTTCTTTGTCTTGAACTTGCAGGGTTTTGTTGATTTTGATCCCAGCAGAGACCATGTAATAGATCATGGTCTGTGATCCCAGCAGAGACCATGTAATAGATCATGGTCTGTGATCCCAGCAGAGACCATGTAATAGATCATGGTCTGTGATCCCAGCAGAGACCATGTAATAGATCATGGTCTGTGATCCCAGGGTCATCAAAATGAATGATATTTTTTCAATGTTTGTAATGTTGATTGGTTCCAAGCTTGACAGTAGAAAGTGTCAACTGTGTAGGTAATATGACAAGTGTAGGATCGGGAGTACCATAAATAGTGGTGGCATACATGATGTCCTGAGTGTGAGCACAGTGACCAAATTGTTGGTCAGTGTTTTATTTCTGAATTCATCACCCATATACAATAGTGTGATAAGAAACATGTTGACAACCGTTAGTGTTGTAAGTTCATAACTTGGTGTACATATTACAGCCAAAACAAGGTCAACTGATAGAAATCAAGTTCAGTCAATTGTTCTTGAAGGCCAAGGGGCAGTGGTGTAGCCTAGTAGTTAAAGTGTCTGTTCATCACGCCAAAGACCCGGTTCGATTCCCCACATGGGTACGATGTGTAAAGCCCTTTCTGGTGTCCCTGTCATGATATTGCTGGAATATTGGTAAACGTGGCGTAAAACCATACTCAATCAATCAATCTTGAAGGTGTGACTAGAGTAGTAGCTGTACTTTTGGTGCAGCAACAGTGGAGACCAGTATGTAAAACAACAGAAGGATGTACTCCTAGATGCTCTTCAGTCATGGAAGTGAGTGAGTTAGGAAATGGGCTTCACATATTGTGCCCATGTGGGAAATCGAACGCATGTCTTCGGCATGACGAGCGAACGCCTTAACCAGTAGGCCCTACACCACCCCTCATGGAAGTGTCTGTGACTAGCATACATGGGGTGTAGCATGGAGGAAATCACAGACAGCTGCATACGGCAGGGAGACATTGTCACTCACATATTGTCAGTAATCACAGTGGTCAAGGCTAATTTTGCATTGTGACACATCACAATATGATATTAAGTATGATTCCGCTTTGTGTTGTACTGAATTCACCCAAGCGGTGGTTCTAGTGGGGTACACCCTTGAAGTTGGCTGGTAAGTCTAGAGATAGCAGGAACTAAGACTTTAAATGTCGGGCTTATGACAAGGACATTAACCGAATAGCTTTCAATCTTAGGTTCAAATACTCACAATAATAATAATAATAATAATGAGTGAATTTATAAAGCTAAAATACTCCAAGCACTAAGTGTCTGATCTAAAGTAGCTTTGATGGTACGGTATTTCATGAGTAGGAAGGCGGAATCTAGCAGTGATACAATTGTAGGAATTGATGTAATTAAATGAGATATTGAAGTTGTCTAGGGTTGGTGACAGTCTGATAGCATGTAGAAGAGTTCAAGAGAAGGTTGACAACTTAACTGAATGAAGTGTAGCCAAATGACTTCAGATAAGTTTTGAAACCAGGCTTATTGTTTTATTTAATGTACTGTGGTTTGTATTGTAAGAAACATACGTCATATTATACATATCTTTATTTGACCATTGGTGTTATATTTAGGTATTGTGGGAAATGGACAAGATGAATAGGGCACCTGTATTATTTGGTTCAGTTCACAGAACAGACCCATTTATTGTAAGTGTGAATCTGCCTCTAGGTACCTAAATGTGGGTGAGATAGGTAGTTGATGTATTAATATCTTATGATGTCTTTCCCTCCATACAAGAACAATTAATAAATTGATTAATTATTGAAAGAAAAGTTAAAGCGTATTGACAACCAAGTGTACCTCCACACTTCCAGGTGAGTCCTAAATCACTCAGTTGGGCAGAAACATTTGATAGGGGAGCTGTATCAACATGGTGAGGAGAAACTTTGGAAATGCTCTGGTCGGGAAGCCAAGTTTAGTATAATTCTGTTTGTTGTTGTGGTAATGTCAGATAATAATGATTGGCAGCTCAGGAGCACCACATGATGTTTAGGAGAGGAAACTCATGATGATCCTTTTAGGTCCAGAGATGGCTCAAGTTGGGTTCATTGACACTTGGCTGTGTGATTCCTCTAATCTGCTATGTGCATGTGCTTGTTTTCCAGGTGAAGTCAGTTGGGATGTAGGTGGTATAGCCTCTGTCAAGAGTAGCTGGCTGCCAATTTGATTGCATAAGCTCACTGGGAAGATGGCGTCCTGCTATCCATGATTCTCACTTCTGTTTACAGACTGCTGCCATATAGCTGGAATATTGCTGAGTGGGGCGTAAAACTAAACTCACTCACTCTATTAAAGATTCCTTCCTGTAGAAGGGGTAAAGTCTTTTTTGGAGAGGCAGTCATGATATTAGTACTAGCAGGAGCTATTTGAGTTATTATAGGATATTTATATAACACACATATCCATGCAACTAGTACATGCTCAAGGCACTGGTATTTTTCCCCTCGATCATTGGATGTCAATCTCAACGGCACATCATATTATCAATCTCAACTCTTGGGGAGCATACAACTCTTGCAGCCACTAGGCGCACCAAGTTATTGTTGCTTTCCCATCCTTACGATGCACCCATTCACAGCTGGGTGGACTGGGACACATAGTCACAGTACATTGTCCATTTTACTGCACATTGCTGTACCTACAACTGGGTGTTTGCACGTATTCATGTGGCCACCATCTGGTCATATACCAACAGATTCGAGGATTCTTTTAAGTGCACAGGGTTGTGTACTGTACACTAGGGGTTGTGACAACACTGAAAGACTCTGCACAGAAAGTTGACTCCAAGGTTTTACACCCTGTCACAGGTGGGCTCGATCCTGGCACCTAAAGCTTGCTGGATCACTAGCCTGGCACCTTAGACAGCTCGCCCACCATGCCACCATTACCCAGTCTGTAATGTGGACGTGCAGCGATCACTGGACGGCCAGCCTAACTCACTGCAGTTGTTTACGTTTGGATGATAAATTCTGATTATTTTATAATGTTGCATATGCTTATCATTTGCAAACCTGCCATCTGGTATCACTGCCCATAGAAAAATTGAGAAAGTATCCATGCAAACCAGGGCTGATTAATGATGTCTATCTAAGTCATTTCCGCATGATATCTTTTATGCCAGGCGACAGAATGACATCTAAATAGATTCATGCTGTGTATTGAAGTCCAGCAATGGAACCTGATATCACTTCATATGAGCCAACCCAACCTCCTTTTAGAATGCGATTATCATGATTATCCTTTGAAATTTGGAAACACTAAGAATAGACAGAAAGTATTATCGATTCTATTCTGAAGCTCCTTACATGTGTTTGAAATAGCTTTAGGCTTATACAGAAATACAGCCCATCAGGTGAGTTTCAGTTATAGAAATATTGAATGGTGGGTAAATAAATCCTTCCAGATTGAGGCAGTGCTTGTTAGAACAGTCAACACTACAAAATGACTGGAGACATTAAATGTGTGTTGTAATATACTTCACACGGATAGATTTGTAATTGTGTGGACCATCTCATTGATCAGCCTAGCCCATGAAGTGCATACAAAGTATTGATCACGTGGAGAAAATACTTCCAGAATGTCTAGTACTGTTGAATACTGCTAGTATTGATGACATTAAGTGAATATGACCAGTACTGATCACAGGAAGAGAATACTTCTAGTACATCATTACATGTGTAAGCTGACAAACTGAATACTGCTAGAATCTGACCAGTACTGATCACAGGAAGAGAATACTTCTAGTACATCATTACATGCGTAAGCTGACAAACTGAATACTGCTAGAATATGACCAGTCCTGATCACAGGAAGAGAATACTTCTAGTACATCATTACATGTGTAAGCTGACAAACTGAATACTGCTAGAATATGACCAGTCCTGATCACAGGAAGAGAATACTTCTAGTACATCATTACATGCGTAAGCTGACAAACTGAATACTGCTAGAATATGACCAGTACTGATCACAGGAAGAGAATACTTCTAGTACATCATTACATGTGTAAGCTGACAAACTGAATACTGTTAGAATATGACCAGTACTGATCACAGGAAGAGAATACTTCTAGTACATCATTACATGCGTAAGCTGACAAACTGAATACTGCTAGAATATGACCAGTACTGATCACAGGAAGAGAATACTTCTAGTACATCATTACATGTGTAAGCTGACAAACTGAATACTGCTAGAATATGACCAGTACTGATCACAGGAAGAAGAATACTTCTAGTACATCATTACATGTGTGTAAGCTGACAAACTGAATACTGCTAGAATATGACCAGTACTGATCACAGGAAGAGAATACTTCTAGTACATCATTACATGTGTAAGCTGACAAACTGAATACTGCTAGAATATGACCAGTACTGATCACAGGAAGAGAATACTTCTAGTACATCATTACATGCATAAGCTGACAAACTGAATACTGCTAGAATATGACCAGTACTGATCACAGGAAGAGAATACTTCTAGTATTAAACACGTGAAGTAAATACAAGTATTAATTATTAAATTTAAATGACAGTGAATACTAGTACCATTAGTACTGATCTCTGAAAGTGAATACCCACAGTGGCTTGTAATGCAGATAAATGGTATAGAGGAAAAGATTGTCACCTGCTGAGAATTTGTACTGCAAACCTACCGAATTTTTTGTTTATTGCATCATGTACAAACATGATGTACAAAAAGTGAATACCAGTACTGATCATTGAAAGTGAGTACTATTGGCACTGATGGTGAATGAAAGTATTGATACTGATAAATGAAACTGAATACTAGTAATGAGTATTATTCTTGTGAGTATTCGTATTGATCAGGTCCAGTGAATGCCAGTATCAATACTGATCAGTAAAAATGAGTACTAGTACTGATAAGCAAAAGTGAGTACTATTGGTACTGATCACTGATAGTGAATGAAACTATTAGCACTGATCAGTGAAAGTGAGTACCGTTGGTACTGATCACTGATAGTGAATGAAACTATTAGCACTGATCAGTGAAAGTGAGTACTGTTGGTACTGATCACTGATAGTGAATGAAACTATTAGCACTGATCAGTGAAAGTGAGTACCGTTGGTACTGATCACTGATAGTGAATGAAACTATTAGCACTGATCAGTGAAAGTGAGTTCTGTTGGTACTGATCCTGAAAGTTTTCTTTGTTGTTTAACGCAACACTCCGCAATATTCCAGCTATATGGCGGTGATCCTGACAGTGAATGCCAGTATTCGTACTGATCACTGAAAGTGAGTGCTTATAAGTAATGATCAGTGAAATTAAATACTGTTGGTACTGATCACCGAAAGTAGATACCAGTAATCAGTGAAATTCATGATCCGGGGGTCATTAGGATGTGTTTTATAGCTGATCCATTGTGAGGTAAGCAGTGTGTTTGGGTGAGAGACTGGGTGGCAGTGGATACCTCTGACATCCAGACAGTGTTGGCTCACAGTAAACACTGACTGCTTATAAATTCATGGCATGTCCAGTGTCAAGCCACACCAATGTTTACAGAACTCAGGTGGGAAGAGTCTACCATGCAAGTCTCCTATGTGAAGGGAGGCCAGTGCTGTAGTGCATCCTTGGCGCTAGTGATGTGTGGTGGTGTGACAACTCTGACTCAAATGTGGTTGTGCTGATGTTGTTGTACTGTTGTGCTGATGTTCGTAGATTCTCCCACAAGGCAGCCTCTTGAATCAGGGGTGGAAATAACTTTAAAATTGCTAGAGTACTCCGGTACAGTGGCACATGTAAAATCACTTGTCCTGATAATTTTTCCACTATAGCGACCGTTTTCTGTTGATTTTTTACATAAACAACATAATTAACATTGGAAAGTCAACTGGATACCGGTACAGTGTGATATACAAATTTGCTTGCCTGACAGAAAAAAACACTGGACTCGGACGTGGGGCAATGGGTTATTTCCACCCCTGTGAATGTTGTTGTCCTGGTACCTCAACTTCATAGATTCTCCCACAAGGCAGTATCTTGAATGATGTTGTGCTGATACCTCAACTTCATAGATTTAAAGGCAGTGTCTTGAATGATGTTGTGCTGGTACCTCAACTTCATAGATTCCCCACAAGGCAGCCTCTTGAATGATGTTGTGCTGGTACCTCAACTTCATAGATTCCTCCCACAAGGAAGCCTCTCAACTTCATAGATTCCCCACAAATGATGTTGTGTCTGGTACCTCAACTTCATAGATTCCTCCACAAGGCAGCCTCTTGAATGTTGTTGTGCTGGTACCTCAAGTTCATAGATTCCCCACAAGGCAGCCTCTTGAATGTTGTTGTGCTGGTACCTCAACTTCATAGATTCCCCCACAAGGCAGCCTCTCGAGATGTTGTTGTGCTGGTACCTCAACTTCATAGATTCTCCCACAAGGCAGCTTCTCGAATGTTGTTGTGTTTTGTTGGTACCTCAAGTTCATAGATTCCCCCACAAGGCAGCCTCTCGAATGTTGTTGTGCTGGTACCTCAAGTTCATAGATTCTCCCACAAGGCAGCTTCTCGAATGTTGTTGTGCTGGTACCTCAACTTCATAGATTCCCCCACAAGGCAGCTCTCGAACAAGGCAGCCTCTGAATGATGTTGTCCTGGTATACCTCAACTTCATAGATTCCCCCCCCACAAGGCAGCCTCTTGAATGTTGTTGTCCTGGTACCTCAACTTCATAGATTCCCCCACAAGGCAGCCTCTCGAATGTTGTTGTGTTGGTACCTCAACTTCATAGATTCCCCCACAAGGCAGCTTCTCGAATGATGTTGTCCTGGTACCTCAACTTCATAGATTCCCCCACAAGGCAGCTTCTCGAATGATGTTGTCCTGGATACCTCAACTTCATAGATTCAACTTCATAGATTTGTTGTACTGGTACCTCAACTTCATAGATTCCCCACAAGGCAGCTTGTTGTTGTCCTGGTACCTCAACAAGGCAGCCTCTCGAGATGTTGTTGTGTTGGTACCTCAACTTCATAGATTCCCCCACAAGGCAGCCTCTCGAATGTTGTTGTCCTGGTACCTCAACTTCATAGATTCCCCCACAAGGCAGCTTCTCGAATGTTGTTGTGCTGGTACCTCAAGTTCATAGATTCCCCCACAAGGCAGCTTCTCGAATGTTGTTGTGCTGGTACCTCAACTTCATAGATTCCCCCACAAGGCAGCCTCTCGAATGTTGTTGTGCTGGTACCTCAAGTTCATAGATTCTCCCACAAGGCAGCTTCTCGAATGTTGTTGTGTGTTGGTACCTCAACTTCATAGATTCCCCACAAGGCAGCTTCTCCTGGTACCTCATGATTGTTGTGTTGTGCTGGTACCTCAGGTTCATAGATTCCCCACAAGGCAGCTTCTCGAATGATGTTGTGCTGGTACCTCAAGTTCATAGATTCCACAAGGCAGCCACAAGGCAGCCTCTGAGTTTTGTTGTGTTGATACCCACAAGGCAGCCTCTTGAGTTTTGTTGTGTTGATACTGCTGATTACTGATGCTTGTAACACAAGTTTGTAGAGTCATCACACAATGTAATAGCCATATAACATCTCACAAAGTGTGCCTCTCTCTGTCCAGAAATCTTAAGTACAGGGGGAATGAAGAGATGCTGGACTGATATGGGGCAGAATTCTGCT
Organism: Haliotis rubra; assembly: GCF_003918875.1. NCBI lineage: Eukaryota > Metazoa > Mollusca > Gastropoda > Lepetellida > Haliotidae > Haliotis > Haliotis rubra. Next base: position 221,793 of record NW_025767598.1, read on the forward strand.
TTTGGGTAATCATTGTTCTCGATATTCTCGTTTATCTGCTGGAAATCAATATATATCCAATCTTGTGAATGTTTCTCAGTAGCCACAGACACATTGTAAGTGGTGGGTTGTTTGGGTCTGGCCAGGGTTATCATTTCCTTTAACGATGGTCAGTACAATTAACAACCACTGTCACTCTGTCAGGCTAATCGGGGAAACTGGAATTTTTACAAACTCAATCAATGAGAATAATTTCCGATATTGACAGGCAAGCACTATCACCACCCATAGAATTAACATCAAATTTTCATTACCTTATACAAATGTGATTATTCATGAGGCACGGACCAATTAGAAGAGCACTGAAGTAGTGAATTTAGTTTGACTGATTCTGTCGGTAGGTCAATTATCTGTTAATCTTCTGCATTAATGTAATTTAGTTGATCTTTCCTCTGTTTAGCTTGGGTTCTGTTGGATGCCATTACTATACAGTGGTTGGAGCAGCGATATCTGTGGAGCATTGTTGTATTCACTGCAGACTGCAAGGGCAGAGTGTTAAATTTGTTACTATTTTAAGAGCTGACTCAGGTTAATACTATTGTTAGAAGTTTAAGCCGAATATTATAGTAAGTTTGCCATGTGTTTCATGGCAATATACAAGATAGCCACTGCTTTAGATTTGCCATGTGTTACTGAGCGGTATTCTAGATATTAACTGCATTAGATTTGCCATTTGTTACTGGGCGGTATACTAGATAGGCACTGCTTTAGATTTACCATGTGTTACTGAGCGGTTATTATACTAGATAGGCACTGCTTTAGATTTGCCATTTGTTACTGGGCGGTATTCTGGATATTGACTGCTTTAGATTTGCCATGTGTTACTGGGCGGTATACTTGATAGAGACTGCTTTAGATTTACCATGTGTTACTGAGCAGTTATTATACTAGATAGGCACTGCTTTAGATTTGCCATTTGTTACTGGGCAGTATTCTGGATATTGACTGCTTTAGATTTGCCATGTGTTACTGGGCGGTATACTTGATAGAGACTGCTTTAGATTTACCATGTGTTACTGAGCGGTTATTATACTAGATAGCCACTGCTTTAGATTTGCCATGTGTTACTGAGCGGTATTCTGGATATTAACTGCATTAGATTTGCCATTTGATACTGGGCTGTATACTTGATAGAGACTGCTTTAGATTTGCCATGTGTTACTGAGCGATATTCTGGATATTAACTGCATTAGATTTGCCATTTGTTACTGGGCGGTATACTAGATAGGCACTGCTTTAGATTTACCATGTGTTACTGGGCAGTTATTATACTAGATAGGCACTGCTTTAGATTTGCCATTTGTTACTGAGCGGTATTCTGGATATTGACTGCTTTAGATTTGCCATGTGTTACTGGGCGGTATTATTCTTGATAGAGGCACTGCTTTAGATTTGCCATGTGTTACTGGCGGTTATTATTCTAGATAGGCACTGCTTTAGATTTACCATGTGTTACTGAGCAGTTATTATACTAGATAGGCACTGCTTTAGATTTGCCATTTGTTAACTGCATTAGTATTCTGGATATTGACTGCTTTAGATTTGCCATGCCATAGTTTTACTGGGCTGTATCTTATACTCAGATAGAGACTGCTTTAGATTTACCATGTGTTACTGAGCGGTTATTATACTAGATAGGCACTGCTTTAGATTTGCCATTTGTTACTGGGCAGCATTCTGATATTGACTGCTTTAGATTTGCCATGTGTTACTGGGCATGGTATACTTGATAGAGACTGCTTTAGATTTACCATGTGTTACTGAGCTGTTGGTTATATACTAGATAGGCACTGCTTTAGATTTGCCATGTGTTACTGGGCGGTATTCTGGATATTAACTGCTTTAGATTTGCCATTTGATACTGGGCGGTATACTAGATAGGCACTGCTTTAGATTTGCCATGTTTTACTGAGCGGTTCCGGNTATACTAGATAGGCACTGCTTTAGATTTGCCATTTGTTACTGGGTGGTATACTAGATAGGCACTGCTTTAGATTTGCCATTTGATTCTGGGTGGTATACTAGATAGAAACTGCTTTAGATTTGCCATGCATTTCTGGGTGGTATACTGGATAGGCACTGCTTTAGATTTGCCATGCGTTTCTGGGTAGTATACTGGATAGGGTATGCAACAGAGACCTACGATGCCTTCTTATAATACTTATTCATTTAGCCTCAAGCTGACTTGGCTGAAATGCAGAACATACAGTACCGACTATACAGAAAATATGTGGATTTGATTAATAACTGTATGTTAAGCTAACTAATTTCTGTGGAGTATGCATGTTGTCCGTGGGTGTAGATACAGGCAGTAAACCTTTGTTACACATTGTATGCACCGGAGTTCAGTCTTTCAACCTGTTTCTTCTGTGACCTGGAAACTTAATAATTGTCGAAGATTTTTCACAAAAATGTTTATCTTCCTAACCTCTTCACAGATGGTTTGCACAATTTGACATAAAAAGGAAATCAATTCTTGCATCTGTGTTTACTATCATATGACAATAGCCTATATTGATTTATGATCAGCATACTCCAGTGTCTGTGATTGTGGAGATAGTTGAGGTTCGGCAGATGTGTGATGGTTCCCTGTCAATCAATGTTGTACCTGCTAATTGGGGTAGTTATTGCTGTGGCCTAAGTGCTTACTCATCCATCTTTAATGTGTGAATACACACGCTGTGGACAGTCAAGACTACACACTGTGGACAGTTAATGCTTTGTGGCTCTCATTGTACAGCAACACATCTCCCAGTGTACAGCAACACCCCTCTCATTGTACAGCAACACCCCTACCATTGTACAGGAACACACCTCCCATTGTACAGCAACACACCTCCCATTGTACAGGAACATCCCTACCATTGTACAGCAACACCCCTACCATTGTACAACAACACCCCTCTCATTGTACAGCAACACCCCTCCCATTGTACAGGAACACCCCTCCCATTGTACAGGAACACCCCTCCCATTGTACAGGAACACCCCTAACATTGTACAGGAACACACCTCCCATTGTACAGCAACACACCTCCCATTGTACAGCAACACACCTCCCATTGTACAGGAACACACCTCTCATTGTACAGGAAGACACCTCCCATTTTACAGGAAGACACCTCCCATTGTACAGGAAGACACCTCCCATTGTACAGGAACACACCTCCCATTGTACAGGAACACCCCTAACATTGTACAGGAACACACCTCCCATTGTACAGGAACACCCCTAACATTGTACAGGAACACACCTCCCATTGTACAGCAACACCCCTCCCATTGTACAGGAACACACCTCCCATTGTACAGGAACACCCCTCCCATTGTACAGGAACACCCCTAACATTGTACAGGAACACACCTCCCATTGTACAGCAACACACCTCCCATTGTACAGGAACACACCTCCCATTGTACAGGAACACCCCTCCCATTGTACAGCAACACCCCTAACATTGTACAGGAACACCCCTACCATTGTACAACAACACCCCTCTCATTGTACAGCAACACCCCTCCCATTGTACAGGAACACCCCTAACATTGTACAGGAACACCCCTAACATTGTACAGGAACACCCCTAACATTGTAAAGGAACACCCCTCCCATTGTACAGGAACACCCCTACCATTGTACAGCAACACCCCTCTCATTGTACAGCAACACAACTCCCATTGTACAGGAACACCCCTCCCATTGTACAGGAACACACTTCCCATTGTACAGGAACACCCCTACATTGTACAGGAACACACCTCCCATTGTACAGCAACACACCTCCCATTGTACAGGAACACACCTCCCATTTTACAGGAACACACCTCCCATTGTACAGGAACACACCTCCCATTGTACAGGAACACCCCTACCATTGTACAGGACAACACCTCCCATTGTACAGGAACAACACCTCCCATTGTACAGGAACACCCCTCCCATTGTACAGGAACACACTTCCCATTGTACAGGACCACCCCTAACATTGTACAGGAACACACCTCCCATTGTACAGCAACACACCTCCCATTGTACAGGAACACACCTCCCATTGTACAGGAACACACCTCCCATTGTACAGGAACACCCCTCCCATTGTACAGGAACACCCCTCTCATTGTACAGCAACACCCCTCCCATTGTACAGGAACACCCCTCCCATTGTACAGGAACACACTTCCCATTGTACAGGAACACCCCTAACATTGTACAGGAACACACCTCCCATTGTACAGCAACACACCTCCCATTGTACAGGAACACACCTCCCATTGTACAGGAACACCCCTCCCATTGTACAGGAACACACTTCCCATTGTACAGGAACACACCTAACATTGTACAGGAACACACCTCCCATTGTACAGCAACACACCTCCCATTGTACAGGAACACACCTCCCATTGTACAGGAACACACCTCCCATTGTACAGGAACACACCTCCCATTTTACAGGAACACACCTCCCATTGTACAGGACAACACCTCCCATTGTACAGGAAGACACCTCCCATTGTACAGCAACACCCCTCCCATTGTTCAGGAACACCCCTCCCATTGTACATCAACACCCCTCCCATTGTACATCAACACACCTCCCATTGTTCAGGAACACCCCTACCATTGTACAGCAACACCCCTCCCATTGTACAGCAACACACCTCTCATTGTACAGCAACACACCTCTCATTGTACAGCAACACCCCTCCCATAGTACAGGAACACCCCTACCATTGTACAGCAACACACCTCCCATTGTACAGCAACACACCTCTCATTGTACAGCAACACCCCTCCCATTGTACAGAAACACACCTCCCATTGTACAGCAACACAACTCTCATTGTACAGCAACACACCTCTCATTTTACAGCAACACCCCTCCCATAGTACAGGAACACCCCTACCATTGTACAGCAACACACCTCTCATTGTACAGCAACACACCTCTCATTGTACAGCAACACCCCTCCCATTGTACAGGAACACCCCTCCCATTGTGCAGCAACACACCTCCCATTGTACAGCAACACACCTCCCATTGTACAGCAACACACCTCTCATTGTACAGCAACACACCTCCCATTGTACAGGAACACCCCTACCATTGTACAGCAACACACCTCTCATTGTACAGCAACACACCTCTCATTGTACAGCAACACCATTCCCATTGTACAGCAACACCCCTCCCATTGTACAGCAACACACCTCCCATTGTACAGCAACACACCTCCCATTGTACAGCAACACCCCTCCCATTGTACAGGAACACCCCTCCCATTGTACAGCAACACACCTCCCATTGTACAGCAACACACCTCCCATTGTACAGCAACACCCCTCCCATTGTACAGGAACACACCTCCCATTGTACAGGAACACCCCTAACATTGTACAGGAACACACCTCCCATTGTACAGGAACACCCCTCCCATTGTACAGGAACACCCCTAACATTGTACAGGAACACACCTCCCATTGTACAGCAACACACCTCCCATTTTACAGGAACACCCCTACCATTGTTCAGGAACACCCCTCCCTTTGTACATCAACACATCTCCCATTGTACAGGAACACACCTCCCATTGTACAGCAACACCCCTACCATTGTACAGGAACACACCTCCCATTGTACAACAACACCCTCCCATTGTACAGCAACACACCTCCCGTTGTACAGCAACACATCTCCGATTGTACAGTAACACACCTCCCATTGTACAACAACACCCCCCATTGTACAAGAACACACCTCCCATTGTACAGCAACACATCTCCGATTGTACAGTAACACACCTCCCATTGTACAACAACACCCTCCCATTGTACTCTCAAGACAATTGCACTATGATGCACCCTGCCGTCCAACACACCATGGTGCACTATGATGCACCCTGCTGTCCAACACACCATGGTGCACTATGATGCACCCTGCTGTCCAACACACCATGGTGCACTATGATGCACCCTGCCATCCAACACACCACAGTGCACTTCGTACTACCACAGATAGGTGGGGCATAGTACGTTATGTGAGGATTAGAATTACTTAATAGCAGGGAAAATCAATGGAAGTATTCATACTAGAGTATGGTCCTATATGTTAGCATGGTTAGTGCGGTACAATCTATAAATGCACATTGTTATCGTGCTTCAGTACACGTACACCATGTCATACAAATATATCGATATAGGAAACATTACGGTTTTTTAAACTGGCATTGTTACAGAATTTGTCTAATTGCTTAGCTTTGTGTGAGGGCAGCCAAACGATGGGTTAAAATAATCAGCATGCCAGATTACTTCTATCATGAAGGCATAGGTCTCTTCCTGAAAGCATGTTCTAAACACAATATGGTCAGTGCCCAGCATAACTAGTTTTTGATGTGACTTGTAATTCCCTGCTGAATCTTCCTACTTACCCATACCTTAATTTCCTGGTGTTGTTCAATGTTGCTGAGTGGAAAGCCACTGTTATCAGAAAACAAGCAACCATATTTATTACTTAAAAAATCACTTTGTTAAAATTTTCCAATTGCAACATGAACATTAACAAATATATAATTAAGAGCATATCATTATCTTACAATTGGCAATAATTGCCATAATTTTCACTTCAATTTTCTGTTCTTAATCTGGAAGTTATGAATGTGCAAGCTTACATATGTATTAGATATGAACGTACTTAACTTGTAATTACTTTATTTCAATAATGTGATAAAAAATACCGTTCATATTTATCAAGAGTCGGATTTGACCTCTAAGATGGTGTCTGAGATGTAGTTAAGTAATGATGTTGTACAGGCTGGTTATCCCTTGATAAATGTAGACTTCATCACAGGCTGTGATACTTGGTGTCATAGCAGTAGAAGCTTCTGGTTCACTGGTGTTGGAAGAGTTAAAGTGAGTAGGAAACTGTTGTGGCATCTCCGTCATCATTAAAATAAGTATGGGAGTCAAAGTCTGTGTCATAACCCTGATGTTAGGATGTTTTGACAGCAACCACCTGTTGATGAAGTTGATGAACTGCAGGTGCTTACAAGCAAACCCACATAGTTGTGTTTCTGCCAGGTATTATGAATATCTATATAGCATCAAGACTACTTATATAGCTAGAGCCAAGGACTGTGCCAGTGACAGGGTTCCTCAAACTGAGGGTGGTTTTAGGAGCCTTACTGTCATCATGGTGTATATTGGTTATAATTGTGTCACATTGTGTCGCTGAAGGGGTTGTTGTCGGCACGGGTACTACAGATGTGACTACCACAGGTACCTTTCTGTACATACAGAAACATACCCAAGTCAAAGTCAGAATACAGAAACGTACCCTAGGATGACTACATTCCACACTGTCATGTTCTTCATCGGAAGTGTCATACTGTTGCAATAGATGCATTTCATAGTGTTGTGTAAGAAACCACCATACACAATAATGAATATTTCATGATGCACCGTACCACTCACAATCAGTTGTACGGGAACAACTACGTACGGTTTGGTTTTGGTTGCAAAATATGGACTCGTCCGTGTAGGGTACCGGGTACGTTTCTGTATTTTAACTTTTTTTTCGGGTACAATTTCTGTATGCAAAAACATGCCTGGTGTACATATCTGTAGTACCTGTGCTGACGTCCCCTTCCACCACAGTGTCTCAAGGTGTCACATAACTTGATACGTCTTGCAAACATCAGTCTTGAAGAAGTCAGGTGACACGTACTGACTGTTTGATGACGTGAAAGTTCATGTAATTCCATGAGACATTATTGCTGGTCTAGAACTTGTGAATATTGTCATGATGTGTGAAACATACTACACGCTGTTGACTCTTCAGGGAGCTGGTATGAATTAATACATACTGGTTTACATTTGCAGCTATAGTCCATGTAACCTGTGTATGATTCACATACATATGGTAATGAAGAAGTCCAGAAATATAGTTTTCAGGAAGGATGATAATAAAACTGGTGATGGCTGTACATATTTATGAAGCTGATCCTGTCTACAGGCAGTAAATTGTTGGCCATGTGGTGACAGTGATGTTGACTCCTGCAGCTGGCTGTCAGGCAGTGTGTCAGTGGTAGTCTCGTCAGCTGTGTCTGTATGGATGGCTGCACACTTGCACAGCTCCATCCATGACTGGGGCCATCTTTGGAAGGTTGGCCAACATCGACTATTGATCATCAATCTCTCTTTTATCTTGGAAATTTAACGAACATGATTTGGTTTGTTGCATGGGGAATTTGAAGTGCATTGCTCAACGGGTTAGAATGTGTTGAAGATCGCTTGACCTCTTTATTGGATTTGGTTGATGAATAAGAAGATATGAATTTGATGAAGATGCAAGGTGCTCAAACTGAATTCTGTCTTGGCAGGAAAATGAAGCCAAGACAACTTGTACTCGGATTCAGATTTCAGTGTTTTTTAAAATGCTTATAAAAAGGTGCTGATTAAAGGGCTGTTGGTAAGATGATGGAAGGGATGCGCTGTATTTCCCAGCAGCATGCCAGCAGGGGCTCCCAGCAAACTAGGGCCAGTCATTTTCCTCTGTGATGTACAGTGATTGCCCATTGACTTCCAGCCCTTACTTGGAATTATTTATCAATGTCTGGATGTTATCAAATGATTACGAAATACGGTAAGCAACATGAATAATGTGCTCTCCCTAAATAATCAACTCAATAACAGTAAAAGTAAGTTGGAAGTGGTTAGAATGTGATTTGGATAAAGTTTAGTGAGGACAGACTACTGACAACCTGTCATTCTAATAAATATATGTATATGTAATGTAATTTGTTTTTGTGATTAGTACAACCTCATGCTTATCTAAGGTGATACTGAACACTTTATATCAGCTTGCAGATGCAGAAAAGTATGACTATTTCATAATTTCACTTCTCTCAAAGTTGAGGTGAGCTGAATCAATCCACGTCTTAACTACCTGTCATTGTTGTGCACTGTAATGACTTGAGTACAGGTATGCATGCCGGCTAGTACAGACTATATTGACTAAGTATGCAAGTACATAGTGATCAATAGGAGGAAAGTCTGCCATCACTGTACAGGTGGCAGTCAGTCTCACAAGGTGCTGAACAGAAAACAGTACCAGGTACAGTTGTAAGTGTTGTCTTAGAGGCCAGTGTTGTCTTGTTACCCAATGCTATAAGTAGTTAATGCTGGCTTGTCTCTCAATGCTACCAGTTATTAATGTTGGCTTGTCTCTCAAAGCTACCAGTTATTAATGTTGGCTTGCCTTCCAAAGCTACCAGTTATTAATGTTAGCTTGTCTCCCAATGATATCAGTTATCATGTTGGCTTGTCTCTCAATGCTATCAGTTATTAATGCTGGCTTGTCTCCCAATGCTACCAGTTATTAATGTTGGCTTGTCTCTCAAAGCTACCAGTTATTATGCCCCCGCCATATATGGCTGGGGCATATAGGGTTACCCTCGGTGTCCGTCCGTCCATCCGTCCGTCTGTCCGTCCGTACGAAACAGGGAATGTATTCTATCCACTTCTCCACCATAACCGCTCTGTGGAATTCAATGAACTTATACATGGGCTTTCTTGGGACTCTAATGGTGTGCATCTCATATTTTGTTTTTTTATTTTATTGTGTTTTTTTGTAAGTTTAGAGTCATTTGAACTTAGGTACATTTTGCTGAATTTCTCTATGATGATAGTGTAATAGGGATGAAGTCTATCCACTTCTCCACAAAAACTGCTCAACAGAATTGAATGAACTTCTACATGTCTTTTGTAGGGACTCTAAAGGTGTGCATTTCATAATTTTTTATGCAATTTCTTAATTTTGTCACTTTTACAGATGTTTGAACTTAGTTGAATTTTGTTCTATTGAGCCAGTGTCCGTTCCATCCAACAGGGGGTGTACGTTATCCACTTCTCCTCAAAAACTACTTTATGGAATTCATTTAGATTACACATGTGCTTTATAGGGACTCTAAAGGTGTGCATCTCATATTTTGATTTTGTATTTTACTTATTTTTCCAATTTTAATGCTGTTTAAACTTAGATAAATTTTGTTGAATTTCTCTCTGAATATAGTGTTATAGGGGATGAAGTCTATCAACTTCTCCACAAAAGCTGCTCAACAGAATTGGCCTTCTATGTGTGTTTCATTGGGACTCTAAAGGTGTGCGTCTCATACCTTGTTCATCCAGTTTCTTAATTTTGTCACTTCTGCAGATGTTTGAACTTGAATTGGTTCTATTCATCCAGTTTGTCCCATACAACAGGGGGTGTACTTTATCCACTTCTCCTCAAAAACCACTGCACAAAACTCATTTAGCTTACATATGTCTTTTATAGAGACTCTAAAGGTGTGCATCTCATATTTTGTTTTCGTATTTTATAATTTTTTTGTATGTTTAGAGAATTTTGAACTTAGATAAATTTTCCTGAATTTCTCTCTGATGATAGTGAAACAGGGGATTAAGTCTATCCACTTCTCCACAAAAACTGCTCAACAGAATTGATTAAGCTTATACATGTGTTTCATTGAGACTCGAAAGGTGTGCATGTCATAGTTGCATAGATGTTTATTGAACTTGTTCGTGAATTTTGTTCAATTATTGATCTTTATATGTCTTATGAATGTCAGCGGGGGCATCCGTGTCCCTGGACACAATTTTTTCTTGTTAATGTTGGCTTGTCTCCAAATGCTACCAATTATTAATGTTGGCTTGCCTTCCAAAGCTACCAGTTATTAATGTTGGCTTGTCTCCCAATGATATCAGTTATCATGTTGGCTTGTCTCCCAATGCTACCAATTATTAATGTTGGCTTGTCTCCAAGTGATATCAGTTATTAATGCTGGCTTGTCTCCCAGTGATATCAGTTATTAATGCTGGCTTGTCTCCCAATGCTACAAGTTATTAATGTTGGCTTGTCTCTCAATGCTACCAGTTATTAATATTGGCTTGTCTCCCAATGCTACCAGTTATTAATGTTGGTTTGTCTCCCAATGCTACCAATTATTAATGTTGGCTTGTCTCCCAATGATATCAGTTATTAATGTTGGCTTGTCTCCCAATGATATCAGTTATTAATGCTGGCTTGTCTCCCAATGCTACCAGTTATTAATGTTGGCTTGTCTCTCAATGCTACCAGTTATTAATGTTGCCTTGTCTCCCAATGATATCAGTTATTAATGTTGGCTTGTCTCCCAATGATATCAGTTATTAAAGCTGGCTTGTCTCCCAATGCTACAAGTTATTAATGTTGGCTTGTCTCCAAATGATATCAGTTATTAATGTTGGCTTGTCTCCAAATGATATCAGTTATTAATGTTGGCTTGTCTCCAAATGATATCAGTTATTAATGTTGGCTTGTCTCCCAATGATATCAGTTATCATGTTGGCTTGTCTCCAAATGATATCAGTTATCATATTTGCTTGTCTCCCAATGCTATCAGTAGTTAATGTTGGCTTGTCTCCCAATGCTACCAGTAAAAACGTTAACCCAGTTGATGGAACAGGCTGGTTAGGTGTTGAGCATGAAGGCAGATTGTACTGGAAGAGGCTGGTTGGGTGTTGAGCATGAAGGCAGATTGTACTGGAGGAGGCTGGTTGGGTGTTCAGCATGAAGGCAGATTGTACTGGAACAGGATGGTTGGTTGCTCAGCATGAAGGCAGATTGTACTGGAGGAGGCTGGTTGGTTGCTCAGCATGAAGGCAGATTGTACTGGAACAGTATGGTTGGGTGTTCAGCATGATGGCTTTTTGTACTGGAAGAGGCTGGTTGGTTGCTCAGCATGAAGGCAGATTGTACTGGAACAGGCTGGTTGTGTGTTCAGCATGAAGGCAGATCGTACTGGAAGAGGCTGGTTGGGTGTTCAGCATGAAGGCAGATTGAACTGGAAGAGGCTGGTTGGGTGTTCAGCATGAAGGCAGATTGTACTGGAGGAGGTTGGTTGGGTGTTCAGCATGAAGGCAGATTGTAATGGAAGAGGCTGGTTGGATGTTCAGCATGAAGGCAGATTGTAGTGGAAGAGGTTGGTTGGGTGTTCTGTGTGAAGACATATGCACTGAATCAGTCTGAGATGTGTGGTTTTATCGGGCAAACTGATAAAGAGACCTGGAGGTTGGAATCAGACTGACATCTGTTACAATCACTTATATTAATCCTTGGCATTTCCACATTTTGTGATTCCTGAATCATCAAAGGAAGTGGGTGAAATCCAATAACGTCTGAGCCTGATACTACTTATACCCTCAAGTCGAGATCCACATAATTAGATATTGATAGGCTGAAGGGTCATTTGTTACATGAGTCAATTGTGTCTGTCTGTATCTGAGTGAGTGGCCAGAGAGTCTCCAGTCAGTGACCGGCGTCCAGCGATGTGGCGTTCTTGGATCTTGCTATCTCCTAATGAAGTCAGTCCATGCCAGATGGACAAAAGATCTTGTCTATGGCAGGAAGAAGCTCACAGGATGGAGCTGTTAGACAGTCTAAGTTTGTTGTCTAGATATATATTCCTGCCTTGTTTCATTATATAAGCTACTAAGGCATGTAACTTTATGTGTCAAGGTCAACATTAATCAGTTGCACAGAGCCCATCATGATGATTTAGTTCCTGAATTCAGATCTTTACTTGAGTGAGTGAGGTCATCATGCTATTATTATGGTCTGTTTGTCTGGCATCCCTGTTGTTTGTGGAGAGTCTGTAAACATGTTCTCAGAAAGCACATATAACCATGAACTGAAACTTCACATGTGGAGCATTCATTGGTAACACCTCAGTCAGTTCCATAGGTTTGAATCTGATTTTCAACAGAGACACCAAGGCAGCCATACACACCATCTACTCAGCCCTGTTCTTCTGTAATAATGTTAAAATTGATATGTGTGTGTACATAACTTGTAGAGGGGTTCAACATATGTTAAATTTTGGCTTTTATTTGACCATTCATTTTGATAATGCTCTGTATAATGTCTTAAAATAACATCCTTACCCTGTAAACATCATCAATGTAGAGAATCTGTTTTTCAGTATGGCTGACACAGTGTCCATAATGAAAAGGTTCTTCATGGTCATGTACTTGAGCTGCTATATTTTTCCACGGAGTGTGATATTTTGTAGCTAGTTATGAGATTTTGGTGGTGTTGCAATATTTTACATTTTGACATTTTTCTCACCATGGTTTTAAATGCTTTCAAAAGGCTCTGCAAACACAAAGGGGAAAATAACTGTAGAAGTGGCTGAGTGGGTTAGATCGCTGACTTTGTGTGCTAGCAATTAGGTGTGGGTTCAAATCCTGGATGGGACTCAACCCAACAAAAGTACTAGAATCTGTACTTTACTGAGAAAATGTAATCCCAAATATAACATATGTTATATAGGCTCTGCAGACTTCCTATTTGTTCGATTGTACATTGGCTGTTGTTGTTTTTCTAACTGCAGACTACATATCCAGATGATCTACAGTCTCTTGTTTTGCATTTAGATTTCTCTAAAGTAAAGTTTTAAATGCAGGAACATTTGTTGTCGGAATTAGTCTTCTTAGAGATTCAAAGCAAACTGTGAGGAAACTGACTTTTAAGGAAACTTTTAAGTTTTTATAAGTAACTGTACAGACCAGTCACCATGGTTACTGTAGTTTGCTGCTGTCACTAATTGAAGTTCACTCTGAATTGAGACGTCACATATAAAGTACTTTTCTTGTAGAAAATCTGGCAGGAATACGTGTCCCTTGCTGTTCATCATAGTTGGGCCAGTAGGGTCACCTGGATGGTTGTTACAGTTTGTGTTTGCTATGGAGTCATGATTCCCTATGTTTGATTTCTGACAGTGATATAATGAAGCCCATTCCTGGTACCTCTTGTTGTAGTATTGCTGGAATATTGTTAAGAGAGGCATAGATTTGCCCCTTTCTTAAGAGGCGCAACAATGGGTATTTGATGGAAACAAAGTCTAAGCTGACTTATAGGGTCATTGTACCCTGTGTTGAGTATCAGCTGGCCAGATATTACTTACTTAATAGTTTGTAATGCAGCATCTAGAGTGAAGCCTGACTTCAGTAAAAGTGTCTTCAATGTAAATCTACAAGGATGGCAGGGGATATGGGTGACCTTTGGTGTGTATTGTTTTAGTTAAGACACTTATATAAGCCAAACTCACTGGCACTGTTTCTGTATTTCTGTGTTCAAACATATTTGCTTTTATAATCTGCCCATCTTTGGGTCATATCATCATTTTCAGTAAATTAATAATTATAGGGTGATTTTACTTGACCGACTAGAATTTAGTTGACTTTGGCTTAGGCAGCGTTTAAAATTCCCTCCTGCCCGACCGTCCGGAACGGTCTATTTTCATCTCAAAAGTGGCCTGTCCGGTGGTCTGGCAGATATTTTACCCCTAAGAGTAAATATTCATAATATCAGACAGGTTCTCGTGTCGTCAGTTTGAGGTGTTTAAGGTATTATGAAAATTATGTTAAACTATATACAATTGTACAGTTCATGTTACGATAACCAATCATAACACATGTACTTTCAGTTTACCCAAACTCGGCGCATTGCCTGTTAGTGCTATGTAGTTCGTTGCAATGCCTACAAACATTGAATGGCAGTTACAGTTTTTTATTGTTGAAAACCGGACAGGCAAGCTTGTATCCGGACTGGTAATTTTTAAAATTACCAGTCCGACTGTCTGGCTTGGAATTTTGGGAGTTTTAAACACTGGCGGTTAGTTGAAGTTGAAGACTTCTATGCAAATTTTGTTCTGAATGATCAGAACATCTTCCTTTCATAGGAATAGAAACTATTATGATCATGATGATCATGCTTACGGTACGGTGTCATTCATTCATCTGTTTTCCAGTAAAGCTGACGATCTCCGTGACTTGTGGAAGTAGCATGTCGTGAATAATTATAGGAGCTAGTCACATTTATCCATGGTTAACATGATTAATATTGTCTTCTATTCTGTCTCAACTGAAATGATTTTATGAATGTTAAAGAATCACTTTGATGTACAAGATGACTGTAATGATCGCGATCTGCCCCAGATGTGCTCCTGACAGGGAAATAAAACATGAACTCTTTAGACTTTATTACTTGTTCAAAGATTAGAGACCCAGGGACCTAAGCACTTGCACAGTTAATGATAATATGGAGGCTTGAGGTTATTTAAGGCAGCAACTTGAACCCTCTGCACTCAACTTGAACCATTATTGATCAATAAACAGTTTTGACATCACAAAAGCTGCTGTAACAAATGTACTTAAATTCTATTTTTATGTTTTTAGCATGATTATCATGATATTGTCCTAGAATATGGTATTGATGCCATGATGGTGTCAGTCATCTCGGGACTGTCACATTTCACAGCTGACATGACCATTACTGGGCATCAGTTGCTGCATACAAGGTGAGAAACAATGCTATAGCACAATCTGATCGTAATATGTTGAAGCTATTGCCAAATAACATAACCAGGTTGTATACAACTTACATGATAAAACTGACTAGTGAAGTGATGTTAGAGACACCAGGGTATATTTTTCAACTTTATGTTGAATAAATAGGAGTAAAATGTTTAAGGCATATTTTATAACTAGGAGGCAATGCTCTTGGAATCAAACAGTGTGAAACCCTGCTACCATACAGTGGAAGCTGTCTAAACTGGCACTCATTGGGACTGAAGAAATAATCCGGTTTAGACAGCGTGCCGGATTGTAGAGCTGACACAGTTACCTACAACTAGAACTGGACCAGCTTTATCACTCTCATATACATTGTTGTATCACGTGGTTCTCTCAACTACTGCACACACTGACAATAGAGCATGTCAAATCACTAATTACATGTACAGGTATACCCATACTGAACTAAGATCAAATTATCTTTGTCGGCAACCATGCAGTTGTAACGCAGGATTAGTTCGTGACAATACACACTCGGCCAACTCCTCGCCATGTGCCGGACTAGACAGCACTGATAACTGTATAAACACATATTCGGGCTGCTCATTTCATGCCGAGATCCGGAATTAACAGCTGCCGGATTGCAGAGCTTTTAAATGATGATAAATGCACTAGCCACGGACGGGACTGAGATGTTATGCCGTGTTGACAACTTGCCGGTTTTGACAGCTTACACTGTAGTTACAACTGCTTGGATTCAAGCCAGTGTGAAACCCTGCAACCATAGTTACAACTGCTTGGATTCAAACCAGTGTGAAACCCTGCAACCATAGTTACAACTGCTTGGAATCAAGCCAGTGTGAAACCCTGCAACCATAGTTACAACTGCTTGGATTCAAGCCAGTGTGAAACCCTGCAACCATAGTTACAACTGCTTGGATTCAAACCAGTGTGAAACCCTGCAACCATAGTTACAACTGCTTGGAATCAAGCCAGTGTGAAACCCTGCTACCATAGTTACAACTGCTTGGAATCAAGCCAGTGTGAAACCCTGCAACCATAGTTACAACTGCTTGGATTCAAACCAGTGTGAAACCCTGCTACCATAGTTACAACTGCTTGGAATCAAGCCAGTGTGAAACCCTGCTACCATAGTTACAACTGCTTGGATTCAAACCAGTGTGAAACCCTGCTACCATAGTTACAACTGCTTGGAATCAAACCAGTGTGAAACCCTGCTACCATAGTTACAACTGTTTGGAATCAAACCAGTGTGAAAAGCGGCAATCACTGGTATAATTGCTTCTCATGGGTTTTGACCCAGACATATTTTGTTTAAAGTTTTTCTTCAAGCACTATTCAGTATTAAATAAGAGGACTTCTCTTGGTGTGATTGCCATCTTTTTTCAGCGTCATTGATTTCTCTCATCACCTGGAAGGAGAGTCATGAAATTTTCATATCAACCAACAGGAAGAGTAAATTGGACGGCAATGTTTCTCAAGGGTTTTTATTAAAACAATCTTTTAGGTCAGCTGTGTAACTTTATTGATGATCGGAAATTCACAAGCTGCATGGTGTATCCGTAGACTGCTGAGTTACTCCAGAAGTAATGCGTAATGCAGGCTGAAGTAATGCCCTTGGCCCTGTCAGCTCTCTAGTAATGATATGCTGCACTATATAATGTACCTTACTTTACCTCAGGTGCTGGCACCCACAGAATCTCATGACCATGTCATGGATACTTCATTAAGTTTCCCTGTCATGCCCATTACAAACATAGGTATGTGTTACAGCTACTCTTGCCAAAAGTGACTTATAATTTCCAAAGTTCTGGCATGTGGCTTGAGGTGACTGTAATATTTACTTTGTAATTTTAATGTATTTTCTGTAAGGAGGTGTTTGTTAGTTGGTTTGATGTTTAACACTGCGCTCAGCAATATTGCAGCTTTATAAATAATCGACTGTGAACCAGACAATCCAGTGGTCAACATCATGAGCATTGATCTACATAATTTGGATATGATAACGTGTCTGATAAGTCAGCGGCTCTGACCACCCGATTAGTCGCCTCTTACGGAGAATAATTTTGACCTGACTCTTCACGGGTCGTGTGAGGAAGTGGTATAGCCTCGTTGTTGAAGCATTGACTTGAGGCTTATGGCTTCAGGTCCCCACGTTGGTACATTTTATGTCCTTGCCTAGATATTTGTGCTTAAAGCAGCTTAAAATGGATATCAGTCACAATATTTTCAAGAAAGACATTTTATGGTCACTGATCGAGAATGTTTTGATTCATGATCACTAAAGTTCTGTTCAGTCATCATGATCATCATTGTTGAGGTAGCCGTGACCTTTAATCATGATCATCAGTGTTCAGCTAGCCGTGACCTTTAATCATGATCACCAGTGTCCAGCTAGCCATGACCTTTAATCATGATCACCAGTGTCCAGCTAGCCATGACCTTTAATCATGATCATCAGTGTTCAGCTAGCTGTGACCTTTAATCATAATCACCAGTGTCCAGCTAGCCATGACCTTTAATCATGATCAGTGTTCAGCCAGCTTTAGCCATGACCTTTAATCATGATCATCAGTGTTCAGCTAGCAGTGACCTTTAATCATGATCACCAGTGTTCAAGTAGCCGTGACCTTTAATCATGATCATCAGAGTCGAGCTAGCCGTGACCTTTAATCATGATCATCAGTGTCAAGCTAGCTGACCTTTAATCATGATCATCAGTGTCCAGCTAGCCGTGACCTTTAATCATGATCATCAGTGTCCAGCTAGCCATGACCTTTAATCATGATCATCAGTGCTGAGGTAGCCGTGACCTTTAATCATGATCATCAGTGTTAGCCGTGACCTTTAATCATGATCATCAGTGTTCAGCTAGCCATGACCTTTAATCATGATCATCAGTGTTGAGCTAGCCATGACCTTTAATCATGATCATCAGTGTCAGCTAGCCGTGACCTTTAATCATGATCATCAGTGTTCAAGCTAGCCGTGACCTTTAATCATGATCATCAGTGTTCAGCTAGCCATGACCTTTAATCATGATCATCAGTGTTGAGCTAGCCGTGACCTTTAATCATGATCATCAGTGTTCAGCTAGCCGTGACCTTTAATCATGATCATCAGTGTCCAGCTAGCCATGACCTTTAATCATGATCATCAGTGTTCAACTAGCCGTGACCTTTAATCATGATCATCAGTGTCCAGCTAGCCGTGACCTTTAATCATGATCATCAGTGTTCAACTAGCCATGACCTTTAATCATGATCATCAGTGTTCAACTAGCCGTGACCTTTAATCATGATCATCAGTCGAGCTAGCCGTGACCTTTAATCATGATCATCAGTGTCAAGCTAGCCATGACCTTTAATCATGATCATCAGTGTCAAGCTAGCTGACCGTTAATTATGATCATCAGTGTCAAGCTAGCCATGACCTTTAATCATGATCATCAGTGTCAAGCTAGCTGACCGTTAATCATGATCATCAGAGTCCAGCTAGCCGTGACCTTTAATCATGATCATCAGTGTTCAGCTAGCCGTGACCTTTAATCATGATCATCAGTGTCCAGCTAGCCGTGACCTTTAATCATGATCATCAGTGTTCAGCTAGCCGTGACCTTTAATCATGATCATCAGTGTTCAGCTAGCCGTGACCTTTAATCATGATCATCAGTGTCAGCTAGCCATGACCTTTAACCTTTAATCATGATCATCAGTCAAGCTAGCCGTGACCTTTAATCATGATCATCAGTGTTCAGCTAGCCGTGACCTTTAATCATGATCATCGGTGAGTCAAGCTAGCCATGACCTTTAATCATGATCATCAGTGTCTAGCCATGACCTTTAATCATGATCATCAGTGTTGAGGTAGCCATGACCTTTAATCATGATCATCAGTGTTCAAGCTAGCCATGACCTTTAATCATGATCATCAGTGTCCAGCTAGCCATGACCTTTAATCATGATCATCAGTGTCCAGCTAGCCGTGACCTTTAATCATGATCATCAGTGTTCAGCTAGCCATGACCTTTAATCATGATCATCAGTGTCCAGCTAGCCATGACCTTTAATCATGATCATCAGTGTTCAGCTAGCCGTGACCTTTAATCATGATCATCAGAGTTCAACTTGCCGTGAACTTAATCATGATATTTTGTGTTCTTGTTTTTTTTTTAGACTGTCATCAATGATCTGCTCCGTCATGGTAATCATATTTGTTCTGGTCAGTCATGGAAATGAATGTGCTACATTAGCCTGCGTGACCATGCAACACTTTAACACATATAGTACCGAAGTGCCAGAATAATAAAGATGATCGATTATGAATGTATGAGCTTGACAGCGATATATCTAGAATTTTAAAGTAAGTACCCTTTGCAGGTTTACAGGGAAAGCAATCATCATATTTATGCATGATATTTATTTTTAAGATTTTTTTTTCTAAATTTTGAGGTCATTTACCATTGCATATAAATGCAGTGATGTAAGACAAAGAATTAAAGCATTTGTCGTGTTATATTTCTGCTATTTAGTTTACCTTTACAAATGCTAATTAGACCAGACCAATTTTATTTCTTGTTTTACAGATTTTTGTCCTCAGAAAACCTAAAGGCAGGAGGGGAAAAAAAAAAAATCACTTGTTAAAGTAATATTCCTTTTAAATACTAAAAGTATTTTACTTTTGGCAATTTATGAAGTGTATATGGGGCAAAAGACAATCTAAAAACATTTTTTGCACATTTACATTTTTGGCCCAAAAAATTTTAAAAATTTATTTTTTGAGCAGGGAAATTTTTTTCTATTTTTTTCTTATTCTTGAAGAAATATGATCCGTAAAACAAGAAATATAATTGGTCTGGCCTTATATCAACATTATATGGAAATTTCTTTTCATGATTTCACTGACATTAATTGACTGCAGACTGTTTTCTAGACAGACCTGGATAAACCCCTCACTTAGTGTTGCAATATATACAAACATAGATATTCATTTTCGTTTAGTTTTGATCTGTACTCAGCACCATCATAATTGTTACAATTCCTGACTCTATTTTTACAATGTCTTCTGAAAAATTTAATGCTAAACTACCACTCTGATTTTGTTGTTATATTATCCCCCTATATTTATCTGATACACAGCTGTGTATGTAATGAAGATTCTTTGTCACATAGTTACCAAGATAAAGTGTCAGCATGTATAGAGTTACATAGATGTTGTTGATCCATTAATGTAACTTGGTTTACATGCTGCAAATAACAGAAGTAAAGTAAGGAATAGAAATAGAGTATTCATATATAGCATATGTACAGCAATTAACTGGCTTGATCTAAGAAGCAGTAGTGTCCCCTTGTGTAGTATGTAATCAGTAAGAAACTTGGTGAAGATTCTCAGGACCATATTATCTTCACCTCAACATGCTCATCTTGCCTAGTGCAGTAAGTTTAATATAATAAATAATAATAATTTGTGAGAAGAAATAAGCATTATATATTCATTTTAACATAAGTGATAGTGCTTCAAGAAATAATGTGGATTTTACTCCTGGTAACCATGAGTGTCTAGACATTGTGTAGGGAACTAGGAAATATTAGCTCTCACCCAATAATTATACCATAAATAAGAAAGTATCACAGTGAAAGATGTCTGTTTCCATCCCAAGTCGCTCTTAATGTTTGGAGATGTCTCGGTGTTATTGAGAATTAAGTCCTTGTCATACACTTACCACACTGCTGAGGGATAGCAAAGACAGTACTGGCTCAAATCACACTTTGATATGTGATTTTTGACTGAACCATTGCACTTTGTTGTCCCCCTGGGAATGATTGGAACAAGATTGTTAATGTATATTGATGGAATAATATGTCTTAATATTTCCACTTTGATTGCTTGGAGAACAAGGCTAATGTGTCTATATGTATATAAAAGTCTGCTAGTTTGTTTCTATCCGAGACAGGGCACAATGCAGTGTCCAGGCATTGAAACATGTACTCTTACATGACAACCATCATTTACTAGTTAGATCTGAGGTTATTATGCTCCAATTTTAGCATATCCCTGAAAGGGATGAACGAGTAGTGTGACAAGGGCCCACTGAAAAGGATGAACAAGTAGTGTGACAAGGGCCCACTGAAAAGGATGAACAAGTAGTGTGACAAGGGCCCACTGAAAGCAATGAACAAGTAGTATGACAAGGGCCAATTGAAAGCTATGAACAAGTTGTATGACAAGGGCCAACTGAAAGGGATGAACAAGTAGTGTGACAAGGGCCCACTGAAAGGGATGAAGAAGTTGTATGACAAGCCCTTGAAGGGCCCACTGAAAGGGATGAACAAGTAGTGTGACAAGGGCCCACTGAAAGGGATGAACAAGTAGTGTGACAAGGGCCCACTGAAAAGGATGAACAAGTAGTGTGACAAGGGCCAACTGAAAAGGATGAACAAGTAGTGTGACAAGGGCCAACTGAAAAGGATGAACAAGTAGTGTGACAAGGGCCAACTGAAAAGGATGAACAAGTAGTGTGACAAGGGCCAACTGAAAAGGATGAACAAGTAGTGTGACAAGGGCCCACTGAAAAGGATGAACAAGTAGTGTGACAAGGGCCCACTGAAAAGGATGAACAAGTAGTGTGACAAGGGCCCACTGAAAGCGATGAACAAGTTGTATGACAAGGGCCCACTGAAAGGGATGAACAAGTAGTGTGACAAGGGCCCACTGAAAGGGATGAAGAAGTTGTATGACAAGCCCTTGAAGGGCCCACTGAAAGGGATGAACAAGTAGTGTGACAAGGGCCCACTGAAAGGGATGAACAAGTAGTGTGACAAGGGCCCACTGAAAGGGATGAACAAGTAGTGTGACTAGGGCCCACTGAAAGGGATGAACAAGTAGTGTGACAAGGGCCCACTGAAAGGGATGAACAAGTTGTATGACAAGGGCCCACTGAAAGGGATGAACAAGTAGTGTGACAAGGGCCAACTGAAAGGGATGAAGAAGTTGTATGACAAGCCCTTGAAGGGCCCACTGAAAGGGATGAACAAGTAGTGTGACAAGGGCCCACTGAAAGGGATGAACAAGTAGTGTGACAAGAACCACTGAAAGGGATGAACAAGTAGTGTGACAAGGGCCCACTGAAAGGGATGAACAAGTAGTGTGACAAGGGCCCACTGAAAGGGATGTACAAGTATGACGAGGGCCCACTGAAAGGGATGAACAAGTAGTGTGACAAGGGCCAACTGAAAGGGATGAACAAGTAGTGTGACAAGGGCCCACTGAAAAGGATGAACAAGTAGTGTGACAAGGGCCAACTGAAAGGGATGAACAAGTATGACAAGGGCCCACTGAAATGGATTAACAGGTTGTCTGACAAGTGTCCACTGAAAAGGATGGAGGTAAAGATCATGAAAACATTGACTCACTCTCTATATGCCATCAACTCAACCCCCTTCAAAGTTCTCAACTAGCAATCTCTTACATTTGCCAATATTTGTCCCCAGTTTTATGATGATTTTGAAGAGTTGTTCCAGAGTATTTGTATGATGAATATCTGAAAAAATGTCAGGCAATTTATGGCCACTTATTCCCATTTTTGCCCGAATTTATCTGAACCTTATCACCAATTTGCTGACCATGCTGTGGAATATGTTCAGCAATGGGACATGAAGCCCCCCTAGGATGAACAAGTGGTGATGCGTGTAGAAATATCCTGTCAAACATCAATATCTGCTATCTTTGATCAAAGCAATTACTTGTCATCTGTGTGTTACTGCCAGTCCCTGGAGTCCTTTACAAACCCCAGATACAGACTCCTAATCTCCTCTGTGTTTTTTCTCTGTATGTGAGAGTTGGAGACTTAAGATAGATTACACTGGAATCCAATTGTCCTTTGTGACCACTGTTGTGGCTGAGAACCCAAGGATGTATTTAATGTGATGGAGCAATTGATCCATAGGTGAAAGAATTTCGAGGTCAGTGGTGTTGAACTGCTTTACGTGGTTTATTGGGGACAGTTTACATTTATCACTATGCTTAATAGAGGAGTTAAAAGCACTCACTGTTGTTGCCAGGCTTGGTGTAGGGGAGAGAGAGGTAATCACAGTGGCTGAATGAGCTGAATGTTTCTACTTTATGCTATCATCATTGTCACTCCATTTGTGGTCCCTCATAGAGTTTGGGCCCAGGTTTCTCAATTGCAGGTTCCACCAACATTACACAATAATGAATTACAGGCAGCAAGGCAGTGTGTCTCACAGTCTCTGGGAGAGGCTGTCTGATTAATGACATCTTTTACAAACCCAGCATCTTAATGATTCATTTAAGGTCAAGCTTGTACTGATTAAACACTTATTTCAGGCCTGTTTATGCTTATTGATAGGAAAACAATTTTATCCAGATTAATGACAATTCTGATTTAAAGTAAGATATTCTAAACTGTCTCAACTGTTGCCTGAGAAAACTCTTAACATATCCAAGCACACGCAAGCAATGTTCACCAATATTCATGCCTAGTTGCTTGTTACGAACCCTGATGGTTTCATGTCCTTTTCATTTGAAAGTAGAGGTCACATGCCACTTACAACAGTCTTAGACCACCACTGAATTAACAAATCAGGTTGCAGCACAATCTCATCCTACTTTCAATAAGCACAACTCACTTTATGTGAATGAGTGAGTGACTGTGGCTTTATGTTGCTTTCAGGAACACTGCAGGTCTTTGGAATGATGGGCAATTAGCCATTAGGTTACCTAGTAAGCCTGACTAGTTACCTAGGTGTGTTGGAGGCTGCGGTGTCCATCTGAATCTGTTAGACTATTGACTCTCGGCCGTAATACCTGCTTTTAGTAACAGACCTGCTGTTGCAGCTAAATACCACTATTTGTTAAAAGCCTGTGAATGTTATTGACGACATATATTTGGAGGTTCATTGTCATATGAGCTTATTGCGACCAGAAGTAGTGAGTTATGTACAACATGTCTGTTTAAAATCCACTTTACACATGACATAAAGTAATCAGTTTTAACAATATCAAAGTCTACTTTTGATCAAAGAAATTCAGTGTCCTCTTTGAAAATGAACATTTCCTACAGCCAAGCTTAAGAAGCCATGATCAAAGAAAGGAATGTTCTGGATGAGTATTCTGCAGTATGCTGTCACTGATCATGTGACTAGCACTATGCATCATCTTCTCATCAGCTAACTCTTGTTGCAGTTCAGAAACATCTAAAAGCAGGTATTTTCTTTGCTTTCATGGCTATTGATATCAATGACATAACATGTTGTGTAACCTAAAGTGCCTTTATGTAAACACCAGTAGTGGAATAATTCTTCCAAGGTCTTTGGATAGTTGCATTCAGTTGTGAAGAACTATTTCATATTAATCATACACATTTGCTTTTGGCTTGTTTTTGTTAATTCCCAATAGTATTGCCTCCTGATGTTGAAATCCATCCGATGCAGCCAGGAGCAGAGCTTGCAGGCATGTACCACCTACTGACAACAGAGAAAGAACATCCAGCATGCTCAGGCTCCTGCTGCAGAAGATGAAACCAGGTTTTCTTTCATGAGTGATGTTCAAAGATTTGTTGATGTGTCTTCCCTGGAGAATTAAATTGTAGGCTTTGTCAAGACAAACATATTCTTTTGAAATGAGGGCATGGCCTTGTGCTCATGTGGGTTACAACGGATCAATACCGTGTGACAGGGTTTCAATACAACACCCTACGGCAGTCGGTGACGAGGTGGAATCAGGGTTAATTAAACCTGCTGCCTCCTTAATCATGTTTAGCTCAGATGTGGTCATATCTGTAATCAAAGTAGCAGTCAGGTGGACACACTGGGTCCGTTTTTTCTAATGGAAAAGAGCAAAACAACTTGATTGGCCATGTAGATTAATGTAGCAGTTGACGATTTGGGTGAATAGTTTCTGTGTGATTGTGTGTGTGTTTGTGTGTCTATGTGGTTGTGTGTCTCTGTGTGGTTGTGTGTCTGTATGTGTGTCTCTGTGTATTTGTTGCTGTTGATCACTGGATTGTCTGGACCAGATCGCCGCCATATAGCTGGAATATTGCTGAGTGCGGCGTAAAACTGAACTCACTCGCTCACTCTGTGTGTTTGTGTGTCTGTATGTTTGTGTGTCTATGTGTCTGTATGTGTGTCTCTGTGAGTTTGTTTGTCTGTGAGTTTGTGTGTCTGTGAGTTTGTCACTGTGTGTCTCTGTGAGTTTGTGTCTGTGTGTTTGTTGCTATTGATCACTGGATTGTCTGGACCAATGAAGCTCCACAATACCTAGTCTCTCTCACAGTCCCTGAACCACATTAATTTCCCTACTGCCAAGCCCTCTCTGCAGTGCTAAAGCCCTAAATAAAGCAAGTCTAGATTTCCTCAGGTCTCTGGTCTCCCTAGGGCTCCTTTTCAATATAAATGGGCTTGTTTGTTATTGTGGAGCTTCACTGTTTGTTGTCAGATATTCCCGTGTTAGGTATTGTGGAGCTTCACTGTTTGTTGTCAGATATTCCTGTGTAAGGTATTGTGGAGCTTCACTGTTTGTTGTCAGATATTCCTGTGTAAGGTATTGTGGAGCCTCACTGTTTGTTGTCAGATATTCCTGTGTAAGGTATTGTGGAGCATCACTGTTTGTTGTCAGATATTCCTGTGTAAGGTATTGTGGAGCTTCACTGTTTGTTGTCAGATATTCCTGTGTAAGGTATTGTGGAGCTTCACTGTTTGTTGTCAGATATTCCTGTGTAAGGTATTGTGGAGCTTCACTGTTTGTTGTCAGATATTCCTGTGTAAGGTATTGTGGAGCATCACTGTTTGTTGTCAGATATTCCCGTGTTAGGTATTGTGGAGCTTCACTGTTTGTTGTCAGATATTCCTGTGTAAGGTATTGTGGAGCTTCATTGTTTGTTGTCAGATATTCCTGTGTTAGGTATTGTGGAGCTTCACTGTTTGTTGTCAGATATTCCTGTGTAAGGTATTGTGGAGCTTCACTGTTTGTTGTCAGATATTCCTGTGTAAGGTATTGTGGAGCTTCACTGTTTGTTGTCAGATATTCCTGTGTAAGGTATTGTGGAGCTTCACTGTTTGTTGTCAGATATTCCTGTGTAAGGTATTGTGGAGCTTCACTGTTTGTTGTCAGATATTCCTGTGTAAGGTATTGTGGAGCTTCACTGTTTGTTGTCAGATATTCCTGTGTAGGTATTGTGGAGCTTCACTGTTTGTTGTCAGATATTCCTGTGTAAGGTATTGTGGAGCTTCACTGTTTGTTGTCAGATATTCCTGTGTAAGGTATTGTGGAGCTTCACTGTTTGTTGTCAGATATTCCTGTGTAAGGTATTGTGGAGCTTCACTGTTTGTTGTCAGATATTCCTGTGTAAGGTATTGTGGAGCATCACTGTTTGTTGTCAGATATTCCTGTGTTAGGTATTGTGGAGCTTCACTGTTTGTTGTCAGATATTCCTGTGTAAGGTATTGTGGAGCTTCACTGTTTGTTGTCAGATATTCCTGTGTAAGGTGATCATGATAGTTACGATCCTACACAATAGAGCACAAGAAAACTCAAAATATGAAGTATAAAGTTACTGAGTGTATTACAGGTGCAGTGGTAGAATACAGATCCTCAATAAAGGCATTGCAGCTGTCAAATAAATAATTCAGGATACGTTTGACTTAAGTGTGAGCCCAGAATAATTGCTGTCTTACAACTGATGTTAAAAAATATTGATAAATAATTTTATTACACAAGACTTGATTATATCTACTAAGTTGCTCTGTTGTGTATAAACTCCAGTGTCTATCATCCAACTCCTGCACACAACTCTCCCAACTTCCTGGCACTACCCTGCTGTAGTGTTACACTGATGGACACAACTCTCCCAACTTCCTGGCACTACCCTGCTGTAGTGTTACACTGATGGACACAACTCTCCCAACTTCCTGGCACTGTAACCCTGCTGTAATGTTACACTGATGGACACAACTCTCCCAACTTCCTGGCACTACCCTGCTGTAGTGTTACACTGATGGACACAACTCTCCCAACTTCCTGGCACTACCCTGCTGTAATGTTACACTGATGGACACAACTCTCCCAACTTCCTGGCACTACCCTGCTGTAATGTTACACTGATGGACACAACTCTCCCAACTTCCTGGCACTACCCTGCTGTACTCTTACACTGATGGACACAACTCTCCCAACTTCCTGGCACTACCCTGCTGTAGTGTTACACTGATGGACACAACTCTCCCAACTTCCTGGCACTACCCTGCTGTAGTGTTACACTGATGGACACAACTCTCCCAACTTCCTGGCACTACCCTGCTGTAATGTTACACTGATGGACACAACTCTCCCAACTTCCTGGCACTACCCTGCTGTAATGTTACACTATGGACACAACTTCCCAACTTGTGTGCAGGGTTACACTGATGGACACAACTCTCCCAATCCCTGGCTGCACCTGAATGCATGTTTACATCTCCCACACAGAATGCACAGCTTGCATGTTTGGCACTATCGGTGCAAACTTTTAAATGGACTTTTTCTTGAAACTGCATGGCACTACTTTTTCTTGAAGGTGCATGCTTTCTTGCTGTATATTTGGGAGCAGTTATGTAGGTTTCTGTGACTGACAGGTTAATACTCAACCTGACAAATGAGTTTCCAGCTTGTTGAATGGAAGCAACTGGAAGGATGAAATCCTTCTTCATTCGGAGACATTGCTTCTATTTTGTTGTCAGATATTCCTGTGTAAGGTATTGTGTAGACTAAGGCTTAGTCTCTGAATATATATAATTTTGATAACAAGTAACAAACAAGCCCATTTATATTGAAAAGGAGCCCTAGGGAGACCAGAGACCTGAGGAAATCTAGACTTGCTTTATTTAGGGCTTTAGCACTGCAGAGAGGGCTTGGCAGTAGGGAAATTAATGTGGTTCAGGGACTGTGAGAGAGACTAGGTATTGTGGAGCTTCACTGTTTGTTGTCAGATATTCCCGTGTAAGGTATTGTGGAGCTTCACTGTTTGTTGTCAGATATTCGTGTGTAAGGTATTGTGGAGCTTCACTGTTTGTTGTCAGATATTCCTGTGTAAGGTATTGTGGAGCTTCACTGTTTGTTGTCAGATATTCCTGTGTAAGGTATTGTGGAGCTTCATTGTTTGTTGTCAGATATTCCTGTGTAAGGTATTGTGGAGCTTCATTGTTTGTTGTCAGATATTCCTGTGTAATGTATTGTGGAGCTTCATTGTTTGTTGTCAGATATTCCTGTGTAATGTATTGTGGAGCTTCACTGTTTGTTGTCAGATATTCCTGTAAGGTATTGTGGAGCTTCACTGTTTGTTGTCAGATATTCCTGTGTAAGGTATTGTGGAGCTTCACTGTTTGTTGTCAGATATTCCTGTGTAAGGTATTGTGGAGCTTCACTGTTTGTTGTCAGATATTCCTGTGTAAGGTATTGTGGAGCTTCATTGTTTGTTGTCAGATATTCCTGTAAGGTATTGTGGAGCTTCATTGTTTGTTGTCAGATATTCCTGTGTAAGGTATTGTGGAGCTTCATTGTTTGTTGTCAGATATTCCTGTGTAATGTATTGTGGAGCTTCACTGTTTGTTGTCAGATATTCCTGTGTAAGGTATTGTGGAGCTTCACTGTTTGTTGTCAGATATTCCTGTGTAAGGTATTGTGGAGCTTCACTGTTTGCTCATTGCTTCTGGCTAATTAAAGAGTTGTCACAGTAACAAAAGGAGGTGATAGTGGTGGCTGTCATTGTGGCTGGCTTGAAAGGTTGTCCTGAATGGCAAAATGAAGTGATATTGGTGGATATCATTGTTGCTGGTTTGACTGGTTCTCACAGTGGCAAAAGGAGGTGATAGTAGTGGATACCATTACTGCTAGCTTTAGGGTTGTCACAGTGGCAAGAAGAGGTGATATTGGTGGATGTCATTGTGCCTCTCTTGATGGGTTCTCACAGTGGCAAAAGGAGGTGGTAGTGGTGGATATCATTACTGCTCCTGTCAGCTGGAAGAGGCAGTGACAGTAATCCAGCCACTGGACACCAGCAAAGCCTGCAGACAAAAACACTTGTCACACAGATTCACTGACATTAAGCTGGAAGTTGCACAATGTTTACTGGGAGTCCTGCATGGTAAGGTATGAGGTTACAAGGGCAAGGGAGTATTATGTGTCAGTAAAAGTTTTAAGCAAGGGCTTTTTAATTCCTGAATGACGCAAACAGTAGAAGAGGAAGCCAAGAGAAAAGCCTTATTACTGGACAATCTTGACATCTCATTTTCCACAGAGGATTGCAAAAACAACACACATAGTGAATGATTTATGAGACTGTTTGGTTCAGTCTCAGATAGCATTGCTTTTCCGTTAAATGTGACTTTCTACTTGTAAAACTTTCAGTATTAAATTGAACATCAGTATTGTTCAAGACTAGCTGACATGGAGTCTTGTGTCAATGAGGTAATACCATAGGCGGATCAAGGGGGTGGGGGTGTGTGTGTGTGCACCCCACTTTTGTGCTGAAAGTTTGTTAAATGACCATTGAAACTCGGCTGAAAATGAAATGTGCACCCCTCCTTTTCTCAATAGTGTGCACCCCCTTTCTCAAAAAGCTGTATCCGCCCCTGAATACAATATGGCAATTCACTGTTTCCACCACAAGTGCCCTGATTAGCACAGACAACAAAACAAGCCTGTAGAAGTGGTACTGGTAGATCATCTTTTGACAATAGTGCACGTCTCTGTTAGTGATGCTGTTGGATAAGGAAACTAGTTCTGATGTAAAAGACATGTCAGAAATTATGTGAATTCTTCACAGATTTGAAGTTGACTATTATGATAAGGTACCTGTGAACACAGTCATGCATAAACAACAACATAGTCTAACTATATTCTGTGTGTATGCCACCTCAAACACCTTGGTCACTATTGCCTTTTGCTGTCAGTGCAGCTTGTCTCAATTCTTGAAACTTAAGAATTGTTCTGGTCTCCATTTGGAACTGTTTCATATGCATCCCATTTGTGCTTGCCTCTCAGTGACAGATTGAATGTAATTCACTTCCATGATGTATGTCACGTCTGTGTGGGAGGTTGTGGCCATGACACCTGCTAACTGAACCATGTATACAATGACATATTACCTGTAGAGCACCTGCAACTGGATCAGGGTCACATTGTTACAGGTGCCCTGATTGAACCATGTATACAATGACACATTACCTGTAGAGCACCTACTACTGAATCATGGTCACATTGTTACAGGTGCCCTGATTGAACCATGTATACAATGACACATTACCTGTGAGCACCTACTACTGAATCATGGTCACATTGTTACAGGTGCCCTGATTGAACCATGTATACAATGACACATTACCTGTAGAGCACCTACTACTGAATCATGGTCACATTGTTACAGGTGCCCTGATTGAACCATGTATACAATGACACATTACCTGTAGAGCACCTACTACTGAATCATGGTCACATTGTTACAGGTGCCCTGATTGAACCATGTATACAATGACACATTACCTGTAGAGCACCTACTACTGAATCATGGTCACATTGTTACAGGTGCCCTGATTGAACCATGTATACAATGACACATTACCCGTAGAGCACCTACTACTGAATCATGGTCACATTGTTACAGGTGCCCTGATTGAACCATGTATACAATGACACATTACCTGTAGAGCACCTACTACTGAATCATGGTCACATTGTTACAGGTGCCCTGATTGAACCATGTATACAATGACATATTACCTGTAGAGCACCTGCAACTGGATCAGGGTCACATTGTTACAGGTGCCCTGATTGAACCATGTATACAATGACACATTACCCTGTACTGTAGAGCACCTACTACTGAATCATGGTCACATTGTTACAGGTGCCCTGATTGAACCATGTATACAATGACACATTACCTGTAGAGCACCTACTACTGAATCATGGTCACATTGTTACAGGTGCCCTGATTGAACCATGTATACAATGACACATTACCTGTAGAGCACCTGCAACTGGATCATGGTCACATTGTTACAGGTGCCCTGATTGAACCATGTATACAATGACACATTACCTGTAGAGCACCTGCTACTGAATCATGGTCACATTGTTACAGGTGCCCTGATTGAACCATGTATACAATGACACATTACCTGTAGAGCACCTACTACTGAATCATGGTCACATTGTTACAGGTGCCCTGATTGAACCATGTATACAATGACACATTACCTGTAGAGCACTTGCCACTGGATCAGGGTCACATTGTTACAGGTGCCCTGACTGAACCATGCATATAATGACATATTACCTGTAGAGCACCTGCAACTGTATCATGGTCACATTGTTACAGGTGCCCTGATTGAACCATGTATACAATGACACATTACCTGTAGAGCACCTGCTACTGAATCATGGTCACATTGTTACAGGTGCCCTGATTGAACCATGTATACAATGACACATTACCTGTAGAGCACCTACTACTGTATCATGGTCACATTGTTACAGGTGCCCTGATTGAACCATGTATACAATGACACATTACCTGTAGAGCACCTGCTACTGTATCATGGTCACATTGTTACAGGTGCCCTGATTGAACCATGTATACAATGACACATTACCTGTAGAGCACCTACTACTGAATCATGGTCACATTGTTACAGGTGCCCTGATTGAACCATGTATACAATGACACATTACCTGTAGAGCACCTACTACTGAATCATGGTCACATTGTTACAGGTGCCCTGATTGAACCATGTATACAATGACACATTACCTGTAGAGCACTTGCTACTGGATCAGGGTCACATTGTTACAGGTGCCCTGACTGAACCATGCATGCAATGACACATTACCTGTAGAGCACCTGCTACTGTATCATGGTCACATTGTTACAGGTGCCCTGACTGAACCATGTATACAATGACACATTACCTGTAGAGCACCTACTACTGAATCATGGTCACATTGTTACAGGTGCCCTGATTGAACCATGTATACAATGACACATTACCTGTAGAGCACCTACTACTGAATCATGGTCACATTGTTACAGGTGCCCTGATTGAACCATGTATACAATGACACATTACCTGTAGAGCACTGGTACTGATAGATCATGGTCACATTGTTACAGGTGCCCTGATTGAACCATGTATACAATGACACATTACCTGTAGAGCACCTGCTACTGTATCATGGTCACATTGTTACAGGTGCCCTGACTGAACCATGTATACAATGACACATTACCTGTAGAGCACCTGCTACTGTATCATGGTCACATTGTTACAGGTGCCCTGACTGAACCATGTATACAATGACACATTACCTGTAGAGCACCTACTACTGTATCATGGTCACATTGTTACAGGTGCCCTGACTGAACCATGTATACAATGACACATTACCTGTAGAGCACCTGCTACTGTATCATGGTCACATTGTTACAGGTGCCCTGATTGAACCATGTATACAATGACACATTACCTGTAGAGCACCTGCTACTGGATCATGGTCACATTGTTACAGGTGCCCTGACTGAACCATGTATACAATGACACATTACCTGTAGAGCACCTGCTACTGTATCATGGTCACATTGTTACAGGTGCCCTGATTGAACCATGTATACAATGACACACCTGTACCTGTACTGAGCACATTGTTACTGCCCTGACTGAACCATGTATTACCTGTAGAGCACCTGGGTCACATTGTTACAGGTGCCCTGACTGAACCATGTATACAATGACACATTACCTGTAGAGCACCTGCTACTGTATCATGGTCACATTGTTACAGGTGCCCTGACTGAACCATGTATGCAATGACACATTACCTGTAGAGCACCTGCTACTGTATC
The DNA here is from genome assembly GCF_003918875.1 of Haliotis rubra. Classification (NCBI taxonomy): domain Eukaryota; kingdom Metazoa; phylum Mollusca; class Gastropoda; order Lepetellida; family Haliotidae; genus Haliotis; species Haliotis rubra. Next base: position 255,140 of record NW_025767598.1, read on the forward strand.
ATGGTCACATTGTTACAGGTGCCCTGATTGAACCATGTATACAATGACACATTACCTGTAGAGCACATGCAGCTGGATCAGGGTCACATCATTACAGGTGCCCTGACTGAACTGTGTATACAATGACACATTACCTGTAGAGCACATGCAACTGGATCAGGGTCACATCATTACAGGTGCCCTGACTGAACTGTGTATACAATGATGCAGGCAAGATGGTAGCAGTCAGTGACATATTAAATGGGATTGTGTGACAAAATGTGTTCATGTTTCTTGATGTTTTATAACAAGTCCGTGTTGAGGTATTTTATGAAAGTGACAGTGTGTGACAATTGTGGTAACTATACCAGAGAAACAGATTACAGCATTACATCTATGTCAGAAATGCAATCACATTTAGAGATTGTAATGAATGAGCTGGTCAAACATGAGAAATTATTCCCCGTGTGGGAATTACATTTGCTGTTGGTTCTCCCTCCCTTCGTCACTCTTTCCATAGATTTGATTACTCTATTAGCAGCAGAGAAGTACATGACGTTTCAGTAAGCCTGTTCTGATGCTAATTGTTGTGTTATGGTAATGTCGCAATGTTGAAGTCATAGTGTGCTGAATACAATTTGGTCATCTAAATGTTGCTGGTGTTAAAGTATTTTTACACTACAAACCAAACATGCCAGATTACAATTCATCTTCAGTTTTCTTGACAATATCAGTGTATGTGCCCTGCTTGTAATGTGCTCCATCAAGTGTACTGATGATGGAATAGTTGCCATTTCCAATCTAGGAAAGTCATGTGACCAGGGAATCTGCAATTGATTTTTGTCCAATTAGATAAATTCACTGAATGAAATTATAGCTTGTAATAAAATTGAGGGTAACATGGTGTAAAAACACAATCATTGATGCTTTTTCTAACCAATGATGAGTTATTAAGTTGTAACACAGAACCCCACAATTCTCTGCATGTTTGGCTGTCATCATCACAGGTTTCACAGTACCCTGCTAATGAATCACTCACATATGCAGTCTGCCACGTCAAAACTAGTCCTGTGTCGAGTGAAGTTTGGTTCATTCTAGTAAGGTCATATGTGATGGTCCATATAATTACAGAAATCATCAGAAAATGGTGTTTGATTTACACATGTTTTATTCAGTGAAGAAAGGGATTAGGAACAAGCTATCCAACTTAAGGTAACCATCTCCTGGAATGGTGTTTGATCTAGTATACTTAAAAGTTCTGGGCCCAGACTATTACAACTTTTGTGAATATGATGTTGTCATTTATGTGGGTGAGTGCATGTTTCATATGGAGTTTAATCTCAATCAGCTACTGTGGTGTTCCTTGTGTTAGTGACATTCAGTATAGGTACGCTCGATATAGGTATGTCATGGCTGATGCCAGTCATTGGTGACCATGGTCATTATCAAGTAATGATAACAGCAGCATATGTGTGGCATGTGGTCCTGTATTGGCATGTGGTCCTGTGCACAGAGCTCAGGTCACAAATCAGTTGAAGTTAAGCAACTTCAAGCTCGGACAGTCCTTGGATGGATGACCGTGTTTGGGAGCTTGAGTCCTGAGAGTTTCTAGTACTTCAGTCCTGCCCCACAAGGAAGCACATGTGATACATGTGGTCTCACCTCAGGCAAGTGAGTTTGTTCAAAATTGCCTCTGTTCACCCAGCAGAAAATGGGTATCCGGTTGGATAAAGTCATGTGACTATAACCTTCTGAGAAATAATGGAGAGAACATAATTAACTGAAGTTGATCAAGTGGGAAATCAGGCCTCACTGCAGAGATGAGTGCATGGGGTGTAGAGGACAGTTCTGTTGGCTGCAGGAGCCTGCAGTGGGGGAGGAGTGGGAGGAGGCAGACGTCAATTAGTCTTAATACTCTTATCAGCTACATACTCAAACAATAGATACTTCTCTCCTGGTGCATTGCAGAAAATGGCCAGATGATGTTCAGATGTGCATAATCAATCTTTCACAAAAAGAGGTGGCAAAGATGTTTGGCATGGTGGAATGAGCTGCAGAGCTGCCCGACACTGAGTGGAGCTGTTCTCCAACACTGACATATATACAATGGGGAGCATTTGATAGACTTGTATTGATCTCAGTTGATAATCAGATTGTGGGGATATGCTCGGTTGAGTTTCACAGTGAACGTCACCCTGTCAGTCATTATGTCACCCCATCTAGAATTGCCCAGTTTATACATTTGCCAGTTAGTGGTTATTTCTAGAACATATAGTGTTTAAGATCGTATTGGTTTGAAGAAAACACTTTATTCAAAGTTGATTTGAGCAGACTTTTATTGATACTCAGTGCAATGATTAAATTTCAATATGAAAGTAAATGTCATTAGCAAATTTGATTAGTTTAGTGCTGCATCTGGCCCAGGGAAGTCAGTAAAACATTACCTCCAGCATTCCTGCATGTCTTTGAAACTGAAGTATGTGGATAAAGATTCACAAAATGGCCATCATTTCATTTTGATAAGCTCAGACATATCATTACTGTAGGCCCTGAGACTATGTAATCATCACTAATAGCTTTATGTGGAGTTAGTATGGAGATTTCAGGTCTGTAATTAATGACATTCACAGCAGACGTGTATGTTATATAACATGGTTTACACTTATATCATTTACAGAAAATACTGACTGAGCTGCTAATCCCATTAATCCTTGAAGTGTGGGCTCAGTGGCTGTTTGGCTAGTGTCAAAGACGCTGGTGCTTCCTTGTGGATGGTGACTCATGGATTATAGTTCTCATGGGATGTAGATGTTGAGGAAAACTGAATATATATGGCCAGCATATGCTGTGCACTTGCAGAGCCTACAAATGGGATGACATGTCGCTTTGACCAGTGGCCCATGTCCCGTAACATTTCTTTTGGACAGCTCCACAAAGAATGGTCAATGTCAAGGCTAAAATCTACTTTCCCGTCTTGTAGACACAAACAGTTTGCACCAGCTGCATATGGAGGTGTTGTAGCTCATGATGTATCATTTGTTGTGTTGTAGATGATGACGCTCCCAACGTGACATGCCGAGGGTGAAGGAACATGAGGATCAAGGTGTACAATGTCGGTGACAGAGAGGTGGTCACATATCACATCATTCTTCTGTTGGGGGAAATTGATGACTGTCTGGACGATGGCGTCCTGGATGTGTGGAACTCCAATGACATGTCCAGGCGCCGCTACCAGTGGCCTGTGGTTGAGGGCTGCTTTAAGGTGCTTATGGAGCTGAAACTGGGTGAAAACATCCTTAGTGTTCAATTTGAGGATGAGGTATTGACGTTGTCGCTCATATTTGAAGAACCCAAAATTGCCCACTTTGTCCGCCCAGTTTATATTGTATTGTCTGACGATGATGGCTATTTTCAAGGCCCTGATGACGAAGATTGCTCACCTACTAGTGCCATTCGGAGGATTACACTTGGAGCCCAGTTGATACAGACATTCACTGCAGAGAAAATGAAAGAACACGGTTTTGGCCGGCAGACATTCCAGCTGGAAACTGGTGATGACAATGCCCCTTTGTGTCACTTATTTCGCAGTAAGCTAACAACAGAACAAGCATATGCTATGTCTGGGAATGATCTGTGGAGCCATTTTGCCAAAGAGTTGATGACATCCCACTTACGAAATAAGGACAAGTGCAAATGGTATTGTTTTATGTCTTTCACTCGCTATCAGCCTCCTTCTGATACCGACATTCCAAAGACACACAGTGAGATATTACGCTACACAAAAGGACACACAGCATTAGGTGAGTCACGATTTTTTATCATTATTCCCTTCTGGTCAGCATGCTGAAGGTTTCAGTGAAACTGTTTGAGATTGAAAAATCTATGATTTCCTTTTAAGTATGTGATCTGTGTCTTCAGTGGAGCATTCAGGAAAATGTGTTCTTCATTCGCTATCATGCTGTGACAGAGATTCATAAAGGATATTCAAGTATGAGCTGGATGTGAGATGATTATACAAACACTTTACACCATGATCCAGACGGGACGTTCCCTTGGTAGATTGGTGTTTGAGGCTTGTCAATATATGTCGAACTAGTTGCCCATAGTTTGTAGAGTTGTGTGGGATGGCATGGAGAGAAATAGTTTGCGAGAATATTGTGAAACATTGATTATAGTGTCTGTGGAGGATGCCTTCTTAAGTTGCCCCAACTTGTGCCAGGAAGGAGGAAGCCAGTCTGATCCTGGCTGCCGTGACCATAATTCCACAGTTACCATGAAGTGATTGTGGTTTGTATGCCACTTCATTTGTTAGGGTTCAGTACATAATGACGATTGCCTGAGGGTCATCTTATTCCATGACTTGTCCTGTGTGCTCAAATGTTGTCTAGGAACATTTATTGGTGTTCTTGTCATGAGAAAGCAACTGGTTATAAACCCCAAGTAATCTGTGAGCTGCGAGAGGAGTGGCTCTTACAGCTGGGGCTGTGGCAATCAGCACTGGTACACGTTCCTTTCACAATATTGACTAGGGAGTGATTGTGCACGGCATGCATCATGCAGCATTGTCTAAGAAAGATTTTAATGGTGCATAGTTAGAACATTTCTGAAACAACTACAGCAACTATAGTCTGTTTGCAGTGAAAGCGTACTGATGAATTTCACTTTAAACAAAAAAATGTAAATCAAATAAAGTAAAATTAAGATTGCGAATCCTCATAATTTTACCTTGCCAAATGAACATTTAAAATTCAGAATTTATTCAACATAGGATAAAAGTTGTTTAACAAACGATCATAGTTACAAATCGCTATTACTGGTTTGTATTACAAAGGGGTAAGCGCAGTAGTTGGAACAGTGAAACAAATGCACGTGCAGTACGTGATGAGTGTTAACTTAGACCAACCCCACTTGTTCTTGGAGTTTCATTTAATGTGCATACCCCCTTGTAATACAAACCAATACTAGCAATTTGAAACTATGATTGTTTGTTAAAAAACTTTTATCCTATGTTGAATGAAATTCTCAGAGTTAAATGTTCAAATGGCAAGGCAAAATTGTGAGGATTTGCAATCTTAATTTCACTTTATTTGATTTACATTTTTGTTTAAAGTGGAATTCATTGGTACGTTTTCACTGCAAATAGACTATAATTATAATATGGAGTGCTGGTAGATATCTGATAATACTACAGCAATCAATACACAGTGCTGGTAGATATCTGATAATACTACAGCAATCAATACACAGTGCTGGTAGATATCTGATAATACTACAGCAATCTATACACAGTGCTGGTACAGCAATCAATACACAGTGCTGGTAGATATCTGATAATACTACAGCAATCAATACACAGTGCTGGTAGATATCTGATAATACTACAGCAATCAATACACAGTGCTGGTAGATATCTGATGAGGGTACAGCAATCAATACTACGGCAATCAAGTGCTGGTAGATATCTGATAATACTACAGCAATCAATACACAGTGCTGGTAGATATCTGATAATACTACAGCAATCAATACACAGTGCTGGTAGTGCTGGTAGATATCTGATGAGGGTACAGCAATCAATACACAGTGCTGGTAGATATCTGATAATACTACAGCAATCAATACACAGTGCTGGTAGATATCTGATGATACTACAGCAATCAATACACAGTGCTGGTAGATATCTGATAATACTACAGCAATCAATACACAGTGCTGGTAGATATCTGATAATACTACAGCAATCAATACACAGTGCTGGTAGATATCTGATAATACTACAGCAATCAATACACAGTGCTGGTAGATATCTGATAATACTACAGCAATCAATACACAGTGCTGGTAGATATCTGATAATACTACAGCAATCAATACACAGTGCTGGTAGATATCTGATAATACTACAGCAATCAATACACAGTGCTGGTAGATATCTGATGAGGGTACAGCAATCAATACACAGTGCTGGTAGATATCTGATAATACTACAGCAATCAATACACAGTGCTGGTAGATATCTGATGAGTACAGCAATCAATACACAGTGCTGGTAGATATCTGATAATACTACAGCAATCAATACACAGTGCTGGTAGATATCTGATAATACTACAGCAATCAATACACAGTGCTGGTAGATATCTGATAATACTACAATCAATACACACAGTGTGCTGCAATCAATACACAGTGCTGGTAGATATCTGATAATACTACAGCAATCAATACACAGTGCTGGTAGATATCTGATAATACTACAGCAATCAATACACAGTGCTGGTAGATATCTGATAATACTACAGCAATCAATACACAGTGCTGGTAGATATCTGATGATACTACAGCAATCAATACACAGTGCTGGTAGATATCTGATCATATGGGGTACAGCAATCAATACACAGTGCTGGTAGATATCTGATAATACTACAGCAATCATCTATACACAGTGCTGGTAGATATCTGATAATACTACAGCAATCAATACACAGTGCTGGTAGATATCTGATAATACTACAGCAATCAATACACAGTGCTGGTAGATATCTGATAATACTACAGCAATCAATACACAGTGCTGGTAGATATCTGATAATACTACAGCAATCAATACACAGTGCTGGTAGATATCTGAGTGCTGGTAGAATCAATACACAGTGCTGGTAGATATCTGATAATACTACAGCAATCAATACACAGTGCTGGTAGATATCTGATAATACTACAGCAATCAATACACAGTGCTGGTAGATATCTGATAATACTACAGCAATCAATACACAGTGCTGGTAGATATCTGATAATACTACAGCAATCAATACACAGTGCTGGTAGATATCTGATAGCAATCAATACACAGTGCTGGTAGATATCTGATGAGGGTACAGCAACAGCAATCAATACACAGTGCTGGTAGATATCTGATAATACTACAGCAATCAATACACAGTGCTGGTAGATATCTGATAATACTACAGCAATCAATACACAGTGCTGGTAGATATCTGATAATACTACAGCAATCAATACACAGTGCTGGTAGATATCTGATAATACTACAGCAATCAATACACAGTGCTGGTAGATATCTGATGAGGGTACAGCAATCAATACACAGTGCTGGTAGATATCTGATAATACTACAGCAATCAATACACAGTGCTGGTAGATATCTGATGAGGGTACAGCAATCAATACACAGTGCTGGTAGATATCTGATAATACTACAGCAATCAATACACAGTGCTGGTAGATATCTGATGAGGGTACAGCAATCAATACACAGTGCTGGTAGATATCTGATAATACTACAGCAATCAATACACAGTGCTGGTAGATATCTGATAATACTACAGCAATCAATACACAGTGCTGGTAGATATCTGATAATACTACAGCAATCAATACACAGTGCTGGTAGATATCTGATAATACTACAGCAATCAATACACAGTGCTGGTACTAGTGGTAGATGTCTGATAATACTACAGCACCCAACGGAGAAAGATGGTAGATATCTGATGAGGGTACAGCAATCAATACTCAGTGCTGGTACTAGTGGTAGATGTCTGATAATACTACAGCAATCAACAGAGAAAGCTGGTAGAAATCTGATAATACTACAGCAATCAACAGAGAAAGCTGGTAGATGTCTGATAATACTACAGCACCCAACAGAGAAAGCTGGTAGATATCTGATGAGGGTACAGCAATCAACAGAGAAAGCTGGTAGATGTCTGATGAGGGTACAGCAATCAATACTCAGTGCTGGTAGATATCTGATAATACTACAGCACCCAACAGAGAAAGCTGGTAGATATCTGATGAGGGTACAGCAACCAACAGAGAAAGCTGGTAGATGTCTGATGAGGGTACAGCAATCAACAGAGAAAGCTGGTAGATGTCTGATGAGGGTACAGCAATCAACAGAGAAAGCTGGTAGAAATCTGATAACACTACAGCAATCAACAGAGAAAGCTGGTAGATGTCTGATAATACTACAGCAACCAACAGAGAAAGCTGGTAGATATCTGATGAGGGTACAGCAATCAACAGAGAAAGCTGGTAGATGTCTGATGAGGGTACAGCACCCAACAGAGAAAGCTGGTAGATGTCTGATGAAGGTACAGCACCCAACAGAGAAAGCTGGTAGATGTCTGATGAGGGTACAGCAATCAACAGAGAAAGCTGGTAGATATCTGATGAGGGTACAGCAATCAACAAAGAAAGCTGGTAGATGTCTGATGAGGGTACAACAATCAACAGAGAAAGCTGGTATATGTCTGATGAGGGTACAGCAATCAACAGAGAAAGCTGGTAGATGTCTGATGAGGGTACAGCAATCAACAGAGAAAGCTGGTAGAAATCTGATAACACTACAGCAATCAACAGAGAAAGCTGGTAGATGTCTGATAATACTACAGCAACCAACAGAGAAAGCTGGTAGATATCTGATGAGGGTACAGCAATCAACAGAGAAAGCTGGTAGATGTCTGATGAGGGTACAGCAATCAACAGAGAAAGCTGGTAGATGTCTGATGAGGGTACAGCAATCAACAGAGAAAGCTGGTAGATGTCTGATGAGGGTACAGCAATCAACAGAGAAAGCTGGTAGATGTCTGATGAGGGTACAGCAATCAATGCAGAGTGCTGGTAGAGATCTGATGAGGGTACAGCAATCAATACACAGTGCTGGTACTAGTGGTAGATGTCTGATAATACTACAGCACCCAACAGAGAAAGCTGGTAGATGTCTGATGAGGGTACAGCAATCAACAGAGAAAGCTGGTAGATATCTGATGAGGGTACAGCAATCAACAGAGAAAGCTGGTAGATGTCTGATGAGGGTACAGCAATCAACAGAGAAAGCTGGTAGATGTCTGATGAGGGTACAGCAATCAACAGAGAAAGCTGGTAGATGTCTGATGAGGGTACAGCAATCAACAGAGAAAGCTGGTAGATGTCTGATGAGGGTACAGCAATCAACAGACAGTTTATACACAGCATAAAGAGTGAAGACCAAACATCTGCTAGATTAAAGAGTTGTCTTTCTGTTACTAGGACTTTATTCAGTATGAAGCACAAAACACAGCCAGCTTTAGTACATGTTTAAAACGTTGTGGCTAGCTTTAGTACATGTTTAAAACATTGCGTAGTTTGTAAAGATTACTGCTAAAATTAGCTCCTCCCAATTAGATTTAGAATCTGACTGGGCTTGGTAAGATGTCCCCTGGGTATGGTGTTGAGCAGGAAGCAAATCAAGCAAGCTTCAGCCAAATATTGTGACAGTCTGCAGCCAGCGATCAACAGAAAATATGAACCCATGAATGTTAAGCTGTGGGAAGTGACTGATGCTAAAATAACTGTTGAGTGGTGTCCGTGCTATCGGAATCGATCAGTCATCTTCCCACCAGACATAAGGAAAACAAGGAGCAAATACCCACTTGTCTACAGATGCAGGGCTGTGTGCTTGCCTCTGACTGGACATGTTACCTGACATTATTGATGTCCGCAACCTGTCCAACTGCATCCTACGTCAACCTTCAGGTCTAGGGGGAGTTTAGTTACTTCAAAAATGGGAAAGAAAACTGCCCTGTTAGTAATTAACTTGTCTATTCAAAAAATGCTTAGCTATTTGCAGGATATTTGTGAGTTATGGCTAAATCTATTTTTGTGCAATTTTTAAAGGGCTCGGTAAAGCTGAAAATGAAGCTCAGTTTACCCAGCTTCAATCGAAACATCAGTGGAATCAGATCAAGGTAAACATTGGAGTATAATTATTTTTGATACTGATATAGAAAGGAGACCAGTACAGGCAGCCATATTTTAGCAGTACAACATTAAGGGTATCTTTTATTCAGATTTCCATTCAAATTTCAGATAGCAACTGATGAGCTTGCTGCAGGTATTTAAACTGTGAAATACAAGCTTCAATGATTATTAAGTCAGGGAAAAGAGACTGTCACTTGGGAAATTACATTTCACAAACATGCCATCTTTCATTGATTCTTTTCAGATGTTAAGTGTTTTTTAGTAGAGTATTGATTTTATTTATATTACTGTATTTGTACTCAGGTCTCTTTAACAAATAATATTTTTGCCTTTTATATTTTTGCATTTGGATTTTAAAAAATCCATTGACATTCAAAACATTTATAAAGTGACAGTCAGTCTCCATTTGTCTTGCTAATAATTGTAGACACTTGTGATCAATGTGATCTCTATTCATCAGCTTGATTTTCAGTTTGCCCATATGATGACAGCTTTCTGTAATGAGACAGCAATTGTGTTGACTTGTACACTGAGTGAGTGTCTGACAAGTACCTACATGAAGGCCACATCAAAGGCCTGTCATTGTCAGCTCCCGATCAGCTACGATGCATGCTTTGTGGGAGGCTGGACTTCAGGTCAAGTCAGAATGGAAACTGATCATATTACTGAAGGAGATGATATCTTCTTGGCTCTTAATAAAGACTGCATCGTAGAAATAACAGTGTGTGTCACACACACTGACGTAGAATTGAGCTGTTACTAAAAGTAACCTAAATATCTTGTTTTCACAAATGACATTGTTCATCAGCACAAATAGACATGGCTACTATGGGTGGAAGCTACTTCAGGATCCTATCGTTCATTAGTGCTGGTATTGGCATACAACCTGCGATACGATACATCACAATACTAAAATTTTTGTCACGACAATATATTGCCAAAGTATTGTGCACTGAAGCTGCGATACGATACGAATCCTGATACAAGGGTGGCAATACAATACGTATCATGATACTAAAATCTTTAATTCCAACACCAACTATAAAACACCTTAAGATCAAAACAAAACCATTTAAAAGTATTTTGTCAAATTCCGTCAGCATTTTTCAATGTCCATTCAGAAATGAGATAAATAAGTTCATACGCAGACTTTGTGAATGTTAAGAAAATGCAAGCTCTATGTTTGACACAGTTCCTGATGCAAGAATTTCCGAGAAACTTATGAAGGGAAAATAAGTATGCATACATTTTAATCATCAAACAAAAGTAAGTCTTTCATGACAGATATCGCGATTCTGCAATATTCAAAGTAAAACAGCGATATATCGTGGCCCATTTGAAGTATCGTATCGGGATATATGACAATGTAAAACCCTGTATTGATTCACCGTATCGGCAGCCCAATTGGTTTGATGCATCGATGCGTATCAATGAATCGTCACACCACTATCGTTCATTGTAATGACCTGTTAGGTCAGCTTACATGCATGCTTTGAACAGATCTTTAACAACAGTGCTTCACAAAGTTAGGATTAATATGATGCCAAATGCACAACAACAACAGCAACATTTCAAATGTTCATATCAACAGAAACTTTGTAAGGATCAATTGGTCATAGTATTGTTCATGTAGCTTAGTAAGTGGTCCATGGCTACAAGCATCCTAATGGTTTGATGAGTGCTGGTTATGTTTAGTGTGGCCTGGAGCTACCAGATCCAACCCCAAGACAGGGTTTTCGAGAAAAAAATCACCAGTATGTCGATGCAAGTGCACTCGAATTAGAGATACACTAGGTACATAGATATAGAACACAACAAAATGCCCGGAACCAAGCTATCGCGCGAAGCCTATGCCAAGATCCGATCGGGTCGTTTGTCCCTTCGGGAAGCGAAGAGGAAGTACCACATATCACAAGCCAGATATACGTGAATCCGAGGTGGTATAGACCCCGAGCCACAGACAACGACAACTTCCGACATGGTCTTCGAGCCTGCTGGAGAAGTGTCGCCCTATGTTGCTTTCCGACCGAGAGAAACAAATCCTGGAGCAATCAGGACACACCTTCTACAAGCGGTACCAGATCCCTCGCCAGTGTCTCAAACTCTATTTGCTGTGCTTTCGTCCACTCGTAGAAGACGGCAAAATAGTCGATTTCGTCTACATCTACCCACCCCACCAATTTCGACCCGCAGCAGGCAAACTCCGAATCGTTCTCGCCGACGACTACTACCCGGAACCCAAGGACAGACACAATCGATGCACCGACTACACACTTCAGGAGGAGCGACTTCCACTCGAGGTTCCGGAAGGAATCGTGTTCGATGGCTGTTTCTCGAACATAGAGAGCCTGTACGACGACGCCTGTGCTTTTTCGAGCATACGGTACAAATCACAATCCTATCCCAATCCTGGGGCGGTGGGGTAGCCTAGTGGTTAAAGCGTTGGCTCGTCACGCCGAAGACCCGGGTTCGATTCCCCACATGGGCACTGTATGTTAAGCCCATTTCTGGTGTCCCCCGCCGTGATATTGCTGGAATATTGCTAAAAGCGGCGTAAAACTAAACTCAGACAGCCTATCCCAATCCTCTCCCATTTTTCCCGGGAGAGGATTGGGATAGGATTGGAATTTCCATATAGACATATGGGAAGGATGGGATATATATACCCAGGAAAAAAACAACCATGCCACCAAAAAGAGGTTTGTCTTCGGACCAGATCCAAGAAATACGCTCCCTTTGCGGTGTGCTCCCAGCAAGCGAGGTCAAAAGCGCTTCGGTATTGGGTCCACAAGGCTGTACGAACTATGGCAAGAGCCTGCTGTAGAACCTTCGACCCTATCGCCCGCCAAAGAGATAGCTCCGACGACGATGCACTCCAGCACAACCGTATTGCCAGTTGCAGAACCGGCGGACATCTTGTCTGCTAGCGAGACAGCGCCAAAGTCGTCGACCGGCCAGGACTTCTACTATCGTCTGGGGAGGCTCGAGGCTCGTGCGGAGCAAACCGCAAATATGTTGTCGGCTGGTGTGCAGCGAACAACGAATTTCTTGGTAGACATCTTGTCGAGGCTGGACAAGGACGACAACGAACTCCGGGAGGAAATAGAAAGCGTCGAGGAGGAGGAGGATACGCGGTCGGATATCGAGAAGGTGCTGCAGACGGTAGAATCGACCCAAAAGTGGACCTACCTAACCGCCTTGTTTGTATGGAATGTCGTCTACAAAACCTGGAAGCATGCCAGCAACCTCGCCACCGCACACCACGCAACACCTGTCCACAAACATGTCTACGAGACGCCAAAACATATGGACTCCCACCACATGCTGTAGAAAAAAATATATATGTGTACGCAATTGGAAATATAGTGTATAGAACTACATATTTTTGCAGTAATGCATATCGTGTACAAGAGAGGAAATCCTCCCCGCTTCCCATTCGAGGAATTCGACAAAGCAGAGGCTGCATACTGGAAAGAGGACCCCATGGATTATTCTTCCGTGGACGAACAGCTACGACAAATGGATGGGGAAGGCCCAATAGACTGACCAGCTCGTATACTAGGCCACTTTGGCAAACATACAGTAAAAGGTTTGCAACTCGCAGCAGAATGTATATTGTTGGGTACGCGAGAGGTATTCTATTCTGTATCTCTGGTTGGACTATTTGTTTCTAGCTGTATACTACAGACACCAGTCTGTCTTTGTTTTTTTGTGGTGTTGTCTTTTCTGGACCTACTCTACAGAGAAGCAAGCTGTCTGCTTTCCGCAGGGCTTCTACCCCACCAAGTTTTTCTATTTCCTTCTCTAGAAAGTATCCATATGTTGGGTTCCCATCTTCCCCCACTGGCAGCAGATACAATACAATTCTTGCTTTCCCTCGGAATGTTGCAGCGGCAAACTTTCTGCACATGTATTTTCCAGGCTCGACATCTAGAAGTTTGGTTGTATCCTTTGGAAGTGGGGCTATTGCAGTCTCTACCGCAATGGTTTGCATTTTTTCATCTAGCAGGTCGTTGTAGTCTTGCTCTATCTCTACGGTTTCTATAGAAGATAGCTTTCTAGGATCTGGGGCAACTACTACGGCAATAGGATTCCAGAAAGATGGAAGGACCATATTTCTGGTGGGTTCATCGTGTGTGTGTGTGTGGTGTGTGTGTGTGTGTGTGTGTGTGTTGTTGTTGTTGTTGTTGTTGTTGTTGTTTTGCAATAGAAGCTATTCCCGCCCGAGGTCTGGGAGCAGCAACTCCGACTTCTCGATCGTCTTTCCTTTTCGATATGGGCAAGTGGCAGATTTTGCCTAGCCTGCACAGAAACGGTCCACCCACCAACCGTACGCGTTTTATTCCACCGGCGTCTGGAATTGTTTCTCGTATCTTGTAGCCATAGACTGGAATCGTTTCTCCAGTCGGCGAATCGAGAAGCAGCAACAGTCGGTTCTTCCCTTCGTATTTCGCTACAGCAAACTTTTTGCATGTGTAGATTCCTTCCAGAACGTCTGCGGCTTTTCGGTGTTCACTGCACGGAGGGACTGCCACTTCCATATCCTTGGGCCCGCCGTAGTTGGACAAAGGGGTATGCCAAATATTGCTCCGTCCCGTGGTAGCTCTGCTTTTCCCGATAGCTGCCGGAAGAGACAAGAACCTTTCTTCTTGCACGGAGAATGGTCCACCATCTGTCGAGGAGGAGTGTGTACCGTATGCTCCAGAAAGCACAGGCGTCGTCGTACAGGCTCTCTATGTTCGAGAAACAGCCGTCGAACACGATTCCTTCCGGAACCTCGAGTGGAAGTCGCTCCTCCTGAAGTGTGTAGTCTATCGCTTTCTTTTTCCAGAGAACGCATTTCTTGCTGTTGACGCAGTGGTCGATGGCACCACACTTGCATGTAGAGTTGTCGGGTCCGAAGAAAGCGGGAATTCCGATAGAGTGGCGAGGCAGTCGGTGCATCGGTTGTGTCTGTCCTTGGGTTCTGGGTAGTAGTTGTCGGCGAGAACGATTCGGAGTTTGCCTGCTGCGGGTCGAAATTGGTGGGGTGGGTAAATGTAGACGAAATCCCAATGGTTTGATGAGTGCTGGTTGTGTTTTGTGTGGTCTGGAGCCACCAGATGCAATCACCTTCATATGATGAGTGCTGGTTGTGTTTTGTGTGGCCTCAGGTGCCACCAGATGCAATCACCTTCATAATGATGGTCATGTAGCTTGTGGTCCATGGCTATGAGCATCTCAATGGTTTGATGAGTGCTGGTTGTGTTTAGTGTGGCCTGGAGCCACCAGATGCAGTGCTTCCAACATGGATATCATCCCTTTATGACTGAGGGTTTTTTAAATGTCCTCTGGAAGCCCAAAGACTATACATAAAGCTGCAACTGTCCATGAAACGTTCAATCAAATCAACTGGCCCTGGCAACCATTTGGAGTTATTTTTATCATTTGTCTGCCATTTTTTATCAATAATTTGATAGATTTGGACTGATGTTGACTTGCCATGGGATCTAACCATACTAACATGGGACTTCCATTGGATTTTTTCTTCTTTTGATTTTTCAATTTGTAACAGCACTTTGACTCAGTATTGATGACCATCAAGTAACGAGACTTGATGTCCGCAGACTGCTCCACACGACCTCCGGCAGTTTATTTCTGTAGCCAGTTGTGTACGTACATATACATTGTACAGGTTCTGCAGGCCAGTCTAGAGCATTGCCACTTTTATTTCAATGATGATGCAAAACTCATCACCCAAATGTGGCAATTAGGTGGAAGGTTTCCTGTATGAAATCTCATAAATATTCCAATGATAAATGTTCAATGACTCTAACATTTGTCAGTGTTTCACTTGTCAGTGGTTATATGGATGCAAGCAGCATCACTGAGGATTACACAGTAATTAAGATTCTCATACTGTAGCACATGGAAAGGTACAACTCTGGAAGAAGTTTGTTGCAGTATGTGACCATATGAGGATATTTGACAGACCTTAGTCATCTACAAACAAACTAATGATTGGCTTATGCCAACATGGGCAGAGATTTCTATTCACACTCCAAAACTCAAGAACATAGTGGTAGTGTCACCTGATAAAACCATATTTGAGCTTAAAATCGAAACAAGGCATGGAAAGGGGGCTGCAAATCTTGAGATCAAACAGTAAAAGGAAGACTCTCCCATTCATGAATTTAGAGGTCAGAAGCCTGAATTTCATGTGAGAAAGCTAGCATGATAGACAACCAATTGCATTAGATAGACTTCTTTATCCAAGCAAAAGTAGTTTGCTGCTTTTGACCGAAATACAAAGTTAATGAAGTTTAAACTAAAATTTCAAAACAGTCAGGTGTAAAAATTTCCGAACAAGCACCTGACCAGCCATACTGACAGTGAAGATCCAAGCATGTAGGATTGTGGTTTCTTTTTCGAAAATGACTTAAGTGTTTGCTAGCCAGAGGGTCCAAAAGTGCTTATATTGTTAATTTATATGATGAAACAGTTCTTCTTAAGTTGAAGAATGATGATTATAAATGATTTTTTAGATATTTATGAAAAATGTGTTGTAATTGTGAGCCATGAATTGGGTAAAAAATCAGAAATCATATATAGTTTGGCATGAAATGCATGTGGACCCGTTTTTTGTAAATATCTCTTCATCCAATGACCCAATCGATCTCAAACTGGGCAAGTGGATGTTTTGTCAGACAACCTAATCACATTGTAAATCACCGATTTTATGCATATGTATTAAAGAATCTGTCTATGTAACTGTCAACAAAATAAACAGCAGACCGCAGACTGCTTGCAGAGGGAGGGAGCCAATGACCTGTAACAGCGGCAGTGTTGGGTCATAAGGGTCAACGTTCGTCAATGTAGGTCAGCTATGTACGTTTCATGTAATCCGACACCTTATAAATCGGTTTGCTACGTGATTAGGTTGTCTGACAAAACATCCACTTGCACAGTTTGAGATCGATTGGGTCATTGGATGAAGAGATATTTACAAAAAAACGGGTCCACATGCATTTCATGCCAAACTATAGTTTCTCTTTAAAGGACATGACCTTCTAAAAAAACAAATTAATTACATTGTGTATACAAATACAAATGCATTCCTCAGTTGCCTGACGGATACTGTTGGAGATTACTTATGCGTGGACTTGTTATGTCTGTAAAAATGACCATTTAAAGGTGACTGCCCACTCAAATAATTACTATAAAGGTTAAACTTCTTTGACTTTTGAAGTGATATTCAAGATTTATATATTATTTGGGGTTGTGATATTTAAAAACAAACATAAGAATATGAAATATTTACTGATTCCATAGTGAAATTATGCAGTCTCTAGATTTGAATGTTAAACATGTTTTAGGTGGTGGTGGACTGGCATTGTTTGGGACTGGGAATCTCCACACATGGGCTGAGAGTCTCGATGAGGTGTACGCACGCCTCACTGACTGCCGGAAGATTAACAGGAGGAAGTATATGGATGACAGCGCATACAGGTAGGTTGACACAAGGGTTGGGTATTGCCAAAATTTTCGTATTGCAATATATTGTGATAAGTTTTTGTGTATTGCAATATGTAATTATGTCGTAAACATTCCCTCTGGATTATGGTTGCAACTGTCCTGTGGGTACCACAGATACATACAGAATGAAAGAGATTAAAATGTTCTAAGTCATAGCTATCCCTAGTGGTATGCTTAAATAGAGACATGATTATCTCCCTTAGCTGTGACATCACAGCATTGTTCTTTGAACACCCTCATAATTTTTTCTGTATGGTTTGTGTATTGCAATATATTGCAATATATTGTGAAAGTGTAACACATACTTTAGCTCTTTCAACACCAGTCAACCAGAGACTTTTACTACCATGACACTCAGAGTTCCCAGAGACTTTGAGGTCATAGATGAAGCCTATGTTTATCAAGGAAAATATCAGCTTGTAAAACATCATAGCTTACATGTCATACACCATTTGAAAGGTCTAATCCTAATATATTTATAAATACAAAGTTATTTTTTTATCATATTATTCAAATAATACAACTACAATTTAAATAAGTTAATGTCCAGATAAACCACGTAGGGAGCAAAAATGCGGCAATTTTTTTCCATTTGTAACATGTCATAATATATTTTCTTTTTTTACGTAATCTGCTATTCTGAACTTGTTACGCACAAAATCACCACCTGGACGTAAATTATGAAACTTAGTGAACGTATCGTGCTAGGTTATGACCTGTGACAAAAATGCTTCAAGCATATATTTTACCATTAAGCATCGTGTCCGAGCGTGAATGAAGTCACCTGAGTTACATTACATAATTCTGGTGTCCCCTGCCGTGATATTGCTGGAATATTGCTAAAAGCGGCGTAAAACCAAACTCAGTCAGTCAGTACATTACATAATCGCACACAAAATGATGGATATAGAACTTATAATGTACGTTCGACAACTTTTATGAATACTGTTGTTGATATTATTCTTTAGTTTATACAGTTTGTTTAATTATTTCCTCAAAACATCGTTACTTTGCTCTTTGACTTTAATGTGGACCTGTTGCCGAAGCATGTGTCCGAAAATCTTTTTTTATTCAATAACATTGCAAAAATAGTTTATAATTCTGTCGATAATATATTTTCATTCGAAATGTAATAAGCGGTTTCCGACATTGTGAAAAGTGATAGATTTGATAAATGAATCATATGTTAGGTAGGTTCCTAAAATCATATATCATTTTGATGCGCCTACTGCCAGGCCGGGTGTTGAATGGGTTAACTAAGGTAATGAAATTACTGTTTTCCTTTCTTTTGAAACCATGCCACTGGCATGATTGACCAATAAACATTCTTAAAACTATTAATGTATAATAATATAAAGGAAATACAAATGTTCTTAGAATTCTTTACTACATCACGAAAATTACCGATCATGGTCACGGAAATTGCCGATTGTATCGAGTGAACCAGTTCACGAAAACTGCACCGCAATATATCGCATTGCGAAGTTCAAATTGCAATATACCGGTTAACCGGTATTATCACCCACCCCTAGTTGACACTAGTTACAAGTAGGTTGACAGCGTATACAGGTATGTTGACACTTGTTACAAGTAGGTTGACAGCGCATGATACAGGTAGGTTGACAATTGATACAGGTAGAATGAAGGTTGTCAAGACTGTAACCTCAAACACTGAAAGAATCTTGAATCAGTGCTACAGATTTCCATGAGACATTGGTTGTGAAGAAAAAGACACCCTCTCCACACTGAATTTGTAAGACAGGATGCCTAAAGTTATGTCTTTCACATGGCCAATCTTTGTGACAATTTATTGGCAACCTCTTGACCCATGTTACACCTGGCCAATCTTTTAGACCATTCTTTGGTATCTTATTGACCCATCTTTCACCTAGCCAGTCCTTTGTCACAACTTACTGATCACTTTTTGACCTATCTTTCACTTGGCCAGTCCTTTTCAACAATTTATTCGTAAATTCTTGACCCATCTTTCACCTTGCCAATCTTCGTTCCCAATTTAATGATAACTTGACGATCCATCACTATCAACCCAAATATGTAATTTCTGCAAGAGTTGACATCCTTCGAGTTGACTATAGCAGAGACAGTTTTTGACTACCTACAGTAAAATGTAGGGCTGTGCAATATTACCGGTAAACCGGTATATACCGGTACAGTATCTCGCGATACGATTATCGCGATGTGGTTCAGATTCTGCAATATATCAGGTCATCCAGAGTTAGCTCCCTTTGCATTATCTGCCCTTGATTTCCAAGCAAAACAATGTGCTCTAAATGTGCCAAATATACTTTTATTTCTGTTGGTTTCATGTAACATTTTACAAGTGGGAGTATTTTTATAAGTGGCTCCAAAAGTGCCAAATATTCTACCAAATGCGTTACGTTTTGTGGGTTTGAATGGTTTCATATGTGACATTTTGGAGGAATTAAGCACAGTGTATGATCCCATACAGTGCAAACCGGATATAGTGCGCTTTACGCTCATGCTTTGGTTCATAGATATGTGTCTGAACAGGTATGTTCGATCAAAAATATGTATTTAAAGACAAAGTACAGTATAATTTTACACGCAAATAGGCTGCGCTACAACATTAGATAACTTGGATATAACAGTTACAGTAATTATTAGCGAGATATTTGTATGTTAATGAAAACACAATTTATTTCACCTCTTGCGCATCGGGCCAAATTCGACAAACTTGTGCGCTTTCGTTTTTACTCACAGATACCATCATGTTAGCCTAAAGAGCTACCAGTATTCTATTCGTAATAGATTTTACAATGTATATGTGAATTTGCATGTTTCAAAGTTGTTAGTTATATGACGATATCAATGAATTCACTGGCAACAATGCAGCATCACTGTACTGGATTATAGCTGAAACTGTTTGTTTCTCTGTATGGAATATAGCTCATAGCTGAATAACGTCCTGAGAGCTTAATCAAAGGTGCACTTTATTGATATATTTGGACACATTCAGTGTATGTATGTATTGTACTGGTATATCTTGTTTTGAGAGAACTTATTACGAAAGCATATTTGGAATGTCTCCAATCACAAGTTACAGCTTTCAGAAATTTGTCATGTGCAGAAGTTTCTCCAACTCTGAGTTGTCTCAACTGTTTAACGTGACCACTGCAAATTTTGTTGACATCATGACCCAATGACTTGAACTACTCTTTTTTGTTCGTCTGTTCTAATTCACGAAATTCCAAACTTTCAAAAAGTTCTTCACAACTTTCCAAAATACGAGCTTCGTGTGATGCTTAACATTTTCCGATGAGAGTCGGATGCTCCTAAACCCCATATAAATCAACGTCCCCTAACTTTCCACACGTACAGACATTGGTTTTGTTTCCATTAATACACATTTTGTGAGTGTTAACCTGTTTTGGGTCAGTTTTAGCAATCCTGTCCTGCATTTGCAAGAAGGTACAAGTTGGTTGTCTTCAAGAGGACCTTTCATTCTGTCCAGAACAGTCCTATCAGGAACTGCAAAGTGTATTTTGGAATCATTAGGAACATACACACCACTAGGGACTTTTCCCTCTGTCATTGTGCCGGTGTTTTTCAGCCCAATTCTCCAAAAACACTTTGTTACCTCACTTTATCTCATCAGTACCGTGTTGTGGAGTGAATACCACGATACCACTTCAGAAAACAGCATGAACGCAATATTGTTCGAGGGAAAAGAATTTGAAGCAACCAATCGTGTAAAGTTAAGAAACAGATAATCATGCCCGACGTCCTTTAAGTTATCTTAGACTAGTGGAAGCAATTCTATCATTTCTTTCACAGAACCTCCATTAAAACTCCCACGTGCAGGAATAACAATTGTCGACGAGGTTCGAGTGCTAGCTTCATGCGAGGAAAATGTTTTTGTCTTCCAATCTAGCTCCTCTGTTAACTCATGCTTGCATCTGGCCGAACACACCCTCCTTCATATCACATTTAGACTTTTTCTTAAGGGGACTGAATACTTCAGTTTGAAATTTTGGGTTTGAAGGAAAACTTAAAAAAAATAAGATAAGATATTAGATTTTGTACTTTAATTCACTGGATGGTTGATTGATAATACAGTGGTCTATGATAATGTTGAAAGAATTTGTCCAAAAATCAGAATATAGCAAATTGAAGTGTTCATTTAGTTCACCTGTGTTAAATTTGGAAGTAAGAGAAAATGATGCAAAATATATAATTAGGAACTTCAATTATTTAGAAATGATAACATGAACTAACTAGAAACCGTACAGTGATTTATTTTGAAAGCGCTATCAACCAACTGTATTAGCGGCTATCAACTTGTACAGTGATGATGCATAGGTGGGTAACGTTTAACTCTCGTGTAAAGAAACGAATACTCTATGTTAGGAATATTTCACACCATTTGAAAGCTTATTTATCACATATTTCATATGTTGTCAATTTATACCAAGAAACTGAGAAATTAAGGCACAATGTGGCTTTATTTCTGATGTTTTCTTCGAAGGAGCAAAATCGGCGATGCGCTTTTGATATTTGAAAGAATGTAGAGGGTCATTATTCAAATTAGCAGTGAGTTATAGGTTATTAGAGTAAGAAGAAGTGTTTCGCTCATTTTAGTACTTGAACTATACTCATAGTAACCCAAAAAACAACGTTTCTATCAACCAAAGCACGAACGTACAGCACACTATATCCGGTTTGCATTGTATGAGACCCCACTGTGTTAAGGTACCGCTCATAATTTATGGCTTGGGGAGTGATGATGATTTTTATGGAGAAGCCATGTGAATGACACCCCCCCCTAAAATTTATGTACAAAATAAGTGAACTGCATGCATGGTTGCATTGTTTTTTATTTATTTCCAAATAACAGAAATATTTGAAGATTTCTGGTAAATCTAAGTCATAAATACGTGACGTTTAACCCTGCTTTATGTTACAGTATAATGGCAACAGTTTTCTCCCCGGATGCAGATCAAGGCTAAGCTTGTAAACATTTATTGCAGGGCAATGCCTGCAGTGACCCGGTCCCAGGAGGGCAGCTCGTTATACTGCTGACGAGATTAATTTGACCAATATGCCAGTCCTTACCATCCACAGCACTGACCGCTAGATCACAGCCAACAATATAAAATTAATGACAATCAGAGATATGCTTATGTGTGGCCACCTTTGTTGTGACTTCAAGCCTTCTTGATTAAGCACATTGCCCAGAGGCCATGCATGTACAGTGGGGAATCCTGTAGGAATACAGCAAATCTTCTGTTGACCACGAGTAGTCTTGTGATGCTAATTGAGCAGCATTGTGCCATGTTTGGTCATTGTGTACCTACTTGTGAGCTGGTAAGCTCATCAACTGAGGCTTCCAAAGAACAAGGAGAAGTTCCTTCAGGGACTGACTCCAGGGGTTGATGCAGTAGCAGCACACTTTGTACTTTCATTGACCTTGAGGTGGATGAAATGGAGTGAGATCGCACTCAAAATTCTGTCAATCTGTAGTGTTAAGAGGTTACAGAAAGTGTTTTTTAAATCAAATCTGGGTTGAAGCAGGCATACTTGTCCTGTCTGCTTTATTGTATACAATGCCGTCCGGTAATTCCGCGCACCTAAGCACATCGATCGCAACACGGCAACTATCGTCTCTTATTTTTTGTGGTTTACATGACTAAACATGCTGGTATGCATCATATTTACTAGAAATATAAGTTTTATTGATAACTATAAGATTCTAACGTTGCACCGGCGTTCTGACGACATCGCTTGCTGTCCGGTAATTCTGCACAGCAATGCGCATAACATCCAGCTGGAGATCCGAAGTATGGAAGCGTATTAAGGCCAGATTATGTTAAAAATTTGCTTCATCAATGTAAGGAAGTGTGTTTCATACTAAATCCAATTATGAATAATGAAGAAAAAAGGTTTAAAAGTCTGAAGATAACAAATTTTCATAAAACTGTCAATTTGTCTGTCAATTACTGTTATTTAATTACCTTAAGTGATTAAAGCCAGTCTCTTGTAGAAATGTCCTGATTTCAAGCGTAAATGTGGTAGCAGACGATGGTTACCTTTGATACGGAAGTACGCTATTGCAGCTGCGCAGAATTACCGGACTCGCTTGTATTGTGACACAAAGCAGCTGGCACTCAGGGCTTAACACAGGACAACTCTGCATCCTGGTGGATGCTGGAGCTCCATCCCCTCTCCATCATCTTCAGTAACCCATGCTTGTCGTAAGAGGCAACTAACGGGATCGGGTGTTCAGACTCGTGGACTTGGTTGACACATGTCATCGGTTCCCAATTGCGCAAATCGATGCTCATGCTGTTGACCCTTGGATTGTCTGGTCCAGACTCGATTATTTACAGACTTCCGCCATATAGCTGGAATATTGCTGAGTGTGGCGTAAAACTAAACTTACTCACTTTCTATTTGGATAGGAAGTTTAAGCGTAAACAAACTCACTCACTCATCATCCTTCACAAGCATCTCCGACCATGCAGATAAAACAATAATTGCACATCCATGAACATTGATGTGTATGTCTCACATGAACATGAAGAAACAGTGATCAGTTCTTATTTATATGGTTCAGTGGTGATTTTTTGAGTAGGTGAGGACACAACCTAACATTTCTGTCTGTGACGGGGAAGGGGAGAGGTAGGGTGTTTCAGACGGTATCGACAGAGTTAGGCACTTACCACTTACAGGCTAATGTATCCTCACAATACACTTAGTGAGTGAAAGAATGGAAATAGGTTGTATGGCTTACTGTACAAACATTCTGTGATTTGAAACCTTCTGTAGGTGTAAAATAACCCTCAACATTAAATACATAGGAATTATAGTCATCTTCTGCTTGTTTATAATGGAATGTTTTCTTCGATGTCAAGTTCTATGCTTGTGTTAGTAGTCCCAGCCAAAAGGTTTCAACTCTTAATTAATTTGTAATGAAAGGTTTTTCCAAGCTTCTTTGTACAATTTCTCTGTTTACAATATTGGATGAATTTCTGTTCAAATCATCTATATGCTTCTAAAAGTATGAGGAGGGAGGTGAAAGTTTTGCGTAATGCTTGTAATGAAAATGATTCTTGAAATGAATCTAGATTCATGGGATGCATGGCTCATAATGGAACAATCAGTTTTTTGCATTTTGTTAACACTTAACAAAGTTTCCTACAGTACTTACTAAAGCAAGTTGGAAGAGTCTGTTGTTGTGGCTCATTAGGCTGTAGATTAGAAGGGCCAAGGAAGCGATTAGCCATTGACCCGAGTCACAATTACTGGCCATAAGTCCGAGTGAGATCGATCTATCAATATGAGATGGCTAGGGGCTGCCTGGCCCTCAAGTGTTTTTCTACCAGAACTTGCGTACCAGGTTTTGCTAGACGTCACAAGAATGAATTAACTGTCTGGTCTGACATGGAAGCTGTCCATAGTCAAGCTCAGGATATCCCTGGCTAAACAAATAGTGTTAGGCGGACAGAAATGATTCCACCTTTTGTATGGTAATATCCATACTCTATTATGTACAGTGACTAATCATGGTAAAAAAGGAGAATAATATATGAAATTATTGAATTTCAATTCCTTTCATGGCATGTTTTCGGATGAGTCTGTGAACTGAATATAGAATGAGGAAGATGCTACTTGCTGACTGCAGTAATTATCTATAGGAATGATTCTAAACAAGAATGATTTTCATGATACATTCAATAGCCCTAGACTAGGAACTGAAGGCTTCAGTGTGGTTTGCAGGTAAACCTTGTTGTGCTCTCCAAATGTTGTTCTAAGACTTGACAGACAGACTATGTCGAGATGTTACTCAACAGGGCAGACAGAGTCTGTATATTTGAAACATCTTAACACATCACACAGAGGATTATGTAACCCTATCTCAGCTCTCTGGTTGTGGTTAGGCAATAGCTAGCTTTGGGACGCCATCATGATGGTAAACACATACAGTGTGTGGCGGAGTGACGCTGTACCCGTTCTAATTATAGCGATTAGAAACAACTCACTTGTAATAATTCTGTTTCAGATCACAAAATTATTTAAACTGATTTCATCGGTTTGCTAATGTATTTTGTTGATTTTGTTTCCCAAACATGCAAGTAGAATAATTCCTCATGTTAAGGAGTTTTGATTGTTACCTGAGCTTTTTGTTTGTTCTCTTTTATGGAATCTTGTTCTTTAAAATGCTTAAAAACCTTAGCTAATCGTTGGTCAATTGTAATAAGGATGAGAATTGCACCATGACTGTTTCTCACGCTTTCTGTCTCGAGATTGTCACGTTCATTACTTCATTACTTACAGGGGCAGTGGGGTAGCCTAGTGGTTAAAGCGTTCGCTCATCACGCCAAAGACCTGGGTTTGATTCCCCACATGGGTACAATATGTGAAGCCCATTTCTGGTGTCCCCCTGCCGTGTCATATTGCTGGAATATTGCTAAAAGTGGCGTAAAAATAAACTCACTCACTCATTACTTACAGGTCCCTGATATGGCTATTATTGCAAATTCAAGACAACATTGATTCACTCACTTATGATATATGGTATGTTGATAGAGGACAGTGATAAGAAGACACGGGCGTGTTTATGACAGATGATATGTTGATAGAGGACAGTGATAGGAAGACACGGGCGTGTTTATGACAGATGATATGTTGATAGAGGACAGTGATAGGAAGACACGGGCGTGTTTATGACAGATGATTTGTTGATAGAGGACCGTGATAGGAAGACACGGGCGTGTTTATGACAGATGATATGTTGATAGAGGACAGTGATAGGAAGACACGGGCGCAGTTATGACATGATGATATGTTGATAGAGGACAGTTTTATGACAGATGATTTGTTGATTGATAGAAGGACAGTGATTATGACAGATGATATGTTGATAGAGGACAGTGATAGGAAGACGCGGGTGTGTTTATGACGGATGATATGTTGATAGAGGACCGTGATAGGAAGACACGGGCGTGTTTATGACGAATGATATGTTGATAGAGGACAGTGATAGGAAGACATGGGCGTGTTTATGACAGATGATATGTTGATAGAGGACCGTGATAGGAAGACACGGGCGTGTTTATGACAGATGATATGTTGATAGAGGACAGTGATAGGAAGACACGGGTGTGTTTATGACGGATGATATGTTGATAGAGGACAGTGATAGGAAGACACGGGCGTGTTTATGACAGATGATATGTTGATAGAGGACAGTGATAGGAAGACACGGGCGTGTTTATGACGGATGATATGTTGATAGAGGACAGTGATAGGAAGACATGGGCGTGTTTATGACAGATGATATGTTGATAGAGGACAGTGATAGGAAGACATGGGCGTGTTTATGACAGATGATATGTTGATAGAGGACAGTGATAGGAAGACACGGGCGTGTTTATGACAGCAGAAACTTCTAAGTGATTCATTGATTGTGAGGGATTAATGTGAAGACATATTTCAGGCCGGTGTTGGGCAGCGGAGATACTGACCTTTATGGTGGTGTTTGCTAGACCAATCTATCATTATTGCTTTCTCAGTTGTGTCCTCAAGTGTTTTACTGTTACTCCTAATTTAGAACATTGAGTCAATTTGTTGCCTCTATCACCCCTAAGCTTTGCCTTATATTGATAGATTTTCTGTGCTTTGACTGTGTTTCAGTCCTTGAAGCTGTCAGTGTTTGTAAACCTCCCAAGCCTCCTTTGTCATGATGATAGCTGAAGATGTCCATGTTTTATTGTGAAGGCTCTTGAAGCTGTGACAGCAAGTTGTCCTCCCAAGCTTTCGCCGAGTGAAAACAAAATGTTCGTGGCTGTTGTCTAATGTAGACCGTCAGACCTCTCTAAAGTCGATGGATAGCATTTGCATTTGGACATCAATATGATTTTCAAATATATGTGATTTGCAACAAAATCCTTATAATGGAAAGGTTATGTTACTTAGTTTATAAGATGGGTAGTGTGTTGAGATTTTCGTAGCGACATAATTTAACCATGTTTCTGAGCTAAGATGTACAGAAGCACCACAAAAAGTAGTTCCTGAATCTATTTCCAGAGCTGGTGCTGTGGTACAGATAATAGCCTGTCTGTCTCATGTCAGCAGCAGAGTACAGTTGTAGGTCTTCTACGGAGGTACTGCTTCCGTCAGTCCACGTATAACCACACTGTGTCATTGGTGTGACTTACCAGTTTGTCCAGACAGTTAGGTTTAGGTAAGGAATGTTTCCTTGGCAAGTGCTTGAAGGAAAATGTTCAACTAAAGCAACAAAGAAATAACACAATGTCATTTAGAAAGTGGTCAAATGTAGCATTATAATTGGGATTACACTTTCTTTGTAAAGCACAGATTCTAGTACTTTTGTTGGGTTGAGTCCCCTCCAGGATTCAAACCCACACCCTCAGAGTCAGGCACCTAATCACCAGCACACAGCGTCAGCCACCTAACTCGCTCAGCCACCGCGACTTCCACTGTGTGCAGGCAATTAGGTGATAAGTTCGTCTTCATTACATAGCCATTGTAAGGACATTGTTACAGAAGTGTACCAACCAGTTTCCATGCACAGTAAGTTCTTGCTTAAAATACTCATTTTTATAATCAATATCTTCCACACTTTGGTTGTGAATGTATATGTATATGCTTTTTCATAGACTGGCAAACCTGAAGCTATGTCTTGTCAGGACTGGTAGATAGCTAGTCCACAAGACTTGAAATATGAGTTCTTAGTGGAAATCATGACACGCCATAGAACAACTACTTTCACAAGTAATTTCAAAACGAGCATCGCCACCATGTGCTGCCATCTTTCAAGTAAATCCAGACTACACAGCCTTTTGAGCCTGCAAACTTAAATCCCTGCCTTGCTCTATGTTATGCTGAATCTCACATG
This sequence comes from Haliotis rubra, assembly GCF_003918875.1. Lineage (NCBI taxonomy): Eukaryota > Metazoa > Mollusca > Gastropoda > Lepetellida > Haliotidae > Haliotis > Haliotis rubra. The sequence continues at coordinate 283,305 of NW_025767598.1, forward strand.
TTTTTTTCCCACCAGTTATAACCAGTCTGTACTTAAGGTATGAATTTGATTGGCCACCATGAGGCCCATATTGAAAATACTATTTATCACCATTGTCCAGTGATTTGTCTTTAAATCCATGAAGATCCAGGTTAGAATTGATCTTCAGTAACCCATGCTTGTTATAAGATGTGACTAACGGGATCGGGTGATCAGGCTCGCTGACTTGGTTGACACATGTCATCGTATCCCAATTGCATAGATCGATGCTTATGCTGTTGATCGCTGGATTGACTGGTCCAGACACGATTATTTACAGACCGCCCATATAGCTGGAATATTGCTAAGTGAGGCGCTGAACTAACCTCACTCACTCATTCATTGGTCTTAAAACTGTAATATGACTCAGTACATGTGTTGTTTGCATTTTTCGTGATATAAACATGGTGAACTATGTTTGATGTTTGTCCATTGATCATGCTGCAGACTTCTCTCAAACTTAACTTTCAGTGTAAACATCTTGTCTACAGGAACCTACTTTACCCAAGACATGTGGAACTTCACAATTCGTGTGCACCAATGTGACACCTGAATGTTGTTCCAGAGGTTCGAATAAAATTGCAATATGGCTGCTAAGAAGCAAATTTCATAACATTACACCTGTAATCAGATAATTACTCATCGTGGTAAATCATGAAATTGTTTATTGTGTACTGTGTTGGCAATGACAGATATAAAGTAATCGCAAATATTTTAACATACATGAAAAAGGCTGCCAGTAAGTCAGTGTTTGAGAGTAGCCAATTAGTGGTTGCTCCAACAGAGCTAAGCTTTCTTAGCTGCCTAAACAATCTATGGTCTATATTAATCAATATGAAAAGACTGCAGGTCTCTATTTATAAGTCAGTTTATGGGCTCCGTGGTAGATGTAAAATGCACTGTTAGTAAGCATCTACAATGGTATCTGTCCAACAGTGGTTTCTTCATGCTGTCTGCTGATTTGTCCACATACATACACTCTTAAAACCCTGTGAAGATGTGGGTTAGAATTGATCTTCAGTAACCCATGCTTGTCGTAAGAGGTGACTAACGGGATCGGGTGGTCAGGCTAGCTGACTTGGTTGACACATGTCATCGGTTCCCAATTGCGCAGATCGATGCTCATGCTGTTGATCACTGGATTGTCTGGTCCAGATTCGATTATTTACAGACTTCCGCCATATAGCTGGAATATTGCTAAGTGAGGCATTAAACTAAACTCACTCACTTTCAATTTGGATATGAAGTATAAGCATTAACAACCTTATCAAACACAGACATCTTATGATTTTCGAAAGGAGCTATTAGAATTTCCACTTCTTAGATGGTATGAATCTATTGAGGACGTGGATGAACTTGCACAAATGTATGATGAAACATTAACAAAGCTTCTGGATAGGCATGCACCGGCTGTTATCAAAGAAGTGAGGCAACGTCCACCATCATCCTGGTACAACAGTGAAATACTCAATGCCAAGCACAGACGGCGCATGGCGGAGAGGAAATGGCGGTCATCGCGATTAGAGGTACATCGTCAGCTATACAGGAGTGCCAGGAATGAAATGAACAAACTGATTCGAAAAACGAAAAGAGATTATTGTCAAAATAGGATAACTGAATTGTCTGATAAATGTCCTGGACGTTTACATGACTACATGAAATCTTTGCTTGGAGAAAGGCCTGAAACTAAACTCCCTAAAGCCAACAGCAACAGTGAGTTAGCACACGACTTTTGTGTCTATTTTACGGACAAGATAAACAAAATCAAAGAGGAATTCGATAATGTGGCTAGTGATACTGGTGACACAACAGATTCCATATTGCCTGGAGATCTCAGATTTACACTTCAACCGGTCACTGAGGAAGACATTGTCAAGGTTATTGGAAAATCAAAACCCACTACATGTAATGGCTGGACCCTATTCCTACAAAATTACTTTTGAAGTATTTAGATGTACTTCTGCCTGTGATCACAAGGATCGTGAATATCAGTCTAGCCACTGGTACATTCCCAAATATATATAAACTGGCACTGATACGACCACACATTAAGAAGAAGACTTTAGATGTGCAATGCCTTGCAAACTACCGCCAGTCTCAAACCTGACTTTCATGTCCAAAATTCTGGAGCGAGCTTTTGACCTTCAACTGGCAAAGCACCTCTATGAGAACAACCTGGTGAACAAGTTCCAGTCCGCCTATCGTCAGAAGCATAGCACAGAGAGTGCTCTACTCAGGGTTACTGAATGATCTGCGGTGCTATGTGGACAAAGGTTCCATTGGATCTCTTATCCTGCTCGATCTGTCGGCAGCCTTTGATACTGTGGACCATGGTATACTTACGAGTACGACTACTACAGGAAGTGGGTATATCAGGAATACCACTTTTATGGATATGCTCATATTTGAGCAACAGGCGCCAGTCAGTTATGATTGGTGATACTAAATCTGAAAGTATCGCACTACCCTGTGGGTTCCCCAAGGATCTGTGCTAGGTCCAGTCCTGTTTGTGCTGTCCACAAGTAGTCTCAACTCCAGCATCAGACAGTATGGGCTGAACCACCATGCATATGCTGACGACACCCAGCTATATCAAGGTTTCAAAGCAGCCGAAGCAGTCGATGCACTTGCAAGAACTACTGACTGCACTAAATCAATAAAAACATGGATGATGTCAAACAGATTAAAACTAAATGATGGAAAAACTGAGGCCTTACTCGTTGGACCCAGACAGCGCATCCAACAGTTGAATATCACGTCAGTGGCTGTGGGAGACTCTTTCATACCATTCACGACAAAGCAAAGAACCTGGGTGTCATCTTTGATTCTCCCTTGTCAATGGAAGCCCAAGTTAATCAAGTGTGCCAGACCTGCTACTTCCATCTAAGAAGTATTGGTAATATCCGCCATCTTATTACCAAGGACGTAACAAAAAACACTAGTCCAACAACTTGTGATGTCCCGCATTGACTACAGCAACAGTCTGTTGTATGGTTTGAGTCAGGATCTGCTGAACAAACTCCAGAAGGTACAAAATAGGGCAGCTCGTATTGTGAGTCGTGCACCAAAAAGATGCCACATAACACCGGTATTGATGTCCCTACACTGGCTACCAATAGAAGCCCGGATCCACTTCAAGATCTTGTGTTTTGCCTACCACTGTTTGAATGGTACAGCACCGAGTTATCTATCAGAACTGATCTCACCATACCAGCCTTCACGACGTCTAAGATCTGAAAACCAATGCCTACTTGCAGTACCAAACTCAAGACTAAAATCCTACGGCAACAGATCGTTTCAAGTAGCAGCACCTCAGTTATGGAACCCACTACCTCAGAACATTAAAGAATCCCCCACCCTTGAGACATTCAAAACCAACCTAAAAACCTTTCTCTTTAGAAAGTTCTATCCCCATGAACTATCTCCTTCCGTGAACCTCTCATCTGTGACTATTGTAGCGCCTTGAGCATGCACCTCTGTGGATGGAACCCAGCGCAATATAAATAGACATTATTATGAACGCATCACCATTTCTCTTTATCACCACCCCTAAACACAACGCATGGGATGCACGTACACAACGCAGTAGCCCCATACACGTGCATGGTGTATCATTCTTGATTTTGACGGTTTTCAAGAAGGTTGATAAATCACTGTTGACCATTGATTTTGACAATCATCTTGCATCACACAGCTGTTAGTGTTTGTTTCTATCAGGGTATTTTTGGGGTTTGAAAATAAACATTGTGTGTCATACACAAATCATCTTTCAAGAGCGATTACTGTACAAACAACTATGGTCATAAGAAAGTGCAAGTGCTGATGCACTCTCAAAATATTCATTATTATCATATCAGTAATGATTGACTCTGATATATCTCCCAATTTTTTCAATTGTATATTAAGAATTAATTTCCCCTATTTTTTTTTTCAAGAGTATATTAGTCAAAATCATCTTGTACAATGTTTTTCAAAAGAAGTCAATAAAACGAATGATATGGATTCAAATCACAAAGCAAGAATGCAACAAGAACACTGGTGTACTTCAGTTCAGAATTGTTATTATACAAATAAGATGATGCCTCAACCCACTTTTCATCTTCTGTAGTGTTACCTGGATGCCAGCAGTATGATACACATCTACTTTCATCATAATGCACTCACTACTGCCAGTGTGCGATTCAGTTTAAAAGTTACAGTGTCATTTTTTTAATTTGGTTGAGTATAGAAGATATTGACCTAAGCATCTAATTGTACCTATTTAGAGATAACTGAAGGCTGTCTACATGGTATATCTGTGTATCGACCCCTGAACCATATACATATGTGATGCCATTTTATGTAATTCCTGCATAATTTTCTAGTCAGTGGAATTTGGTTTCATGAATGATTGGTAGTAATGTATGTTATATTTGAAATTGTACTTTCTCAGTAAATGGCATTTTGTATTCAACACTTGGTAGTAATTTAATGTTTTCCCCCTTAATGGACAGTATCTCGTCCAGAAGTGCAACATTCACTCCCGAAATATACAGAGTAAGTCAGTTTTCTGTATCACCCATCTATAGAACTTTCATTTGACATGCACAGTATATGGTGAGTAGTCATTATAACTAATGTAAGCAGGCCCAAGGAGCAAGGCGGGCAGTAGACTTCCTGGTGTAGTCCAGGAATAGCCTGGTTTACTGGAAGGAGACCTGTTGGTGAGCCAGCAATGGCGTGTGTCCGCTGGGTGATTAGCTGTGAAATGTGTTGCTATACTTCTCAGCATCAATCTATACTTACAGCTCTGGTGCTTGTTGCACAAGCATTTTAGTGTTTGCTTCACTCATTTAGTGTAAGCGGAGCGGCCTCTAGTGATGGGTGCATTGATTTCTTGGGTCGCTGACTGTATATAGTGAGAAGCAGTGACTTCGGTCAGCTGGGATCACCTCCCCAGGAAAACTCAGACAGCCCCTCTTCCTTGCTGACAGCATTACAGCAGATATAGGAATACATGATCTGTAACAGATATTCATCATTTCTGCAGAGTATATATATAATATTACAATATTCTGGGTAATGAGGTCCAGCAACTGTATGACCCTCGCTTCTACATAGATTGCAGGTCCTGAATGGTTCTCCACCTTGCTTTGTAATGTCATGATGCTGTTTAGGGCTGTGTATTGGCAAATAAATTGTATTGCAATATATTGGGAACTTAAGTGTTGACAATGAGTGACACTAATTTTGCATGTCAATCCTATTTTCTACATTTTAAGTCCCGAAACATATATGTTATGGTTCTGATAACACCAATCTCCAAATTAGGTTGCATAGTCATGGATTCTATGTTGTTTTTATACGATTTATAGTATTACAGTTTGCCGTTTAGTAATTGAATAACAAAGGGAAACATTTGCTGTGAATGAAAGTATGTGTAGATTTGAAGTAAAACCATAAAGATAAGCATAAAAACTTCATATATTATAATACTTTACCCAATATTCCGGTTCTCAGAAAAAATATTGCAATACGAATCGTTTGAAAAGTGTATTGCAATTTGCAGTATACTGGTATACTGGTATACCGTGCAGTCCTAATGCTGTTGTTACAGTTTATGTTGACTTCTACAGTTGTGGCCCAGCATAGGCTGCAGGCAGATGATGGGTAACACAATAGTGGGGCCCACCTCTGCCAACGTCTCTGATGCAGACAGTTCATTTCCTGCCTGCCCTATACAGGCTCCCGCCACAATCACAGATGAAAAGAAAGTTGTAATATACATTTGATAAGTAAGTTCATGTAATTATTGTGACAGGCACACCGATCTATTGCCCATGTTGGTGAGGTTGCTTCCTGTACAGACAGCAAATGACCAGCTTATTAATTTGGATGTAAATGTAATTCTGTGACTGAACTATTTTTACATGAGAAATATTGTCATTCAAAAATTTATGAATCTGATGCATCAATGTCAGTATTGCTGATTTTCTCAGAGTGTTTGAATGTGTGTGTGTGTGTGTGTGTGCATATGAGTGGTTCTCCTACATCATGGTCATCACTATCAAGGACGGTGGGGTAACCTAGTGGTTAAAGCGTCCGCTCGTCACGCTGAAGACCCGGGTTCGATTCCCCACATGGGTACCATGTGTGAAGCCCATTTCTGGTGTCCCACGCCGTGATATTGCTGGAATAATTAAATTGCTAAAAGCTAAAACTCACTCACTCATCACTGTCGAAGACATATTATGATGTTGTATAGCCTGTCATACAGACCCTGAAACAAATATATCCAAGAAAACCTATGCAAGTCTAGAATATGTGGCAAGTCTAGATTACCACAGTTTCTGAAAATGATGAGAGTCTCTGGGCTCCTTTTCATTATTTTTATGACTATGTTTTATTAACCATTTTTTCTGTAAAATATGGTTATTTCAGAGACTAGATGTTGGATGATAGAGTCTGGGACAAGCCTGGTTGATAGGACACAAACTATTCTCACAAACTCAGAAGTGGTCATCCAATCAAATAGCTCTTAAAGGACCAGTGTAATAATAACAATAATAATTCGTATTGATATGTTCCTCTAACACTTGATTACCTTTTCAGAAACTTGTTTCTGAATCCACAGTTGTGGCATGAATAGAATGTTGAAAGTGGGAAGATTTGTATTTTCTTTTGTCCACCAAACACTTTCCATGGCATTCTTTCGCCATGAGGATGCACAGGAAACCTCATCATGTTTCCTTTAGCACACATGATCACATGTCTTTACTTGTTTTCTAAAAAGAAAAAAGGATTTTTATCCCCCGCACTGGTTTTGCAGGGGGTATTAAAATGGACTCCATCAATGCGTCCGTCCGTGCACAATCGTCTTTTCCAGAGCAGAACTTTAAGACCATTCAATATTTCTTCACTAAACTTGGCACATAGATAAGCCTGGTAGACTTTGGAGCAAAGATTCCTGCTGGAACTGTATGAGTAAACCATTGTCTTGTAGATAGGTTGGAGCAAATTTTGAAGAGCCTGATAAACCAGTGACAAGAACTTGAAGTCAATTCTTTCTTCTACTTTAAGCGAATGAAGTTATTTCAACACTGGTGTAATGTGTGAATGCTAGTTAGTCCTAGTTGTTATTCTGGTAACTGTCGTATGGATCTTTTGTAGAGTCTGTATCTGTTGTTTAGGGTACTCACCAGCAAACGGTTGCAATAGTTGATCTGAGAAGTATAAATTATCTATCAAAGGCTTATGTGGCACTTTTAGTAAGAATGTGGCGAATTGCCATAATGTTCAGGACATGAAAATTGCAGGTTTACACTGATGAGATGTCTGATCTTCCATGTTGAGGCTGAGTCAATATATACACCTTGGTTCTTCACTGAAGTAGAAAAAATGGATAACAGACTGGCCAATCTTTAGCTGATCAATGTGATATTGTTTTAGTTTTGATGAAGATCCAAAAATAATAGCTTCTGTTTTTTCATCATTGAGATTCAGCAAATTTATCTACACACGATTCCATGGTGGTTCAGGCAGCAAGCTGATGTCCTAATAAAACATTGAAGTGTTTCATTGGCTGCCAGTCATCAGGGTAGAAACGGTGGGCTCCTTGCTGATCTGTGATCAGATGTTCGAGTTGTCTTGTGTACACAGTGGGCCCCTGGACTACCGAGCCTTCGGGATGACACACTGAATAAGGATTAGCCTCTCTGGTGAACATTGCCAATCTGAACTGACAGTGACCTGTCAAATAAGTGGGATGAACATCACTAAACAGTACTGCATAATCAGAAGCAGAAGCAACATGTGGTTGTTTGTGTTTAATGCAAGTGATAAATCTAGAAGACAAAACACTTCTATATTAACATTGTCAACAGAATTGTTAAGGACACAGTTCTCCTAAGTGTAAGCAGGCGATATGCAGACTGATGTTTGTCAAACAGGTTTTGATTTCGCAAATGGTCAAATTACCAGAATTTTGACAATTTTTCAAGAAGTTTTGCTACAAATTGTCAAGTTGATACTCATGTGTAGCATTTTAGAGCATGTATCAATGAGGACTTCAGGAGCGGGTTCACGACAGTAGTCCAACATCTTGGTTATCATTAGGATGATCACATCCAGTATTTACCACAGAAAGGTCATACACAGTAGGCTGTGATGAGGTAACAATTGTCTGAAGGCCATCTTCACTGACTTGCTTGAAACCTCAAACCTGTAACCAGTGAACGTATGGTAGGAGGAGTAGTCAACACACAGTGAACCAAATCCTGTACACAAGAGGTGTATTTACTCTGAAAGAAAGTCACTACCCTATTCTGTGGCAGAAGCTAGGCTGCCTTGAGGTAGACTGTTATATGAAGACTTTCGCAATAAACCTTCTATGGTTTGTATAAAACATTTCATCTGAGATGAAATGACCGGATGTGGCTTTCTTAACAAGGTTGTTCACAGAGTTCTATATGTCTGGTAACAGATTTCCAGTCTAGACCTTTGATGACGACGATCAGCAGTCCACCTTTCACTCTTAGCTGTTCGATTTCTGGACAGAACCAAGTAGCAGTCTCCCTATGGCAGAATTTCTTAACACTGACTGACTGAGTTTGGTTTTACGCCGCTTTTAGCAATATTCCAGCAATATCACGACGGGGGACACAAGAAATGGGCTTTACACATTGTACCCATGTGGGGATTCGAACCCGGGTCTTTGGCATAGTGTTGGAAATTGGTTGAAATCTCAGAATTGATGATTGCTTCATTACCAACGAACAATCATCGAAAAAAATTTAAATCGATGATGACTTATATATCATGAACATAAACATTCTGGAATCTTCAAGAAATATTCAGTCATGGCTTTTCAGTTAGTGAAGTGAGTTTTCTAAAAATTAAACACGTTTTCAGGGACTGACAACTTCAACGGTATGTTCCATTGTCAAGTACTTCAAAGACTAAATAAGTAGTTCAAAAATCGTTTATGTTCGATTATGAGAAAATGTGATCGATTGCTTGGTCGTTTGGTCACTGCAGTCCACTCAGTCCACTCAGTGACAGTTCTGAGTGAGCACGGTGACACATTCTTTACTACCTTCTTAGTCAAACAATTGTCTCTTTACTCAAAATGGACATTAAAATCTGCAAGTATATAACAGCTGTTTTTCTAAGCATGTATAGACAGACAGACAGAAAATTTATTTCAGTAATATAGGCCATTGGCCCATGATAGAAACAAATATTAATAATACATGCTGGATGTAGGATAATGATTGAAATACAAGGCATGTACAAAATCACATAGACAGGAAAACTCTTTACGGAACAATGAATCAGTGTATTCAGGATACTGGGGACCAGTTCTACCCTTACTCTTAGGCATATTTACTTAAAGCAGTATGGGATAATTTTCATAAGAACTTTAATTTTCCATGCTTTTATGTTGTTGTATTCCTCCTGTAGCCATTCATGAAAACCAGTCAATACTGAAAAGCAGAAAAAGGAAAATAAGTTTACCAGAATAGGCCAAAATAATGTCCTTTTTCATATTCATTGACTAATGAACCGCAAGACCAGTTTCCTTCCTCCATTGGGCACGGTGCTGACGTTACATGGCCGGTTAGGAAGCAGGGCTGTGAGGGAGGGACATGCTAGTTGTCCTGATCTGGTGATTAGGCCTGATGATGGGATTGATCTGTGTCTGTTACCGCTGCACACTGCAGCACGAGCTGTGTCACTGGTAACTACTTGTGTGATCAATAGTGGGGCTATTTCATGCTTCTCATGCCATGAAAGTTAATCCAGCAGACAATGTGCCCACTTCCCTGTACAGTGTGATCTCATCCTGCAGGGTCATTATTGGACAGTCGTGGCAAACATACAGTCAGCTTGTAGTTCTCAACTGCTTGAATTCACTGATCTGGGAATGACGTTTAGCCAATGATAGACCATAATGCAGTGATGGTGCCCAACACTACTTTGGTACTAAACAGAGCTTTAACTTGATCTCTGTACAAGTGTACCACCCTACAATGATGCTTCATCTAGTTACCACCAGTGTTGGAGGCAGGTTCTGTAGCCACCCCTTCTCTGTTTACTTAAACCAGTCATGTGAGCAGGTATATGATCAACGTTAAACTCCATGTAGGTGCAGGGCCCGAAAATTCCACTTGTCCGCTTGAAAATTCCACTGGTCCGCTCGTATTGACGAGCAAAATTTGTTTCGGGCAAGTGCAAAAACATAATTTGCTCATCCTAGAGGACAAGTACGTTTTTTGACCCTAAAGTAACATTTTTCTTTTTCCTTCAGCTATCTTAAATGGTGAATAAATTCATTTTTGTCAAAGATTTTGTACAGAAGACAAAGTAAGTAATGTTTATTGTAGTTTTATTCCAAGCAAACATTTTGAAATTAAATAATTTAAATTTATATTCTTTGTGATGCGTGATCTATAGGGAAAGTACAATTCTAGAAGGATGAGTGGAAAGTTCATATTACTCGCCTTTAGGGCGAGTGAAGATTTTTGAATTTTTAGAGCCCTGAAGTGTAAACAAATGTTCATGTAAATGTGAACAAATATGCATGTAAGTGTAAACAAATATACATTGTGAACTGGGGATGATGATGAGCCGAGGTTTCTGTGAACTGTTTGATGACATGAGCCAACAACCAGCACTTGTGTGTCCTACAACAACTAAGTCTTCTAAAGTATACACCTGGGAATGTCAGGAACTCCCACCACAATGATTACAGTGGCCATAAACTGATGTGGATGAAGTGTGCTGAATGCCTGTTGTTGACTGGTATGTGACAGTAAACTCCAGAAGGTCGTCTTGTCTGGAGAGTTAGCCAATGCTCCACAACCAGTCTCGTCCTCTTTTGTTTGCGTAATCTGCTTAGTGACCTGGCCATAGGGCTTCTCATCACCTCCAAGAGTCTGCTAACTGGCCAGTCTACGGAGAGCGTGAGGAGACACTCCAGTGACTAGACAGGAAGGGCTGTCCCACTGATGCTGGGCTGATGAGACCTTCAATTAATTAGTGGTGTGGAAATGACAGGAGAAAGTTCACATCTCTGGTCCCAATGGGCCCTGGCCAGATTGATTGAGGTATTGGCACTACTGGTGTTTGGGATAACGCCTTCATATTGGTCTCTGTTCCCCCTATGTCAGTTGCAATCAGCATGGCATCATGGTGTTGGTTTAAGGGTTTCTCTTGCAAACAGATTCCACGATTTTAGTGATCCATTTTCACATTTGTTGATCTTGTACTTAAGGAGGACTTGTAGAGGATCTGACATGGGTTTAGTTTTTAGAATGCATGTTCATTTGAACAGAGATAGCCTTGTAGTCTATTATTTTAGGGACTACTGCTTGTCTGTGAGGTACTTCCTCTTTGTAAGGAGGAAATCATGATGCCCTGATATATCTACTATTGGAAGTGTATTTTGAAGACATCACAAAGTTTGTGTTGGTTTGTTTAATGAGTCATGGTAGTGGTGGGATGGGTAATGCGTTCTCTCATCAAGCCAAAGACACAGGTGCAATTCTCGACATGGGCACAATATTTGAAGGTCATTTCTGGTGTCTGCCCCTGTGATATTGCTGGAATATTTCTACAGGCAGAGTAAGACCCTACTCACTCACTTAACGAGTCAAGTACATGTATTTCATGTATGGGTATGTTTCCAGCCACAGGTTGACCATGCCATGATTCTCCTGGTGATCTACAGCGAAGACCTGGCCTAGACACACCCACCCGCTGAACAAGCAGCCCCTTCTCTACACACAGTAGATTACTGTACATGAACATGTACAACCTGCTGAATATAATGCCACGCTTATTTCCGATTCTATTTGTCCATGTTTGGTGGTAACTTATTGGATTTCTCTTTTGTGAAGCTTCCCTGTGTATTCATAATGGGTTTCCGACACTTGTGGGTAATTGAATCAAAAGCACATGCATTTCTATTCTTCACAACAGTTAGCTCTGAGACCATGTGGCCTGATTAGGCAGCTGCACTCATTTATTGTGGGAGACTATGTTTATTAAATTCAGTAGGGAAGTATAGCATGGTAGTCAATCAATTGAAAACAATGTTAAACGGTGAACATTTATGGATGTCAACTTCTGTAATGTGACGGACCCGACGTTTCATATTACAGTGAGTGTAATTGAAATTGAAAGTGAGTGAGTTTAGTTTAACGCCTCACTTAGCAATATTCCAGCTATATGGCGGCGGTCTTTAAAAAATCGAGTCTGGACCTGACAATCCAGTGATCAACAGCATGTGCATCCATCTACGCAATTGGGAACCAAGTCGGTGAGCCTGACCACCCGATCCCGTTAAGTCGCCTCTTACGACAAGCATGGGTTACTGAAGATCAATTATAACCCGGATCTTCATGGGTTTTCATATTACAGAAGTTAACATTGATAAATTTTCACCTTTTATGTGAATCACTTCTAATTTCCACTGAAAGACTTTGAAACCAGTGTTATTTGTACTGTTTTAAACATGGAGTAAGAGTGAGTGAGTGAGTTTGGTTTTAAGCCGCTTTTAGCAATATTCCAGCAATATCACAGCAGGAGACACCAGAAATGGGCTTCACACATTGTACCCATGTGGGGAATCGAACCCGGGTCTTCAGCGTGACGAACATGGAGTATGAAGTAAAATGGATTGAAACAGTGTTTCTGACATGCCTGTGCTAATTACACAGTTTGAGAAATCATTTTATTGTAGATTTCATTTGTTTAATTTGTTTCAATAAAGACGTAATAATTTGCTGCCATCCTGTTGATGGCTAGCATCAAAGTTTTCTTGTCATGTAGAAAGTGAAAGGTTTCACAAATGGAATAACCTTCCTTAATCAAATAAGATGCTGTGTATGAGCAGATTCAAGTGCAATGGGCGTATAGTGATGGTTGGAAATGAATATGCTCATCCTACTTGTATTGATCCAAACTGTCAATGTCTAGTTATTGAATCCTACTTCATGAGGATGATGAGAGGTGCTTAGCAGACCATGAATGTTTCTCTCTGTTTCTCATAGTGGACCAGAAACAGGGCTGTCCCTAGATCATGGGGGGAAACTGAAGTTTTAGATTCATGTCAGCCCATGTTTGGTCATTGCTCATCTGTTGCTGGAACCTCTTAAACCACAAGGTCTGAAGCAGGTTCTGGGTGGACACAGAGGCCTCATAGAATAACACAGAAATTGGATCAGCGATGCAATGCAGCTTCTGATGGCCATATTGAAAATGTTATTTTCTCCAATAACATGGCACGTTTGGATAGTTTCCCTTCAGACAGACCACTGGATAAGATAAACATTGACCACTATTTCTTGGTTTGCTCTGAAATGTGAAATATATAATGTATTTAGTTGGTAGTTGCTAGTAGAAGTTACAGTGACCTATAGTCATGGGCAAGGGCAACCTTAATGTCAGAATTAATACTACCCAGTATAGCTTTGTTGGCCACCGGTCATATCATTGCCAGTTTACTATCATCATCGTGTCACATTGCTTGTGGTGACTATCTGCAGACCTGTGAAGATCCGGGACTATCTGCAGACCTGTGAAGATCTGTGTTAGAATTGGACTTCAGCAACCCATGCTTGTCATATGAGGCAACTATCGGGATTGGGTGGTCAGGCTCGCTGGCTTGGTTGACACATGTCATAATATCCCAATTGTGCAGATCGATGCTCTTGATGTTGATCACTGGATTATCTGTTTCAGATATGATTATTTACGGACCGCCGCCATATAGCTGGAATATTGCTGAGTGCGGCTTTAAACAACAAACCAACAGACTGCCGCCATATAACTGGAATATTGCTGAGTGCGGCTTTAAACAACAAACCAACAGACTGCCGCCATATAGCTGGAATATTGCTGAGTGCGGCTTTAAACAACAAACCAACAGACTGCCGCCATATAGCTGGAATATTGCTGAGTGCGGCTTTAAACAACAAACCAACAGACTGCCGCCATATAGCTGGAATATTGCTGAGTGCGGCTTTAAACAACAAACCAACAGACTGCCGCCATATAGCTGGAATATTGCTGAGTGCGGCTTTAAACAACAAACCAACAGACTGCCGCCATATAGCTGGAATATTGCTGAGTGCGGCTTTAAACAAGGAATATTGCTGGAATATTGCTGAGCGCGCTTTAAACAACAAACCAACAGATTGCTGCCATATAGCTGGAATATTGCTGAGTGCGGCTTTAAACAACAAACCAACAGACTGCCGCCATATAGCTGGAATATTGCTGAGTGCGGCTTTAAACAACAAACCAACAGACTGCCGCCATATAGCTGGAATATTGCTGAGTGCAGCTTTAACCAACAAACAACAACACAAACTATCTGCATAGTGTTGGTGGTGCATGGCTGCAGATGTACGTGAGGCTTGGTTTCAGTGCGAAGCTGATCACACAGCACATATTCAATAGCTGCACACTAAGCAACACAAGTGCATCAGCACCAGCTCAGTGTAAACACTAGAGAATAGCAGGGGAGGAAGGATGTCGTTGGCGAAAGGTCACATACACCAGAGACATCAATATGTCCATCACAACAGAAAATATGTTGACCTAGTATCAATTATAGTTGAGTTATACAATGTTGACATTTTCACTTACAGCGGTTAGTGTTTTATATTACCATCTGTAATGCTGCAGTGTGGGAAAGGGATGTGAACCGACTGGAGAGATGTATGTGTTGGCTTGGAAACCTGAACTGCAGTGATTGGCTCAGAAAAAAACCTTGCAATTGATGCTAAATGTTGTGAAAGTGTGAGACACAGAGCTGAATTCAAGTCGTCAGTCTTTGTGGTGATACTGGATCTGTGCACTAGTCGTCTGAATGTTGTGAAAGTTACACCTAACTTGTATGACATCAGATTCCTTTGTTGCTCACAAAGGACGTAGGTCAAATTAGCTATATAAGTGTTGATCAGGCACTGATTTACTGCAGGAACAAGAACTGGTTAAATAATGCAAAAGCATGTACCTATATTCCACTCTCATTCCCTTCCTGGATCTAGAAGCCTTTCTATACTCATTTGATTTCTCAACTCTCCTGTAATTAACAGACTGCAGTGATGCTTTTGACTTTGCTTTCTTAACGTTACACATTACTTTATGTAGGGGGTTATGTACTGGTCTGTTTAGTGGCTGCCTGGTGATGTTTTCACGTGTCAGCACTTCAGGTAACATCCAGTATAGTGTGTACAGTAGGTCATGGTAGTGGACAGCAGGTCATGATAGTGTGCAGCAGGTCATGGTAGTGTGCAGTAGGTATGTGCAGTAGGTCATGGTAGTGTGCAGTAGGTCATGGTAGTGTGTAGTAGGTCATGGTAGTGTGCAGCAGGTCGTGGGCAGTAGGTCATGGTAGTGTGCAGTAGGTCATGGTAGTGGACAGCAGCTCATGGTAGTGTGCAGTAGGTTATCGTAGTGGACAGCAGGTCATGGGCAGTGGGTCATGGTAGTGTGCAGTAGGTCATGGTAGTGTGCAGCAGGTCATGGTAGTGTGCAGCAGGTCATGGGCAGTAGGTCATGGTAGTGTCCAGCAGGTCATGGTAGTGTGCAGCAGGTCATGGTAGTGTGCAGCAGGTCATGGTAGTGTGCAGCAGTGTGCAGTCATGGTAGTATGCAGTAGGTCATGGTAGTGTGCAGCAGGTCATGGTAGTAGGTCATGGTAGTGTGCAGCAGGTCATGGTAGTGTGCAGTAGGTCATGGTAGTGTGCAGCAGGTCATGGTAGTGTGCAGCAGGTCATGGTAGTGTGCAGTAGGTCATAGTAGTGTGCAGTAGGTCATGGTAGTGTGCAGCAGGTCATGATAGTGTGCAGCAGGTCATGGTTGTGTGCAGGCAGGTCAGTGCAGGTAGTGGTCATGGTCAGTGGTAGGTGTGCAGTAGGTCATGGTAGTGTGCAGAAGGTCATGGTAGTGTGCAGGTCATGGTTGTGTGCAGCAGGTCATGGTTGTGTGCAGCAGGTCATGGTAGTGGACAGCTAGTAGGTCATGGTTGTGTGCAGCAGGTCATGGTTGTGGACAGCAGGTCATGGTAGTGTGCAGCAGGTCATGGTAGTGGACAGCAGGTCATGGTAGTGTGCAGCAGGTCATGGTAGTGGACAGCAGGTCATGGTAGTGGACAGCAGGTCATGGTAGTGCTCAGTAGGTCATGATAGTGTGCATCAGGTCATGGTAGTGCTCAGTAGGTCATGGTAGTGTGCAGCAGGTCATGAGTGTGCAGCAGGTCTGGTAGTGCTAAGTAGGTCATGGTAGTGTGCAGCAGGTCATGACTGTGCAGCAGGTCATGGTAGTGCTCAGTAGGTCATGGTAGTGTGCAGCAGGTCATGGTAGTGCTCAGTAGGTCATGGTAGTGTGCAGCAGGTCATGGTAGTGCTCAGTAGGTCATGGTAGTGCAGCAGTAGGTCATGGTAGTGGGCAGTAGGTCATGGTAGTGTGCAGCAGGTCATTGTAGTGGGCAGCAGGTCATGGTAGTGGACAGCAGGTCATGGTAGTGGGCAGTAGGTCATAGAAGTGTGCAGATAAGCAGTCAGTACCATATATTGTTAACTTCTTACTTGCTGCTAGGTCTTGTCTGCAGCTTGTAGATGTCAAAGAAATGATTGTGAAAACATCTAGTAAGATTGAAAATAATCTTCTTGAACGACAATTGTTTGAAGAAACTGTTCATTCTGAGAGACAAAGATTCATATTTTCTCTCAGTTAAACACAATGAGGATAGTAGTATCTCTGAAAGATCTTCTAATATAAAATGAATGAACTTGTGTACAAATAAAGAGTAGTATCGAAATTCTAGAAAGAATGTGATTTGGGATGTAAGGGAAAAAAGAGTAAACATAGATCATACTAAAGACAGGAGATGTTGGGCTGTGGACGTCAGTAGAAAACTTTCATCTTTTGTGTTTGGGACAGACCCATATGGGGAATCGAACCTGGATCTTCAGTGTGATGAGTGAAACGATTCAACCACCAGGCAACCCCACCGCCCACTAGGTTACCCAACAGGGGAAAGTGAATGTAGCCACATTGGGCTGTATGTGTTTCAGCACTGAGGGTGAGCCTAGAGGCACTCGCTTCATCCATGACCTAGTCTACACAGATATATGCAATATATACCCTCTGATTACTGATGGACAGGGACAAGATCCACGGTGCTGATCCTTGTTGTAGATATACAATATCCTGCTGAGCCATGTTGTAGATATACAATATCCTGCTGAGTCATGTTGTAGATATACAATATCCAGCTGAGCCATGTTGTAGATATACAATATCCAGCTGAGCCATGTTGTAGATATACAATATCCAGCTGAGCCATGTTGTAGATATACAATATCCTGCTGAACCATGTTGTAGATATACAATATCCAGCTGAATGTTGTAGATATACCATGTTTGTAGATATACAATATCCAGCTGAGCCATGTTGTAGATATACAATATCCAGCTGAGCCATGTTGTAGATATACAATATCCAGCTGTGTTGTAGATATACAATATCCAGCTGAGCCATGTTGTAGATATACAATATCCAGCTGAGCCATGTTGTAGATATACAATATCCAGCTGAGCCATGTTGTAGATATACAATATCCAGCTGAGCCATGTTGTAGATATACAATATCCAGCTGAGCCATGTTGTAGATATACAATATCCAGCTGAGCCATGTTGTAGATATACAATATCCAGCTGAGCCATGTTGTAGATATACAATATCCAGCTGAGCCATGTTGTAGATATACAATATCCATGTTGTAGATATACAATATCCAGCTGAACCATGTTGTAGATATACAATATCCAGCTGAGTTGTAGATATACCATGTTGTAGATATACAATATCCAGCTGAGCCATGTTGTAGATATACAATATCCAGCTGAGCCATGTTGTAGATATACAATATCCAGCTGAGCCATGTTGTAGATATACAATATCCAGCTGAGCCATGTTGTAGATATACAATATCCAGCTGAGCCATGTTGTAGATATACAATATCCAGCTGAGCCATGTTGTAGATATACAATATCCAGCTGAGCCATGTTGTAGATATACAATATCCTGCTGAACCATGTTGTAGATATACAATATCCTGCTGAACCATGTTGTAGATATACAATATCCAGCTGAGCCATGTTGTAGATATACAATATCCAGCTGAGCCATGTTGTAGATATACAATATCCAGCTGAGCCATGTTGTAGATATACAATATCCAGCTGAGCCATGTTGTAGATATACAATATCCAGTTGTTGTAGATATACAATATCCAGCTGAACCATGTTGTAGATATACAATATCCAGCTGAGCCATGTTGTAGATATACAATATCCAGCTGAGCCATGTTGTAGATATACAATATCCAGCTGAGCCATGTTGTAGATATACAATATCCAGCTGAGCCATGTTGTAGATATACAATATCCTGCTGAACCATGTTGTAGATATACAATATCCAGCTG
Organism: Haliotis rubra; assembly: GCF_003918875.1. Lineage (NCBI taxonomy): Eukaryota > Metazoa > Mollusca > Gastropoda > Lepetellida > Haliotidae > Haliotis > Haliotis rubra. The sequence goes on from NW_025767598.1 coordinate 301,809, forward strand.
AGCCATGTTGTAGATATACAATATCCAGCTGAGCCATGTTGTAGATATACAATATCCAGCTGAACCATGTTGTAGATATACAATATCCAGCTGAGCCATGTTGTAGATATACAATATCCAGCTGAGCCATGTTGTAGATATACAATATCCAGCTGAGCCATGTTGTAGATATACAATGTTGTAGATATACAATATCCAGCTGAACCATGTTGTAGATATACAATATCCAGCTGAGCCATGTTGTAGATATACAATATCCAGCTGAGCCATGTTGTAGATATACAATATCCAGCTGAACCATGTTGTAGATATACAATATCCAGCTGAACCATGTTGTAGATATACAATATCCAGCTGAACCATGTTGTAGATATACAATATCCAGCTGAGCCATGTTGTAGATATACAATATCCAGCTGAGCCATGTTGTAGATATACAATATCCTGCTGTTGTAGATATACAATATCCTGAGCCATGTTGTAGATATACAATATCCTGCTGAACCATGTTGTAGATATACAATATCCAGCTGAGCCATGTTGTAGATATACAATATCCAGCTGAACCATGTTGTAGATATACAATATCCTGCTGAACCATGTTGTAGATATACAATATCCAGCTGAACCATGTTGTAGATATACAATATCCAGCTGAACCATGTTGTAGATATACAATATCCAGCTGAGCCATGTTGTAGATATACAATATCCAGCTGAGCCATGTTGTAGATATACAATATCCAGCTGAGCCATGTTGTAGATATACAATATCCAGCTGAACCATGTTGTAGATATACAATATCCAGCTGAGCCATGTTGTAGATATACAATATCCAGCTGAGCCATGTTGTAGATATACAATATCCAGCTGAGCCATGTTGTAGATATACAATATCCTGCTGAGCCATGTTGTAGATATACAATATCCTGCTGAACCATGTTGTAGATATACAATATCCAGCTGAGCCATGTTGTAGATATACAATATCCAGCTGAGCCATGTTGTAGATATACAATATCCAGCTGAACCATGTTGTAGATATACAATATCCAGCTGAGCCATGTTGTAGATATACAATATCCAGCTGAGCCATGTTGTAGATATACAATATCCTGCTGAACCATGTTGTAGATATACAATATCCAGCTGAGCCATGTTGTAGATATACAATATCCAGCTGAGCCATGTTGTAGATATACAATATCCAGCTGAACCATGTTGTAGATATACAATATCCAGCTGAACCATGTTGTAGATATACAATATCCAGCTGAGCCATGTTGTAGATATACAATATCCAGCTGAGCCATGTTGTAGATATACAATATCCAGCTGAGCCATGTTGTAGATATACAATATCCAGCTGAGCCATGTTGTAGATATACACATCCAGCTGAGCCCATGTTGTAGATATACAATATCCAGCTGAGCCATGTTGTAGATATACAATATCATGTTGTAGATATACAATATCCTGCTGAACCATGTTGTAGATATACAATATCCTGCTGAACCATGTTGTAGATATACAATATCCAGCTGAGCCATGTTGTAGATATACAATATCCAGCTGAGCCATGTTGTAGATATACAATATCCAGCTGAACCATGTTGTAGATATACAATATCCAGCTGAGCCATGTTGTAGATATACAATATCCAGCTGAGCCATGTTGTAGATATACAATATCCAGCTGAGCCATGTTGTAGATATACAATATCCAGCTGAGCCATGTTGTAGATATACAATATCCAGCTGAGCCATGTTGTAGATATACAATATCCTGCTGAACCATGTTGTAGATATACAATATCCTGCTGAACCATGTTGTAGATATACAATATCCAGCTGAGCCATGTTGTAGATATACAATATCCAGCTGAGCCATGTTGTAGATATACAATATCCAGCTGAGCCATGTTGTAGATATACAATATCCAGCTGAGCCATGTTGTAGATATACAATATCCAGCTGAGCCATGTTGTAGATATACAATATCAGCTGAGAACCATGTTGTAGATATACAATATCCAGCTGAACCATGTTGTAGATATACAATATCCATGAGCCATGTTGTAGATATACAATATCCAGCTGAGCCATGTTGTAGATATACAATAGATATACAATATCCAGCTGAGCCATGTTGTAGATATACAATATCCAGCTGAACCATGTTGTAGATATACAATATCCAGCTGAACCATGTTGTAGATATACAATATCCAGCTGAACCATGTTGTAGATATACAATATCCAGCTGAGCCATGTTGTAGATATACAATATCCTGCTGAACCATGTTGTAGATATACAATATCCTGCTGAACCATGTTGTAGATATACAATATCCAGCTGAACCATGTTGTAGATATACAATATCCAGCTGAGCCATGTTGTAGATATACAATATCCAGCTGAGCCATGTTGTAGATATACAATATCCAGCTGAGCCATGTTGTAGATATACAATATCCAGCTGAACCATGTTGTAGATATACAATATCCAGCTGAGCCATGTTGTAGATATACAATATCCTGCTGAACCATGTTGTAGATATACAATATCCAGCTGAACCATGTTGTAGATATACAATATCCAGCTGAGCCATGTTGTAGATATACAATATCCAGCTGAACCATGTTGTAGATATACAATATCCAGCTGTAGATATATGTCCAGCTGAACCATGTTTACAATATCCAGCTCCAGCTGAACCATGTTGTAGATATACAATATCCAGCTGAGCCATGTTGTAGATATACAATATCCAGCTGAGCCATGTTGTAGATATACAATATCCTGCTGAACCATGTTGTAGATATACAATATCCTGCTGAACCATGTTGTAGATATACAATATCCAGCTGTCTCAGCCATGTTGTAGATATACAATATCCAGCTGAGCCATGTTGTAGATATACAGTATCCAGCTGAGCCATGTTGTAGATATACAATATCCTGCTGAGCCATGTCGGTAGTATATACTGAGATTCCAGGGTGTGTTCACAGTAGAATCAGGCTAAAAGGAAGTCCAACCCAATGTGAAAATGTGCACAAATTTATTAGATATGCCACTCTACATCCAATTTCAGTGTTAGGTGATTAAGCATTTTGAACTAATGAATAGTCATTTCCCACAACTGCAGGTACTTACAGCTATCTGCCCACATCATTGAAGTAAAACAATACCGTTAAGCATGGTGTCCCCAGGGAGGTTGGCAGCTCAAGTAGTCTGTAGTGATGATGTCCCCAGCACCTATCCTGCTTGTTGAAGTCCCACTCCCTCCTCCCTGGATTCAATATTCCTTTTACTTTGAAACCGCATGTTTCAAGCTGTAACAGCAGGGTTATTGCTTCCTTAAGCACGTTACATTTTGAAATCTTTGTTTTTTAAACAATATTTTGTGATAACATTTTGCAAATGAAACCACAAATATATGTGACAAAACTCATGGGAAATGATGCACATGTCAAAAGACAGAAGGTACATTATGATGCCCACTTCAATTTGGGTTTTAAAATCTCACTGAATGGAATTGGGCAAACTGCTTACTACCTAAATAGGACCTCAAGGCAATTTTGATAATGAACCAAATTATTCTTGGTGCAACAATTCCAAAGTATGCAACTGACCATCTTGTAAAAACGCCTTGTGGCACTCTTGAAAAACATTACTTTTCTATCTTTTTCAAGAAAACAGGCAATACTCAATAGTCTTAAAGTGAAGGCAAACTCTGGCCATCTTACAAGGTAGACCAGTCTGACGTGTGTAGTGTTGGTGACCATCTACAAGGTAGACCAGTCTGACATGTAGTGTTGGTGACCATCTACAAGGTAGTCCAGTCTGACGGTGTGTAGTGTTGGTGACCATCTACAAGGTAGACCAGTCTGGCATGTAGTGTTGGTGACCATCTACAAGGTAGACCAGTCTGACATGTAGTGTTGGTGACCATCTACAAGGTAGACCAGTCTGGCGTGTAGTGTTGGTGACCATCTACAAGGTAGACCAGTCTGACGTGTAGTGTTGGTGACCATCTACAAGGTAGACCAGTCTGGTGTGTAGTGTGTTGGTGACCATCTACAAGGTAGACCAGTCTGACGTGTAGTGTTGGTGACCATCTACAAGGTAGACCAGTCTGACATGTAGTGTTGGTGACCATCTCTGACCAGTGTAGTGTTGGTGACCATCTACAAGGTAGACCAGTCTGACATGTGTAGTGTTGGTGACCATCTACATCTACAAGGTAGACCAGTCTGACGTGTAGTGTTGGTGACCATCTACAAGGTAGACCAGTCTGACGTGTAGTGTTGGTGACCATCTACAAGGTAGACCAGTCTGGCGTGTAGTGTTGGTGACCATCTACAAGGTAGACCAGTCTGACGTGTAGTGTTGTCTACAAGGTAGACCAGTCTGACATGTGAGTGTTGGTGACCATCTACAAGGTAGACCAGTCTGACGTGTAGTGTTGGTGACCATCTACAAGGTAGACCAGTCTGGCGGTGTAGTGTTGGTGACCATCTACAAGGTAGACCAGTCTGACGTGTGTAGTGTTGGTGACCATCTACAAGGTAGACCAGTCTGACGTGTAGTGTTGGTGACCATCTACAAGGTAGACCAGTCTGGCGTGTAGTGTTGGTGACCATCTACAAGGTAGACCAGTCTGACATGTAGTGTTGGTGACCATCTACAAGGTAGACCAGTCTGACGTGTGTAGTGTTGGTGACCATCTACAAGGTAGACCAGTCTGACGTGTGTGTAGTGTTGGTGACCATCTCTACAAGGTAGACCAGTCTGACCAGTCTGGCGTGTAGTGTTGGTGACCATCTACAAGGTAGACCAGTCTGGCCATGTAGTGTGTGGTGACCATCTACAAGGTAGACCAGTCTGACGTGTAGTGTTGGTGACCATCTACAAGGTAGACCAGTCTGGTGTGTAGTGTTGGTGACCATCTACAAGGTAGACCAGTCTGGTGTGTAGTGTTGGTGACCATCTACAAGGTAGACCAGTCTGACATGTAGTGTTGGTGACCATCTACAAGGTAGACCAGTCTGGTGTGTGTAGTGTTGGTGACCATCTACAAGGTAGACCAGTCTGGTGTGTAGTGTTGGTGACCATCTACAAGGTAGACCAGTCTGGTGTGTGTAGTGTTGGTGACCATCTACAAGGTAGACCAGTCTGACGCTGGTGTATGTAGTGTTGGTGACCATCTACAAGGTAGACCAGTCTGACCATGTAGTGTTGGTGACCATCTACAAGGTAGACCAGTCTGACGTGTAGTAGTGTTGGTGACCATCTACAAGGTAGACCAGTCTGACGTGTGTAGTGTTGGTGACCATCTACAAGGTAGACCAGTCTGAGACGTCTGGTGTAGTGTTGGTGACCATCTACAAGGTAGACCAGTCTGGTGTGTAGTGTTGGTGACCATCTACAAGGTAGACCAGTCTGACCAGTCTGTGTAGTGTTGGTGACCATCTACAAGGTAGACCAGTCTGACGCACCATCTACAAGGTAGTAGTGTTGGTGACCATCTCTACAAAGGTAGACCAGTCTGACATGTAGTGTTGGTGACCATCTACAAGGTAGACCAGTCTGACGTGTGTAGTGTTGGTGACCATCTACAAGGTAGACCAGTCTGACGTGTAGTGTTGGTGACCATCTACAAGGTAGACCAGTCTGACGTGTAGTGTTGGTGACCATCTACAAGGTAGACCAGTCTGACGTGTAGTGTTGGTGACCATCTACAAGGTAGACCAGTCTGGTGTGTAGTGTTGGTGACCATCTACAAGGTAGACCAGTCTGGCGTGTAGTGTTGGTGACCATCTACAAGGTAGACCAGTCTGACGTATGTAGTGTTGGTGACCATCTACAAGGTAGACCAGTCTGACCAGTCTGACGTAGTGTTGGTGACCATCTACAAGGTAGACCAGTCTGACGTGTGTAGTGTTGGTGACCATCTACAAGGTAGACCAGTCTGACGTGTAGTGTTGGTGACCATCTACAAGGTAGACCAGTCTGGCGTGTAGTGTTGGTGACCATCTACAAGGTAGACCAGTCTGGTGTGTAGTGTTGGTGACCATCTACAAGGTAGACCAGTCTGACATGGTAGTGTTGGTGACCATCTACAAGGTGACCAGTCTGTGTAGTGTTGGTGACCATCTACAAGGTAGACCAGTCTGGCATGTAGTGTTGGTGACCATCTACAAGGTAGACCAGTCTGACGCGTGTAGTGTTGGTGACCATCTACAAGGTAGACCAGTCTGTGTAGTGTTGGTGACCATCTACAAGGTAGACCAGTCTGGTGTGTAGTGTTGGTGACCATCTACAAGGTAGACCAGTCTGGCGTGTAGTGTTGGTGACCATCTACAAGGTCTGGTGTAGTGTGGTGACCAGTCTGGTAGACCAGTCTGGTGTAGTGTTGGTGACCATCTACAAGGTAGACCAGTCTGACATGTGTAGTGTTGGTGACCATCTACAAGGTAGACCAGTCTGACGTGTAGTGTTGGTGACCATCTACAAGGTAGACCAGTCTGGTGTGTAGTGTTGGTGACCATCTACAAGGTAGACCAGTCTGGTGTGTAGTGTTGGTGACCATCTACAAGGTAGACCAGTCTGGTGTGTAGTGTTGGTGACCATCTACAAGGTAGACCAGTCTGGTGTGTAGTGTTGGTGACCATCTACAAGGTAGACCAGTCTGACGTGTAGTGTTGGTGACCATCTACAAGGTAGACCAGTCTGACCAGTCTGACATGTAGTGTTGGTGACCATCTACAAGGTAGACCAGTCTGACATGTAGTGTTGGTGACCATCTACAAGGTAGACCAGTCTGACATGTAGTGTTGGTGACCATCTACAAGGTAGACCAGTCTGGTGTGTAGTGTTGGTGACCATCTACAAGGTAGACCAGTCTGACATGTAGTGTTGGTGACCATCTACAAGGTAGACCAGTCTGTGTAGTGTTGGTGACAATCTACAAGGTAGACCAGTCTGGTGTGTAGTGTTGGTGACCATCTACAAGGTAGACCAGTCTGGCATCGTGTAGTGTTGGTGACCATCTACAGTCTGGCATGTAGTGTTGACCAGTCTGACATGTAGTGTTGGTGACCATGACCAACATTAAGAAAATCTCTGTAACGAAATTGTTTGAACAACAGTTTATTTTGATAAGCAATTTTAACAAGCTACATATGCCTTAAGAGTGAGCACACTGTGTGAATGGCCCTTGTGTGACGTATGTGAAAGGTGTTCCCAGCCTCTTGTAACACATCTCTCTCAAATACATGACATGTTTTATGGTGATTGATGGAGCAAGAATCTAGCTCAGAAGCTAAAAAAGGAAGTTGTTATCCATAAAACATGTCATATATTCATGTTGTCCAACTTCTAAATGCCTTTCAAGGACTACAACTACCTTTTGTGACTTTTGGGGGGATTATTGAATGTATGTTCAGGGGCATGTATATAATTCATATTTGCCTAACTTGATCACATTTATCAATCACATTAATATTATTTGTCCATATTGATTGGCTTGTTATGAGCAGACACAGCTCTGATCAAGTAAAGAGTAACAATTAGTAAATCACAGATATCCTTGTTCAAAAACAGATTAACTATTGGACTTGATGTTTGTTAATTCCTCATAATTACTTCCATGTCACAGTGGCGGACGATGACATTTGTCAGTCTTCGGTACTTACTTCGCACCTTTGCCAAGTGATGTTAAACTAATGATTCAGTTACTTAATGCACGGACAGAGTTTACACATTTGTACTGAAGGACAAGAGCCTGATAAGTTCCCAACATTTGTCATTACACTCTACATAATCAATAAAGTAAACGTAATATTTCAGCAACAATCTCCATGAATATTACTCCCAACTTCTTGAATTCAGTTTTGTTATTTGCAAAGTTGATTGATCTGTCAGAAAGCCTTGTTTTCTGTGCAACCTGACGTGTCACTGTTACATTGCTGCATGGTAACTGGCAGTTTGACATATTGTGTGCTTCTGAATTATATTGACAAGAATCTCTTTTGTCATTTGTTCATTTTGGGTACACAAATTCACTAAGGATGGATGTTTCAATAATTTCTGGTTAGTGTCAGTTAGGGGTGGTGGGGTAGCCTAGTGGTTAAAGCATTGGCTCGTCACGCCGAGGATCCGGGCTCGATTCCCCACATGGGCACAATGTGTTAAGCCCATTTCTGGTGTCCCCCGCCGTGATATTGCTGGAATATTGCTAAAGCGGCGTAAAACTAAACTCAGTCAGTCAGTAGTGTCAGTTATTTCTTCGGTTGATGAAGTAAGACCTTTTTTGACAATTTGTCAATTCAGCTGTCCCTAAAACATGAAAAACAATATAGTTTTTTATTTCGCCTGCACTTTTACTTCTTCACACCCCTAATCCCATTTTCTCCAGTCATGGTTCACCCGTGAAGATCCGGGTTAGAATTGATCTTCAGCAACCCATGCTTGTCGTAAGAGGCTACTAACGGGATTGGGTGGTCAGGCATGCTGACTTGGTTGACACATGTGATCGTATCCCAATTGCGTAGATTGATGCTCATGCTGTTGATCACTGGATTGTCTGGTCCAGACTCGATTATTTACAGACCGGCGACATATAGGTGAAATATTGCTGAGTGAGGCGTAAAACTAAACTCACTCACTCACTCCAGTCATGGTTCAATCTTTGAATTGACCTATGAGACTTGTGATGTGTCATTTTGTCTCTGACAGGGAGTACTACTGGGCCAACTACGTCACAGGGCTGGGGGCATCTCTCCACGAGCTTGGACACACCTTTGACCTTGCACACACACCTTCAGGGATCATGGCTCGAGGTTTCGATGACCTCCACAAAGTGTTTACCATCCAGCGGCTGCGGAGCAATGGCGCTGCAGCTCTGGACGACAGCGCTACAACAGCAACAGCAGCAGCATATCAAGGACACCCTCCAGCAGCAGTATAGAGGGCTCCCCACTCTCCATGTCGCTAGAAGCAAATCAACGAAGATATAAAGATGTCTGCTATGGCAGTCCTTACAAGCGGGTAGGTTCAACATGGGGTAGATGATTAAAGAATGTAACTGACTAATTAACAGAGAGATAGTATACATATGCTAGACACATTTTTCTTAAACAACAGACCCGTAAAGATTCAGGTTAGAATTGGTCTTCAGTAACCCATGCTTGTCATAAGAGGCGACTAATGGGATCGGGTGGTCAGGCTCACTGACTTGGTTGACATGTCATTGTATACCAATTGCATAGATCGATGCTCATGCTGTTGATCATTGGATCGTCTGGTCCAGACTCGATTATTTACAGACTGCTGCCATATAGCTGAAATATTGCTGAGTGTGGCATCAATCAATCAATCTTAAACAGCATATTCTGCTGATGAGAACAGTACTGTGCGGTTACAATGTAGCAAAATCATTGTATAAAGAATGAAGGGCTGCTTTCATGCACTGAAGAAATGTACAACCTGTCTATCAAATGGAAATTCATTTATCATTCATGACTTTTTGTGTATAATTTGTGATTAATTATCTGTGATAGACTGACTGACAGATATGTCAAGTAGGGTACTAGCAAGTAAGTACATGTTGGCCCAGTGCCAGCAGAGATGCCAGCCCTAATTGAAACTTTAGAGTAGGTTAAAAAAGAGTAATTTCATGGGGGAAAAAAAGTAATGGCTGTCACCTTTGAGAATCTCCAATGCAGGTTTTTGTTTTGCATTTTTTGTTACGGCTAGAAGTAAGTGAAATACATGGTCAGAGCTACACACTTTCCTAAATTCATCATGTGAATAGGTAGTGTTGTGAGTCCCGAAGTAATGTCCCTGTCTGAACCTGTGTTATATCCTTGTATTGCAGAGTAATGGATATTTTAAAGTACAGTATGTGACTTGAAACCATGGCTCAAGACTCACTGGTCAGCTTAGTCTAGCTGCAGAAGGCTTCATGTAACTGTTACTCTCTCTGTGATATTTCACACATTTGAATTATTTGTAAAAAAGTGATGAAAGTCATACTTTTGGTGAGGATAAGTACTCTGTACTGTAATTATTCATATGGGGTTCACCCAAGGACAAGTACTCAGTACTGTAATTATTCATATGGGGTTCACCCAAGGACAAGTACTCAGTACTGTAATTATTCATATGGGGTTCACCCAAGGACAAGTACTCAGCACTGTAATTATTCATATGGGGTTCACCCAAGTGTCTCTCCAACAGCTGAAATACTGGTCACAATGACGTGATGAGACGTGATGAGATCATTCTCTAACCTGCCATATTGTTTCAGATTTCCCGGTCAAGCAGTAGCAATAGCATATACATAGCCCCACCCCCTCTGGTTGTCAAGGTGGAGACAGGATTCAAACCCGTGAAATCCCCATCAATGCTTACTTTCTCTGTGAAGAACTATGATGGCTCCGAGACCCACAGAACTATAGCTCAGGACCCAGGAGGAGAGACAGTGACAGAGCTCAATGTGGCCACGGACGGGAAGCTCCATAGTGGAAAGGCCACTCGCAGAGGTTTGTCCATGTACAGGAACAACTGTACAGTACATTCACCAGATAGTTGGGTTAACTGATTATTACCTTACAATGTCTTGAGAACAATACTTAACTTCATCAAGAAAAGTGCCCATGTATACATGTATAAGAGGTTGGGATTGATTGTGTATATGCTTATGCGTACATCAGAGATGCCAACCACTCCGATTTTGTCGGAGTTACTCTGATTTTCAAATACAAGATCTGCTCTCTGATTTATCTTTGAAAAGTCTGATTTTTATAAATAATACTGAAATTATTTTTACGGTATACAATTTCGTAAGTCACCGTCGATTTATTTGAGTGAAAGCATTCAGAAGCTTAGCGTGTGATCCTTTGGGTGTCTATTGTGTTATTGACGATGAAGTTTCACAAAGTTTTTCTGAATGCATGTCATAGTCCGTATGAAAGTGAAACAAAATGGCAGAGCCGACCACACGCTCACCCCCAACTCACACCTTTGGTGCTCAGGCCTGGATTTCAGCCAGTCATTACTCCGTTTTCCTTAGATTCAGGGTTCGCATCTCTGGTACATGGGGAAATGATTGACTGAATGACTATGTGTACATGGGTAAAAGATTGACTATATGATTATGTGTACATGGGGAAATGATTGAGTATTCTTATGTGCACTTGGGGAATGATTGACTGTATGGTTATTTTACAAACTAATGATTGAGTTTATGGTTATGCGTACATGGGGAAATGATTGACAATTCTTATGTACACCTGGGGTATGATTAACTATATGATTATTTGTTGCAAACTAATGATTGAGTTTATGGTTATGCGTACATAGGGAAATGATTGAGTATAAGGTTAGGTGTACATGGGATAATGATTGAGTATAAGATTAGGTTACATGGGGAAATGATTGAGTTTATGGTTATACATACATGGGGAAATGATTGAGTATAAGGTAAGGTGTACATGGGAAAATGATTGAGTATAAGATTAGGTTACATAGGGAAATGAATGAGAATATGATTATTTACCTGTTACCTGTTTTTCCATGCCAAGGGAAACTATATCACTCAGAAATAGATTGATTATAATCCAGGGTCAGTGATGTCAACCTCTTTGTTGATCTGAAGTGCTATAATGATGGCAATAGCTGCCCATTCACTCAAAGTTAGATGTTGATAAGGTCCTCTACCACAGTGCTATATAGCAGTGCTGTAGGGGTTAGAGGGGTAAAGTGGGACAGTGCTATATAGCAGTGTTGTAGGGGTTAGAGGGGTAAAGTGGGGTGTATGTTTGATAAGGTCCTCTACCACAGTGCTATATAGCAGTGTTGTAGGGGTTAGAGGGGTAAAGTGGGGTGTATGTTTGATAAGGTCCTCTACCACAGTGCAATATAGCAGTGTTGTACGGGTGAGAGGGGTAAAGTGGGGTGTATGTTTGATAAGGGCCTCTACCACAGTGCTATATAGCAGTGTTGTAGGGGTTAGAGGGGTAAAGTGGGGTGTATATTTGATAAGGTCCTCTACCACAGTGCAATATAGCAGTGTTGTACGGGTTAGAGGGGTAAAGTGGGGTGTATGTTTGATAAGGGCCTCTACCACAGTGCTATATAGCAGTGCTGTAGGGGTTAGAGGGGTAAAGTGGGGTGTATGTTTGATAAGGTCCTCTACCACAGTGCTATATAGCAGTGTTGTAGAGGTTAGAGGGGTAAAGTGGGGTGTATGTTTGATAAGGGCCTCTACCACAGTGCTATATAGCAGTGCTGTAGGGGTTAGAGGGGTAAAGTGGGGTGTATGTTTGATAAGGTCCTCTACCACAGTGCTATATAGCAGTGTTGTAGGGGTTAGAGGGGTAAAGTGGGGTGTATGTTTGATAAGGTCCTCTACCACAGTGCTATATAGCAGTGCTGTAGGGGTTAGAGGGGTAAAGTGGGGTGTATGTTTGATAAGGGCCTCTACCACAGTGCTATATAGCAGTGTTGTAGGGGTTAGAGGGGTAAAGTGGGGTGTATGTTTGATAAGGGCCTCTACCACATTGCTATATAGCAGTGTTGTAGGGGTTAGAGGGGTAAAGTGGGGTGTATGTTTGTTGCAGATAAATTGTCATTAGGATTTGGAATAAAATGCTGCTACTCGTCTTCAGAACGTCGCCCCAGTTCATGTTCCAGTGTGGGGTCCTCTGCCAGCCTGTCCCCATCTTCCTCCACACCCTCCACACTCCCAAACTCCCCCGAGGAGCCCGACCTTCGACTACCTGATGTTCAGTTTGCTGATGATGGCGCCCACTGGTACAGATCTTCTGCAGTTGTACTCAGGTTTCACAGGTACCCTTAAACATCATCTATTGTTGTACTCAGGTTTCACAGGTATGCTTAAACATCATCTATTGTTGTACTTGAGTTTCACAGATACCCATAAACATCCTCCATTATTGTACTTGAGTTTCACAGGTACCCATAAACATCATCTATCGTTGTACTCAGGTTTCACAGGTCCCCATAAATATCATCCATTGTACTCAGGTTTCACAGGTACCCATAAACATCCTCCACTACTGTACTCGAGTTTCATAGGCACCCATATAAACATCCACCATTATTGTACTCAAGTTTCATAGGCACCCATATAAACATCCTCCATTATTGTACTGTGAGTTTCTGGATAGGCACCCATCAGTTTCATAGGCACAACATCCATATAAACATGATTATTGTACCTGTTTCATAGGCACCCATATAAACATCCTCCATTATTGTACTTGAGTTTCATAGGCACCCATATAAACATCCTCCATTATTGTAATTTGATAATTTCATCCATTGTACTCAGCACATATAAACATCCTCATCATTATTGTACTTGAGTTTCATAGGCACCCATATTCATAGGCAACATCCTCCATTGTTGTACTTGAGTTTCATAGGCACCCATATAAACATCCTCCATTATTGTACTTGAGTTTCATAGGCACCCATATAAACATCCTCCATTATTGTACTTGAGTTTCATAGGCACCCATATAAACATCCTCCATTATTGTACTTGAGTTTCATAGGCACCCATATAAACATCCTCCATTATTGTACTTGAGTTTCATAGGCACCCATATAAACATCCTCCATTACTTGTTTCATAGGCACCCATATAAACATCCTCCATTATTGAGAGTTTCATAGGCACCCATATAAACATCCTCCATTATTGTACTTGAGTTTCATAGGCACCCATATAAACATCCTCCATTATTGTTGTACTTGAGTTTCATAGGCACCCATATAAACATCCTCCATTATTGTACTTGAGTTTCATAGGCACCCATATAAACATCCTCCATTATTGTACTTGAGTTTCATAGGCAGTTTCATAGGCACCCATATAAACATCCTCCATTATTGTACTTGAGTTTCATAGGCACCCATATAAACATCCTCCATTGTTGTACTTGAGTTTCATAGGCACCCATATAAACATCCTCCATTGTTGTACTTGAGTTTCATAGGCACCCATATAAACATCCTCCATTATTGTACTTGAGTTTCATAGGCACCCATATAAACATCCTCCATTATTGTACTTGAGTTTCATAGGCACCCATATAAACATCCTCCATTATTGTACTTGAGTTTCATAGGCACCCATATAAACATCCTCCATTATTGTACTTGAGTTTCATAGGCACCCCATATAAACATCCTCCATTGTTGTACTTGAGTTTCATAGGCACCCATATAAACATCCTCCATTATTGTACTTGAGTTTCATAGGCACCAATCATATAAACATCCTCCATTATTGTAATTTGAGTTTCATAGGCATATAAACATCCTCCATTATTGTACTTGAGTTTCATAGGCACCCATATAAACATCCTCCATTATTGTACTTGAGTTTCATAGGCACCCATATAAACATCCTCCATTATTGTACTTGAGTTTCATAGGCACCCATATAAACATCCATATAAACATCACTCCATCCTCCATTATTGTACTTGAGTTTCATAGGCACCCATATAAACATCCTCCATTATTGTACTTGAGTTTCATAGGCACCCATATAAACATCCTCCATTATTGTACTTGAGTTTCATAGGCACCCATATAAACATCCTCCATTATTGTACTTGAGTTTCATAGGCACCCATATAAACATCCTCCATTGTTGTACTTGAGTTTCATAGGCACCCATATAAACATCCTCCATTGTTGTACTTGAGTTTCATAGGCACCCATATAAACATCCTACCATTATTGTACTTGAGTTTCATAGGCACCCATATAAACATCCTCCATTGTTGTACTTGAGTTTAAATGAGTTTCATAGGCACCCATATAAACATCCTCCATTATTGTACTTACCAATTTAGAAGGAGAAATAATAGTTATCACCTGGCTGATTGGACAGATGCTCAGTTATGCTATTTTTCATGGTATTGTTTGCCCAGGAAAGTAATGTGTAGCCTTATATATAATTAACCCATACAGTTGAATTATCACTGGCTGGGGCATTAAACTTAATCAATTGACTCACCTATGGGTTTACAAGCTTCACCTGTGTTCTATCTTGGTGTATCTTATCTGTCAGATGAATGTTTGATGGTTCCTGACACTAACACTAAGCGCCACCTTCTCCCTTTTCCTGTGTTCAACACAGTGGTAATCTGGTGCCAAGCCCTTTCATTACATTACAAAAAATACTTCTACTTAACACATTGACTTACTCACAGGGATTGTAATTAATCAATTATTTAACATACAATTCTCCCTAAAGTGTGTTGTTTTTGCAAGTGAATTAAGAATGCATGGCTAGTAAGCTATCTGTTTACAATACAGATGAATCCAAGTTAGGGAATCCATTGTTTGGCTCTCACCTTACTTGTTTCATTAGCTGGAAGCTGTTGTGGACTTTGAAGAATGTCAAATTACATTATCAATTCATTTACCTAGGTATGATTGTGCAATACACCGGGACCGAAGGTTTAAGTTTAGCAACACATGTTAGATTGCTTTTGAAGATTGTTCTCCAGACTGATGCCATCTGGCAGAGAGGCCAGGACAGCAGGGCCTGAGAGAGACATCAGGGTGTGACTATCACAGTTACTATTAGAACTCCTTTCTGTGAGCCTATATACCCAGACCGCCTCTATGCTGTAGTGGTTAGAGCGCCGCCCGGAGAGCGGAAGGTCGCGGGTTCAATCCCCGACCGCGTCATACCAAAAGACGTTAAAATATGGTACTTGTTTGTCCCTGCCTGGCGCTCGGCATTACTGGTTACAACAAGGACTGGTCGGCTCGGAGTCAGTATAATGTGTCTAAGTGGGGTATTCATGCTTCACTGCGGCATGGTATCTCAGTGTGCTAGCACTATAAAACCAGGTTAAGTCTGGGCTAGTACAAACAGCCGCACATACACATACACACGCATGCACGTCGTCATATGAGCAAAATATTCTCAAGCATGACGTTAAACCCAATTTCACCTCTCCTCACCTATATACCCAGGACCCTTTTTGGCACCATTGCATCCATTTGGGAGGTGACTTTGCTTCCTGCCTCATACTACAGACCGAAATAAGTTCAAGCTCATACCTAATTTTGCAATGAATTTCTCTCACTCTCAAAAACCTGTGGACGTGCAGGTTACAATTGATTTTTAGCAACCCATGCTAGTCATAAGAGCTGACTAAGGGGATTCAGTGTTCAGGCTCACTAACCTTGGCTGATGCATGTCTTTGTATCCCAGTAGTGTAGGTTGATGCTCATGACATCAGTCACTGGCTTGTCTGGTCCAGACTGGATTATTTAGAGACTGCCATCATATAACTGGAATATAGAGTTTGGTGTTGAACAACAGTCAAACAAACCAAACACTCATGAAACTATTGTAATACATTTTAATGTGACCGAAAGTGAATCTGTGGCAGTGAAAAGGGTTCAGTGTGTACATCATACAGCATGTAATACAGTTCTGTAATGGAGGAGGAGGATCAGTGGATCAGTATGGACTTTCTGCAATGTTGATAGCAGCAGAACTTGCTCATGCTGGATATACACTGTCAGCAGTGTGCGAAATAGTTGCTAAATGTTGCTAGCCAGTCGGGTTAGCTATGCCTTAAAGTTGCTAGCCCACAACATACTTCACTAGCCCGAAATTTGAATGTAGAAACCAAGCAAAAGATTACAAAAATAGATGAGAATAAGATATTGTCGGCATGACACAGGTTTCATCATTAAGCTGCAAATATGTTTTTTATCAGGCCATAATCTTGCATGATTTCAAAGTGTACTAAAGAGAGATATATACATACAAAATGACCCCATAAGAAATTCACTAGCCACTCGGGCCAGTGACTGTTGAGATTTGCTGTCCCAACTGTATTTTTACTAGCCACTGACTAGCGGGCCAGTGGCTATTTCGCACACTGACTATCAGCAAGTTGGAGTGATGAGTAAAACTAATGTATTGATGGGCAGTGGTTTGCTAAACCTTCATTAACAACAACAAGCAATGCAGGAAATGGATTTAATGGTTTAAATAGATTTGAATTTAATCTATAAACTGTAGAGGAAAACTTGAAAGCCTAACATTTACTAATGAGTTACTATTTGCACTTGCACGTCAGGCTACAAATAAGCAGTTCCCTGTTAGGTGAGCCTCAGAACCTTTTAATGTATCATCATCGTCATCTATTCCTTCATGAGCTGCTTCACATCAGTGTACTGCTGAGTCAGACAATGTGTAGATGCTTGTGCCGGAACATATGTATCCAGCTGAACACCCCCACACGGCCACTTCAACCCACACACAAATTGTCCACGTCATTTATTCACTAGCTCCTCAATGTAATCTCTTCACTTTCTCTTAAATATCAACCAAGTAGGCTTTTCCACAACCCTTACAATCCCCCTAATCAGATTAACTGATTTCATGTAATGTCAGCACTTAACTTCAATATCCAAGAGAGATTTGATTTTGTGTAAATTCTGTATGTTCAGTGTAATGGCACATAAGGGACATAAGGCTGGGAGGATGTGTCTGTGTTGGTGTGCTCAGTATCATGCTACCTTGCTGCTGAGGCAAACATGTTCTCCAGGAACCTTGCACCATTATGTAAATACAGAAATACACTTAGAATCATGTCCAATATTAACCATATTTGCATCTTTTCAGATGGTTTAACAAAGCTAGAACAGATGATCCAAGAAAAAATCCAGTTCTTTCCAAGTAAGATTTGACTGTGGTTCATACATATTCTGTAGAAAAGAAACCCTCGATTGTGGAAGGGAGAGTCGTACTGGCTGCCGAGGGGTGTGAGCAGTCTCTGTAGTCTCCTCTACCTGGCTCTGTTGTGTAGGGCTGTGTCAGGTTTACCCAACAAATGATGTGTTTAGATCAGCAGTGGGTCAAGTGTTGACTATCATAGTTCAATGGCGTGATGTACAGGTGTTAATGTCAGCATCATAGAGAAGCCGATCAGTCAGCATAAAAGTTAAAATGCAAATTGACCAAGTACAGTCCATTTGATTTCATTTGAGACCGATGAATTTCTCACAAGGGCGGTGGGGTAGCCTAGTGGTTAAAGCGTTGGCTCGTCACACCGAAGACCCAGGTTCAAATCCCCACATGGGTACAGTGTGTGAAGCCCATTTCAGGTGTCCCCAGCCGTGATGTTGCTGGAATATTTCTAAAAGCGGCGTAAAACCAAACTCAGTCAGTCAGTCAGAATTGCTCACAAACATAAAATATAATAATTGCAACAAATTGCACCAAATTTTGCAGTCACATGAAATCGACAGACCATTTCTGATGATTTGTCTCAACCGAATAAAAAAGTTGTTTAACAAACGATCATTATTTGTTGTCACTTTTCGCTCTTTTTACAAGGGGGGGGCCACTTGCTGGTAGAACAGCCAGGTAATCAACAAGCGTGTGTAGTGAAATTTTACATGTGCAACTCACACACCTGTCTGTTCTACCAGTAAGTGGTCTCCCTCGTAACAAATAGCGAAAAGTAAGATAATAAATAAGATGATTGTTGAATTGAACCCTCCCTGATTCCACATGGTGATGGTTCCAGGTCTACGAGCATGATTTCTTGGCTTCACCAAAGTGGTAGATATCTTTTGGTGTTCCTTCCACATAACACTAACTTGAAGTAAAAGATAAAACTCCACTATTTTATTCAATTTGATGAACGTAAGAGGCAACTAATGGGATCGGGTGGTCACGATCACTGACTTGGTTGATACATGTCATGGTATCCAAATTGAATAGATTGATGCTCATGATGCTGATCACTGGATTGTCTGGTCCAGACTCAATTATTTACAAATCGCCGCCATATTGCTGAGTGCGGCATTAAACAACCAACCAACAGACCGCCGCCATTTAGCTGGAATGATGCTGAGTGCGGTGTTAAACAACCAACCGATTTGATGAGAAGAAATGCACTATTCTTTCAATCAAAACTTGATAATCCCAGTATAGGCTAGGGTCGAATAATGAGCACACTTTATGAATAACAACTTCTTTATTTTGTGAGTGCGACATTTCGATAAAGATTCTTGTACCGTTGTCAAGCAGGAATGATACATGAATAGGAGGGAGATGTATATCAAGACGAGACAGGGAGTTGATGGTATGAATTTCCATGTCTTACTCACGAAACGTTGCACTCATAAAATAAAGAAGTTGTTATTCATAAAGTGTGTCTATCTTCTTTGAGTGGCATTGTTTAGAAGTTGGAGAGTAATATACGGACAAACTTTATGGATAAACAACTTCTTTATTCGGTAGATGCGACGTTTCGATACAGATACACCAAACGAAAATTAACCGTAGCCATCCACATCAAACGACACCGACCCCTGATCAATAGAGACCAAGGTTACTTCATCCCCTCTGCGTACGATGAACTCCTCAACCAACCGTAACTGGTTGTATTACTTGTACAAACACCCGTAAACCCCATTGGCTTCTACATGTATCACTTGTCACTGGCTTCTACTTGTAATCCCTTGTCATCACATTGTTACTGTACATCCCAATTCACGTCCTTGTTGTTTTAGTTAATTATTTACTGTATATATAGTCCCCTGTTATCTACCTTACTCATACTTGCTTGACAACGATACAAGAATCTGTATCGAAACGTCGCATCTACCAAATAAAGAAGTTGTGTATCCATAGAGTTTGTCTGTATAAGTGTGTCAATAATTGTACGTCTCAACAAGTTCTCCAGATCCCATTCCTATGTCAATGTGTGTTCTTCCGTTCAGCAAGTGCCACATTCTGTCAGCAAGTGGACTACGGCTGGTGGAGCTCCGGACAGACCCTGGGGGACTTGTGTTTCATCACTGGGAGTTCCTCCATGAGACTCCACCAGTGGACTTTACACTCAAGAGATCAAGGGTCAAGGCCATTCCAGAGGGGACCACCACAGCTACTGTCATGGCAGAAGATACCTTTGGAAATATTTTAAAGAAGAGAGTGAAGATAGATGATTTTGAATGAAGCTGCTTTATGGTAGTCTGTTAATCAGTTCAGGAATGGCTGCAAGAAATGGCTGTTGATTCAGTCTGACAATCTGACAATACTGCATGAAATGTTGCTTATAAATGAAATATTATGGGACTATCTACTGTTGATTTTGGGGACAGCTGCACTTACTCTCCCCTGCCTCAACACAAACACGTTCATGCACAAGTTTATTTCCTATTTAATCCAAGCTAGAGGCTATAATCTTAACCTGATATTCCATAAGTTCTGCGGGTACATTTATTGTTTTGTTGGTTTTGTTTTGTTGACGTAGCTTTATGTTATATACACATGTTAGACATTTATTGTGATGTATTATTGTTTATTTAGTAACTGTCCAGTAGTGAGTGACATGCACAGGAGGAAAGCTACCAGCATAATGAACCCATACGCACAGGTTTCATCTATTGCAATTTGGATAAGTAAATAAAAATTTAATTTTTGTTCAGGCAAAGGAAAACTTACTTTTTGGATCTGTTGATTCTAATTTGGTCATCATTTGTTGCAACAGACAATGTAAATTAACTTACCCAGTATTCATTTAACAGAATCTGTTTTCAGTTATACTTTCTTCTCTATATATTTTGCATCATTTGAAAATATTTACGTATTCAACATCTGAAAAAATGACATATGACTGACATTGTGAGTTACCTCCCTTCCATCAGGTGCCACAATGGCCAGTCAGTACATACACTAGTATATTGCTCACACAACTCACTGACAGTCGTACGCAGCACCACGCCTTCCTAGGATTGATTTCTGCTTTGTTTAAACCTCATGCCAACTGTTTGAGACCCTTAGTATATGCACGTTACAACAGGTGAGAGTATTCTCACCTTAGATGTAGGCACTACTTGCAGTACAACTAGGTATCCCTGATACTGATTGTGGTGTTCACACCATGCATCCGATCCACTATCTTCCAATACAATGACTAAGATACAGATTCCTAATATATTTTACATTTCCGTGTTTGTGTAGACCTGGTGTCCCACACTGTCTACTTAGAAACCACTCAACACAGTTTATTTGGGGATTGCCTGCCTGATGTTGTTAAACTCTGCCCATATTTTTCTGCTGGCACATTATTGCCACGTGTAATATTACTCTATGTGTTCGTATGATGAAGCATCAAAATAAGCCATCGTTTGAAAAACACTGTTTTGAAACTTGAAAACATTATTTCCCCATGTCAGTTTCACACTACAAAAATGATTGTGAGTTTTGCTCGGAGTGATAGAATTGTGTCCCAGGTTACTGTTTTTGAAACGTAATGGTTCAGGTAATGATGGGACTGACAGATGGTCAGCTGTCTGAGGCTGGTCAGTGATGACAGGTGTGGTCACCCAATGTCTACTGAATGAAAGAGTGACTATTTCTATACAGATATTTTTACATGTGTCATTTTGTACAATATAGGCTTTTGTATTCTTTTTTGAATGGTGTGTATATTTTTTCTGTTATTTATGAAACTTTTACTGATAAATGGGTATTGTGTAGAGATGGTCGATGGAATACATATAGTGATGTCAGCGTATAAGAATAAGATGTCATTGCATTAAAGTATTAAAAAAATCAGACGGTTCATTTTTCTGTTTTTCAAGTAACAAGGCATTTTCAGTTCATTTTATGAATACAAGGGTCTGTCCACTCTTTTCCTAATTTAAAAAAAAAACACATTGGGGTCAGTAGTTTTTTTATCATTCAATGTGGTAACAATGACTTAATGACTTGAACTACAAGTTACACAAGGTGTTCTGATAATCAGTAATGTATCAAGGACAAAGTTATATGTGTTTCATGGCCATCGTGGGTGCCACCAGTTGATATTAGTCCATGTAGTTACAGCTGACAGCTGTAGTTTCAGTTTCCCTGTAGTCGGAACTGATGGGTCAGGACGAGCACAGGAATGCTGATCTTCCTTCCTAACAGACAAACTCTAGGATTCTATTGGTGACATTCTGCCTTGTCATGCGGCAGGCAATCATTAGACAGGAGCTTAAAATAGGCCACAAAATACCCACTATTCTGATCTCACTTGGCACCATATATACACCATCTCCATCTCAGACAATACTGGCAATACTGAATAAAACCTGTGTTCATGACTATTGTTTGGATAATTGACACATGTCATCATTTCTTGCTGGTGACATCGTGGCCAAAGGATTCACAAGGTTAACAACCCATTTACATTATAGAGATATCATGTGGAAGGAGTCAGCATTCCTCGGCCGGCCGGGCTGGCAGTGGGACACACTTGACCTCTGTTGTAGTCAGGGATGTTCCATCCTATACTTCTCACTGGTGCTTCTCATGTTTACAGTCTTATTTCTATGTTGTTGAAGCTGATCTAGTCACAAGTATGACAGTCAGGTAGAGTCACCGTCAACAGTCCTGCAGCAGTGGGACTACCCATCAGTGATCCACAGAAAGCACCAGGACCTTCTGCTCGACCAGGCTCTGACCTGGTGCCTTACCTCTGCCAATCTCCAACATAACGAACAAGTCAGTTTAGTGTTCAGGAAAACATTGTTTGTTGGAAACCTATCCTGATGATCACCAGGACTAAATGCATTAATGAAGAGATTGTCCTTCACCCTCTCCATATTGCACCACATTATTAATTTTCAAAGTGAATCGCCTTCTGACATTGTTTGTATTGTTGATCAAAACTGTTTCATAACAGAATCATTTGTGTTCACCTTGCAGGATTTATTTTACCAATACTTCCCTGACTCTTGAAATGTATACTATATTAATGACATATTTATGCTGAGTTGAAATATAGGAGATGTTAGAATCATCAAAGATCCTTGTATTTATACATCTTGTAGAGAGTAACATTTACAGCAGAATCAGATGTAAAGCTTGAACATTTTGTAGCACTTCCAGTATGCTCAAATACTATCATTCCATTACAGCTGTATCATTGTATGCATGTGTATGGTATTTACAGAGGGTGTTACAAACAACATCAGCTGATCATAATTAGAGAAGGAAAACCCCTTGTAATTATTTGAGGAATACAAACTTTGTATTTTATTTAAAAATATAGAAAAGCATGATCATTAATATTTTCTGTAAGTTGAACGCAATATTTTATAGTGTGTATCTGTATGGTTCGTACTGTTGACTTCTGTGTAGTTAGTACCCTGGGATCAGTGTACACACAGTGTACAGCCAGCTAGAGAAGGGTGAGAGGCGTGTCTTACTGCACCAGTAAAAGGGAGCTGTCAAGGGGCGAGTTTACTGCACTAGTGTAGCGAGCTTGGGAAGGGTGAGAGGCGTGTCTTACTGCACCAGTAAAAGGCAGCTGTCAAGGGGCGAGTTTACTGCACTAGTGTAGCGAGCTTGGGAAGGGTGAGGGGCGTATCTTACTGCACCAGTAAAGGGGAGCTGTCGAGGGGCGTAGTTTACTGCACTAGTGTAGTGAGCTTGGGAAGGGAGAAGGGTGAGGGGCGTGTCTTACTGCACCAGTAAAGGGGAGCTGTCAAGGGGCGTAGTTTACTGCACTAGTGTAGTGAGCTTGGGAAGGAGAAGGGTAAGGGCGTGTCTTACTGCACCAGTAAAGGGGAGCTTTACCGTCGAGGGGAGCTTGGGAGGGTTACTGCACCAGTGTAGCCGGCTTGGGAAGGGCGAGCTTGGGAGGGTAAGGGCGCGTGTCTTACTGCACCAGTAAAGGGAGCTGTCGAGGGGCGTGAAGTTTACTGCACTAGTGTAGCGAGCTTGGGAAGGGTGAGGGGCGTGTCTTACTGCACCAGTAAAGGGGAGCTGTCGAGGGGCGTAGTTTACTGCACTAGTGTAGCGAGCTTGGGAAGGGTAAGGGGCGTGTCTTACTGCACCAGTAAAGGGGAGCTGTCGAGGGGCGTAGTTTACTGCACTAGTGTAGCGAGCTTGGGAAGGGAGAAGGGTGAGGGGACTTGTCTTACTGCACCAGTAAAGGGGAGCTGTCGAGGGGCGTAGTTTACTGCACTAGTGTAGCGAGCTTGGGAAGGGAGAAGGGTGAGGGGCGTGTCTTACTGCATCAGTACATCTGGTAGGGGAAGGGAAGCTGTCGAGGGGCGTAGTTTACGGCACTAGTGTAGCGAGCTTGGGAAGGGAGAAGGGTGAGGGGCGTGTCTTACTGCACCAGTAAAGGGGAGCTGTCGAGGGGCGTAGTTTACTGCACTAGTGTAGCCAGCTTGGGAAGGGAGAAGGGTGAGGGGTATGTCTTACTGCACCAGTAAAGGGGAGCTGTTGGGCGGTAGTTTACTGCACTAGTGTAGCCAGCTGGGAAGGGAGAATGGTAAGGGGCGTGTCTTACTGCATCAGTACATCTGGTAGGGGAAGGGAAGCTGTTAAATGGTGTGTGTTGCTGCATCAATAAAATATGCCAGTTAAAGGAAGGTGTTGAGGGTGTGTCTTACTGCATCAGTACAGCATATAAAGTAAGTGGAAGGTGTTGAGGGGTGTGTCCCACTGCATCAGTACAGCATACAAAGTAAGGGAGGGTGTTGAGGGGTGTGTCTTACTGCATCAGTACAACATATAAAGTAAATGGAAGGTGTTGAGGGGTGTGTCCCACTGCATCAGTACAGCATACTAGGTAAGGGAAGGAGTTGAGGGGTGTCCTACTGCATCAGTACAGCATACTATGTAAGGGGAAGGTGTTAAGGGGTGTGTCTTACTGCATCATTACAGCATACTAAGTAAGGGGAAGGTGTTAAGGGGTGTGTCTTACTGCATCAGTACAGCATACTAAGTAAGGGGAAGGTTTTGAGGGGTGTGTCTTACTGCATCAGTACAGCATACTAGGTAAGGGAGGGTGTTAGGGGTGTGTCTTACTGCATCAGTACAGCATACTAAGTAAGGGGAAGGTGTTGAGGGGTGTGTGTTACTGCATCAGTACAACATACTAGGTAAGGGAAGGAGTTGAGGGGTGTGTCCTACTGCATCAGTATAGCATACAAAGTAAGGGGAAGGTGTTGAGGGGTGTGTCTTACTGCATCAGTACACCATGTTAGGTAAGGGGAAGGTGTTAAGGGATGTGTCTTACTGCATCAGTACAGCATACAAAGTAAGGGGAAGGTGTTAAGAGGGGGGGGGGTGTGTTTTACTGCATCAGTACAGCATGCTAAGTAAGTGAGGGTGTTGAGGGGTGTGTCTTACTGCATCAGTACAGCATGCTAAGTAAGTGAGGGTGTTGAGGGGTGTGTCTAACTGCATCAGTACGGCATACTAAGTAAGTGAGGGGTGTGTCTTATTGCATCAGTGCAGCATGTTAGGTAAGGGGAAGGTGTTAAGGGGGGTGTCTTATTGCATCAGTACGGCATACTAAGTAAGTGAGGGTGTTAAGTGGGATGTCTTATTGCATCAGTACAGCATACTAAGTAAGGGAGGGTGTTGAGGGGTGTGTCTTACTGCATCAGTATATCATGCTATTAGTAAGGGAAGGTGTTGAGGGGTGTGTGTCTTACTGCATCAGTACATCATACTAAGTAAGGGAACATTTTGAGGGGTACAGCGTGTTAGGTAAGGGGAAGGTGTTGAGGGGCATGTCTTCTGCATCAGTACAGCATACTAAGTAAGGCAGGTTGATGGGTGTGTCATACTGCATCAGTACAGCATGTTAGGTAAAGGGAATGTGTTGAGGGGCATGGCTTACTGCATCAGTACAGCATGCA
The DNA here is from genome assembly GCF_003918875.1 of Haliotis rubra. Taxonomy (NCBI): domain Eukaryota; kingdom Metazoa; phylum Mollusca; class Gastropoda; order Lepetellida; family Haliotidae; genus Haliotis; species Haliotis rubra. Next base: position 327,555 of record NW_025767598.1, read on the forward strand.
AATTAAGGGAATGTGTTGAGGGACATGGCTTACTGCATCAGTACAGCATACTAAGTAAGGGAAGGTGTTGAGGGGTATGTCTTACTGCACCAGTACAGCATACTAAGTAAGGGACGATGTTGCTGGGCATGTTTTCTACATCAGTTCATCATACTAAGTAAGGGAGGGTGTTGAGGGGTGTGTCTTACTGCATCAGTACAGCATACTAAGTAAGGGACGATGTTGCTGGGCATGTTTTCTACATCAGTACAGCATACTAAGTAAGGGAGGGTGTTGAGGGGTGTGTCTTACTGCATCAGTACAGCATGTTTGGTAAGGGGAAGGTGTTGTGGGGCGTGTCTTACTACATCAGTACAGCATACTAAGTAAGGAAAGGTGTTGAGGGGGGAGTTGAGGGGGGTGTTATCTGCATCAGTACAACATACTAAATAAGGGAGGGTGTTGAGGGGCGTGCTTTCTGCATCAATAAATCATACTAAGTAAGGGAGGGTGTTGAGGGGTGTGTCTTTCTGAATCAGTACAGCATACTAAGTAATGGAAGGTGTTGAGGGCCTTGTCTAACTACATCGGTTCAGCTTGGTAGGTAAGGGGAAGGTGTTGAGGGGTGTGTCTTACTGCATCAGTACAGCATACTAAGTAAGTGAGGGTGTTGAGGGGTATGTCTTACTGCATCAGTTCAGCATGGTAGGTAAGGGGAATGTGTAGAGGGATGTGTCTTACTGCATCAGTACAGCATACTAAGTAAGGGAGGGTGTTGAGGGGCTTGTTAACTAGAGCAGTTCAGCATGGTAGGTAAGGGGAATTTGTTGAGGGGTGTGTCTTACTGCATCAGTTCAGCATACTAAGTAAGGGAAGGCATAGAGGGGTGTGTCTTACTGCATCAGTACAGCATACTAAGTTACGGAAGGTGTAGAGGGGCTTGTCTAACTACATCAGTTCAGCTTGGTAGGTCAGGGGAAGGTGTTGAGGGGTGTGTCTTACTGCATCAGTATAGCATCCTAAGTAAGGGAAGATGTTAAGGGGTGTGTCTTACTGCATCAGTACAGCATACTAAGTAAGGGAGGATGTTGAGGGGCATGGCTTACTGCATCAGTACAGCATACTAAGTAAGTGAAGGCATTGAGGGGTTTGTCTTACTGCATCAGTACAGCATACTTAGTAAGGGAAGGTGTTGAGGGTCTTGTCTTACTGCATCAGTACAGCATACTTAGTAAGGGAAGGTGTTGAGGGGCTTGTCTTACTGCATCAGTACAGGATACTTAGTAAGGGAAGGTGTTGAGGGGGGTGTCTTACTACATCAGTACATCATACTAATTGAGGGTGTGTCTTGCTGCATCAGTTCAACATGTTAGGTTACGGGAAGGGCATGGCTTACTGCATCAGTATAGCGTGTTAGGTAGGGGGAAGGTGTAGAGGGGTGTGTATTACTGTATCAGTACAGCATACTTAGTAAGGGGAGGTGTTGAGGGGGGTGTCTTACTGCATCAGTACAGCATGTTTGGTAAGGGGAAGGTGTTGAGTGGTGTGTCTTACTGCATCAGTACAGCATGTTTGGTAAGGGGAAGGTGTTGAGGGGCGTGTTATCTGCATCAGTACAACATACTAAATAAGGGAGGCTGTTGAGGGGCGTGCTTTCTGCATCAGTACAGCATACTTAGTAAGTGAGGGTGTTGAGGGGTATGTCTTACTGCATCAGTAGAGCGTGTTAGGTAAGGGGAAGGTGTAGAGGGGCGTGTCTTCGGCATCAGTACATCATACTAAATATGTGAAGGTGTTGAGGGGCTTGTCTTGCTGCATCAGTACAGCATTCTAATTAAGGGAAGATGTTGAGGGGCTTGTCTTACTGCATCAGTACAGCATACTAATTAAGGGGAAGGTGTTGAGGGGGGTGTCTTACTGCATCAGTACAGCATGTTTGGTAAGGGGAAGGTGTTGAGTGGTGTGTCTTACTGCATCAGTACAGCATGTTTGGTAAGGGGAAGGTGTTGAGGGGCGTGTTATCTGCATCAGTACAACATACTAAATAAGGGAGGCTGTTGAGGGGCGTGCTTTCTGCATCAGTACAGCATACTTAGTAAGTGAGGGTGTTGAGGGGTATGTCTTACTGCATCAGTAGAGCGTGTTAGGTAAGGGGAAGGTGTAGAGGGACGTGTCTTCGGCATCAGTACATCATACTAAATATGTGAAGGTGTTGAGGGGCTTGTCTTGCTGCATCAGTACAGCATTCTAATTAAGGGAAGATGTTGAGGGGCTTGTCTTACTGCATCAGTACAGCATACTAATTAAGGGGAAGGTTTTGAGGGGTGTGTCTTACTACATCAGTACAGCATACTTAGTAAGGGCAGGTTTTGAGGGGTGTGTCTTACTGCATCTGTACAGTATGTTAGGTAAGGGGAAGTTGTTGATGGGTGTGACTTACTGTGTAACCTCAACATGTAAGGTTAGGGGAAGGTGGAGAGGTGCATGGTTTATTTCATCTGTACAGCATACTAAGTAAGGGAAGGTGTTGAGGGGTGTGTCATACTGCATCAGTACAGCATACTAATTAAGGGAAGGTGTTCAGGTGCGTGTTTTCTGCATCAGTACAGCATACTAAGTAAGGGAAGGTGTTGAGAGGCGTGTCTTCTCCATCAGTACAGCATTCTAAGTAACGGAAGGTGTTAAGGGGCATGGCTTACTGCATTGGTACAGCATACTAAGTAAGTTAAGGTGTTGAGGTGCTTGTCTGTCTGCATCAGTACAGTATACTCAATATGGGAAGGTGTTAAGGGGCATGGCTTACTGCATCAGTACAGCGTACTAAGTGAGTTAAGGTGTTGAGAGGCGTGTCTTCTCCAAGTACAGCAGTTAAGGTGTTGTACAGAGTTGAGGGCTTGTCTTACTGCGCATGTCTTCTCCATCAGTACAGCATACTAAGTAAGGGCATACTAAGTAAGGAAGGTGTTGAGGGGCATGGCTAAGGTGTTGACTGCACTGCATCAGTACAGTAAGGGAAGGTGTTGAGGTGTGTGTACTACTGCAAGTAAGGGGTAAGGTGTTGAGGGGTGTGTCTTACTGCATCAGTACAGTATACTAAGTAAGGGAGGATGTTGAGGGGTGTGTCTTACTGCATCAGTACATCATACTAAGTAAGGGAGGATGTTGAGGGGTGTGTCTTACTGCATCAGTACAGCATACTAAGTAAGGGGAGGGTATGTTGAGGGGGGGTGTGTCTTCACTGCATACTAATTGAGGGGGAGTACAGTATACTGCATCAGTAAGGGGAAAGAGTTGAGGGGGTGTGTCTTACTGCATCAGTACAGTATGTTAGGTAAGGGGAAGGTGTTGAGGGGTGTGTCCTACTGCATCAGTACAGTATACTAAGTAAGGGGAGGATGTTGAGGGGTGTGTCTTACTGCATCAGTACAACATACTAAGTAAGGGAGGATGTTGAGGGGTGTGTCTTACTGCATCAGTACAACATACTAAGTAAGGGAGGATGTTGAGGGGGTGTCTTACTGCATCAGTACAGTATACTAAGTAAGGGAAAGAGTTGAGGGGTGTGTCTTACTGCATCAGTACAGTATGTTAGGTAAGGGGAAGGTGTTGAGGGGTGTGTCTTACTGCATCAGTACAGTATACTTAGTAAGGGAAGGAGTTGAGGGGTGTGTCTTACTGCATCAGTACATCATACTAAGTAAGGGAGGATGTTGAGGGGTGTGTCTTATTGCATCAGTACATCATTCTAAGTAAGGGAGGATGTTGAGGGGTGTGTCTTACTGCATCAGTACAGCATACTTAGTAACGGAAGGTGTTGAGGGAAGTGTCTTACTGCATCAGTTCAGCATCGTAGGTAAGGGGAATGTGTAGAGGGGTGTGTCTTACTGCATCAGTACAGCATACTTAGTAAGGGAAGGCGTAGAGGGGTGTGTCTTACTGCATCAGTACATCATTCTAAGTAAGGGAGGATGTTGAGGGGTGTGTCTTACTGCATCAGTACAGCATACTTAGTAACAGAAGGTGTTGAGGGAAGTGTTTTACTGCATCAGTACAGCATGGTAGGAAGGGGAATGTGTAGAGGGGTGTGTCTTACTGCATCAGTACAGCATACTAAGTAAGGGAAGGCATAGAGGGGTGTGTCTTACTGCATCAGTACAGCATACTAAGTAAGGGAGGGTGTTGAGGGGTGTTTCTTACTGCATCAGTACAGCATACTAAGTAAGGGAAGGCATAGAGGGGTGTGTCTTACTGCATCAGTACAGCATACTAAGTAAGGGAGGGTGTTGAGGGGCTTGTTAACTAGAGCAGTTCAGCATGGTAGGTAAGGGGAATTTGTTGAGGGGTGTGTCTTACTGCATCAGTTCAGCATACTAAGTAAGGGAAGGCATAGAGGGGTGTGTCTTACTGCATCAGTACAGCATACTAAGTAAGGTAAGGTTTTGAGGGGCTTGTCTAACTACATCAGTTCAGCATGGTAGGTAAGGGGAAGGTGTTGAGGGGTGTGTCTTACTGCATCAGTATAGCATGGTGGGTAAAGAAAGAGGTGTGGCTTACTACCTCAATGCAGCATGCCAGGTAAGGGAAAATATTGATGAACAATGCTTACTACAGCATGGAGGGAAGGGGAAGATGTTTAGGGATATTTCCATCCTTTATTGCAGTTGAAAATGCCTTGGTACAAGAATGATCTGTCAAGAAAATAGTTTTGAGGGACCTTGAATCAATGTGGAGGGAAAGAGTTCAGTTAATGTGGATATCGACAGAATTAAGGTGCACTTAAGTAGGTGCAGATTAGGGGATGTTGGGAAGCAGCTTAGAAGGCACATAAGGTTTCAGCAGGTTCAGAGTGGGCATTTGAATTATCAATGAACGTGCTTAGATTCACATGAATATTGACGGGAGCTCAAAAGGCATATGGAATGTCCCTATTCAGTGGGCATTGATTGCAGGATGCTGAGTACATTGAAATTAACAGCATGTGTTTATGTTTTACCTGAAGCTCTTATATTGGTGTGTAGTAATATCATTATACTTAAATGTTTACCACGATCTCTGTGACTGTTATTAATGTTTTGTCGCTCTGCATGATATAGTTTAGTTTTAACTACCATGAAATGTTTCTTCCTTGGCAATCAATTTGTGGTGGACATTTCGTCAGTAATTTTATAACTTTGAACAAATTATTATTTTCATGTATGTTAGTGATTTCCTAACCTAGAGATATTATATTTTACAGATTTATGTTTTGTGTATTTTCATATATTAGATTATTCGCTGCCTTATACATACATAGTCATTGTATTTTCTGCAGAGAAAGCAACTTTTTCTAATGTCTACATTTTCATACATGTTGTCCGAAATGAACTGCTCAATATGAACCGTACAACATCCCTCTGATTCTTGGGATGTCAGTGTTGCCTGTCTGTAGATACTGAGTAACTGAAGACACTGGTCTGGTGGCAGGATGAGATCAGGATAACCCATATCAGCAGCAGAATACAACATGCAGTCCACGTATCGCTTGGGAGGGACTTGGAGCAGTTTCGTATTTATCGATTCAATCAGTAGAAATGAGAATGAATCAACTCTGCATGTTGTAAGACAGACAGAAGTTTATTTTTTCAAATTTCAGCAGGACTCTTATCTTGTTTGTTTTGTGAACAGATTATGTAACGTAAATAGTTGTATTTGACATGCAGAGATAGCACTCACTAACACTAGCTGACAGAGGGTATTGGAGGGGAGGTGAAATTGGGTTTAACGTCGTGCTTGAGAATATTTCGCTCATATGGCAACGTGCATGCGTGTGTATGTGTATGTGTGGCTGCTTGTACTAGCCCAGACTTAGGCTGGTTTTATCGTGCTAGCCCACTGAGATACCACGCCGCAGTGAAGCATGAATACCCCACTCAGACACATTATACTGACTCCGAGCCGACCAGTCCTTGTTGTACCCATTATTGCCGAGCGCCAGTCAGGGACCAACAAGTACCATATTTTAACGTCTTTTGGTATGACGCTGTCGGGGATCGATCCCGCGACCGTCCGCTCTCCGGGCGGAAGCTCTAACCACTACACCCATAGGCGGTCCAGGGTATTGCAACACACAGGTGTCCATACCAAAGTAGGCCCTCTGTACCTGAGGCAGAATACCGGTGCATGCAGTCAACAATGCTGTATCATAGGATGGCTATATGTCTTCCTTGACTTGGGAGAGTGTCACTGCATACACCCAGCTACTATCAACACCTGGGTACTGCCAGATGATCAGCGCCACACACAGTTCACAGACCTTCACCTCCTGGCTTCTTCACCAGTCTGGAATTATACAGCAGTTTTCTTTCCACTTATTAAACACAAACTCTAACAATTTCTATTGTGTACAAATCAGGGTTCATGAGTGTGCCAATATCTGTTCTGCCCCCCACAGAAGTCTCTCTGTTATCTGCTTGGCTGTCTGTATCCATGCTGAAGTTTGTCTTTGTTGCCCTTGATGTCCATACTGGAGGCAGTTAGTTACCAGTCTTCAGAGGCCAGGTTACCTACATCTACGTGTTGGATCACTAATGCTGCATGCCATCAACCTGTTCTTGACACTTTGTGTAGTTGTTGTTGTTGAAGTTACTGAACATGAGCCACTGTGGACCACTGTCGGGGGGGCAGTGTCCAGCCAATAATACTTATATCTGAGGTTGTGAGGGTACCTCATGTTGGCAGCAGAACTACTCGTACCTTGTCAAGCAGCTCGTCACCATCCACCTGGAGTAGTATCACAGTAGGGATGATACTTGCGTCGCGACAACCACCACTGATGCAAGATGTCTGTAGCATTGAATTCACAATTCATATTTTTAAAAGCAAACTTTCAGATTCTAAAAGTTGTCCTTGGAGGGAGAAATCATCTGAAACTCTTGTGGTGATCGTCTTATTTGCCAAAGATAAAATTCAGTCTATTTTGCAAACAGAAGCACTACCTCAAGAAGGTCAATAGCCTGAAGCCATTGCTCTGACAGCTGACACCCAGTGACATGAATGTTGTTATGTCACACTGGCTTACCATCGTTCACCTAACAACAGTTTCCACAGACTTTGATGTGTTTTTCGATTAGGACATCGATCCAATGAGAAGCTTACTCTGTATGAAAATAGTAGGATTTTTTAGTGAGTTGTACAATTCCTCTTCTGTGAGAGGAATCCTGAATATATATATTATTGGATAAAATGCTGGATCACATGAATCGAATGGAAAATCAACGGTCTGTATTTGTCTGTGTACGACATGGGTGAGCAACGGTCACCATGAGGCCAATCACTGACCAGTGGCATCATAGTTCAGTCAGTTTAGATCAAATGTACACAGATCGATCACATCTTTGCCGTATAGGTAACTGTTTCTGTCCCCTAATGGTGTTGTTTCCTCTTCCAACGGTTTGTTGTGTGTTACTTCTATCACGACCAAATTATCCCATCACCAGTTTGCCTTTCGAAATTTCAAACCATCCCTATAGTCTGTTTGCAGTGAAAATGTACTGATGAATTTCACTTTAAACAAGAAAGTAAATCGAATAAAGTGAAATTAAGATTGTGAATCCTCATAATTTTACCTTGCCAACTGAATATTTAAATATCAGAATTTTATTAAACTTAGGATAAAGTTTTTAACAAACTATCATAGTTTCAAATAGTTATTATTGGTTTGTATTACAAGGGTGTATGCACATTAAATGAAACACTGAGAACAGGTAGGGTTGGTCTAAGTTAACACTCATCACGTACCGCATGTGCATTTGTTTCAGTGTTCCAACTACTGCGCTTACCCCCTTGTAATACAAACCAGTAATAGCCATTTGAATCTATGATCATTTGTTAAAGAACGTTTATCCTAAGATGAATAAAGTTCTGAGATTCAAATGTTCAATTGGCAAGGTAAAAAATTATGATATTCAAACGATCAATTGGCGCAATCTTAATTTCACTTTATTTGATTTACTTTCTTGTTTAAAGTGAAATTCATCGGTACGTTTTCACTGCAAACAGACTATAATCTGATCATGCCCATTAATTGCCCTTTGCAAGCTGATGTCATGTATTGTTGACATGATGACTACAGTTGCTCACAACAGTTTCCTATAATCCTTCCGCAGAAATGCAGCAGTGGCTTGTAAGACATACTTTCTGTATGCAGTTTCCTCTAATATGGAACATTCATCCTGGGATCCGTTCCAAAAAGCTGTTGTAGCGTTGCGACTATCGTAACTAATGTGCTTTAATGTAGACTTACAAGAGTTGTTGCGAAGAGCGTTTTGTGAAACGGGACCCTGGAATGCATGCAAGTATCACTGTGCCTCTCATGCGATCCTGGGGTTGGTGGGGTTGCCTAGTGGTTAAAGAGCTCGCTAGTCACGCCTAAGACCGAATTCGATTCCCTGCATGGGTACAATGTGTGAAGCCCATTTCTGGTGTCCCCAGCCGTGATGTTGCTGGAATGTTGCTAAAACCGTCTTTACTCACTCATGTGATCCTGAACTTTCCAAAAGTATATATATATATGAAACAAGTACACCGTCACCCAGTACACTTGTACAAAGACTCCCACCTCTATGTTCTCAGCTAGTTATTTAACAAACGTTCTGTAAGATACTGAAGACAGTGGTGGTGATGATGATGATGATGATGATGATACTCCAGGTGCAACACATCAAGTTGTTTTTTTATGCAGCATGTCCTCAAATTATTTTGAGTTTTGTCCATATTGTTGATGTAACTGTTTCCATACAAAGGGTTTTGCAATGTTTGGTGAGGATGATCCGTGAAACCTATTTATTTAAGTCAAAATACTTCATGCAGCATATGATCTCAGAGCCATCAATTTGATAAATATGTGTCATTGTCATTTTCAACGAGATTTTTAATATCAAATGTGAATTGTATGCAAATTGTGTGAAAGTTCACTGTATAAAGTGTTGCTGTTTTTTCATAACTGTTTCAGAGTAAATATTGATGCAGGGACATATTGACGTTGATGTTGTGATTTGTTGTGTGATAAATGATGCAGCGTTTCAGGGCACTAGACTCCCATGTTGTTTCCAGTCATCAGGCATGTGACATGCTACATTATTGCTGACTGGGCACTTACTCCAGGCTGTGCAAATGGGGATTTTTTCTGGGATGTTTTACTACAAAAATACATGTACACAATGCATGTGTCAAATAACAGTTAAAGTTGTTGCTTTGATTGAAGACGTTTTATGCATGTTGTTAATGAAACACAAAGAAGTATAATGGCAATAGTTTGTTGGATATGTTGTGTATGCTTTAAGCTCAGTATTTTTGTGTTCAAAACCCTCACTACCTGAATTTGATCTTCATTCAGTAAGTAGGGATATTTACGTAATATAGAGTAGTTGAGGGTAATAAGATAACTGTTGTTGGAATAGAAGCAGGACACAGTGGTGTCGGGCCATAGTATTTCATAAAATATTATCAGGCAGAGATGCCAACCCAAAACATTGCAAATAGTGGTTTCAAGGATCAACTAAATTTATTTAGTCAACTAAATACTTAAAATCATGATGGATTCTGAGAAAGATAATATGACACTAATCAAGAGTAAAGCTTTAATTTCACATACCTCCAACAGCAGATTTCCAAGTTATCAGTATTACATTTCTTCTTGTCGTCTCTTTTTGGTGAAAATGTATTTGATCGACGAAAAATTGTTTTTGTCTATATATCCGAATTTAATGAATTTTCTTCAAATTTCATAGAATTTCTAGTGCAATCATATTGGCATAGTTTGAGGCTAACATTCATAGCAACTATGATACAACCGTAGAGGTTGGCATCTCTGATCAGGGTATGTAATATTAACTTTTGACTTTTTATTAACTGAGAAAATATCAGACCCATGTCATATTACATATTATAAATATATATTCTAGAAGTAGATTCCATAGGCTATGCGTCAAGTAAAGTGATGGCATCCTGGAAAGCCAGGTTATGTATCTGGCAAGGCATGACACTGTATGGCATCTGCAAATACTGAAGCACTTACGTAGAATTCTCTGGTTCTTAAGATGGTGGACCAATGTAAATGGCTTCACAACAGAAGGGAGATAACTCTTCATTTCATCCTCACACTTTAGAGGGAAACAACATACCAACTTTGAGCTGCTTTTTAACACTGCACCTTTGGGCTCCTTACCTGAATTGTTTTACTAGCAAATGCAACAGAGTATGTGAAACAGAAAGGAGATGGTTTGATTGTGTATATGTTTATGTCCATACATCTGTCCTCATTCAGATACATCACAATGATAGTTTCCTTTTTTGATATCTCTCTGGTCTAGCCACTTTCAATTCCTTAAATGTGTCTGCATTTGTGCGTGACTCAAACCTGTTGCAATTTTGATTCCGTGCAGAAAAAGCCGATCTATATTTCAATATTGCTGTTTCCTTAAAAAGTACTTTGGATTTTTGGCTACAGGACTTAGAACTGTATTTTGTTTTAAGTGAAATTCTTGACAGATTGTGGATGTCACCTACTTTAATGGCAGCTTGTTTTCATGCAGGTTACAGTGTTGTTGTTGCAGGTTGGTACAGTGTTGTGCCAGTAGTGAGTGGAGCAAGCAGCCACACATGCATGACAGGCATTCCAGGATTTCTAGGCCAACACAGACTGTAAGAAACTCGTCTAAATTAAGTTTATATTATATTAAGCTTATATGACAACATATTCTACTTTTATGATACTGATGTAGATAGTCGTTATGTCTTATTCTAAAAGTTCATGAAATTGTTGATCTTTCTTATCAATTCACAATTCAGTTTTAATCAGTTGCTCGAACTTATTTTTAACATGTTATGTTAATTGTTATGAAAGTACACAATATGAGAATTACATAAGATAAATGCAGGATGTTTTATTGCTTGCCGCTGAAGTATTTGAATATGGAGCCTGTTCAGACTAACCATCATGCTAGTTGTTACATCGGACAGGCTTAATAACAATAGCATTACAGATGTAGAGTGTATTTGTTCTGTGATGGAGAAATATTAAAATGTCTGTTCATATAATGGCTGTTGTTGTTTGTTCAATTTGGGCTGACAAGGATACTCAACACGTTTGTCCAGTGCCTATTCAGCAAGCTTTAATTTTTTTCTGAATTTGACTACTTCTACACTCTGTTCTTGAAACCACACAGCGTTTGGACAACCGAGGATATCATAAACGGGTCATGTCAGAGGTTAATGCCCAAGGCAAATGTCATAGACTGAAGAAACCTTTTGAGGATAAATGGAAATATATATTCATGTTTTCGGATATTTTCTCATTCCAAGTAAAACATGAACAATATTTTGAATGGACTGTGTAACATGACGATGTGGCAGGTACTCGGCTGGCCATGAGGAAGCCCCAGGGTCGACGGACTTCAAATGACTGAGGCATTTGTATTGTAATTTGTCTTTAATAAACACAAGATGGCAATTGTTTCTAACTCATCCTTTAGAGAAAAAACATAGGTTTTCTCTTCCAGTTGCGTCTGCTGGCCAAAGCCAGTTATTATGCATACAGCCCAATGGTTATCAGCTTTGATGTGCAACTCTAATGTTTTGGGTCGGGAATAGACGTGCTTCTGGCATGACGTCGCTCTCGGAAATAGCCTCATGCATGATGGAGAAACAGCAAGAACAATTGACTGCTGCCTTTCTAAAGACGTCATGAATTAACCTTTCTCCAAACCCAGTGCTTACAAGTGACTTATTTAGATACAGGCAGAGGATCTTTGGTTTCAAACCTCTACTGCCCAACCTGAGGAAACCTGTCACATTTGCCTCGAGTCCTGGCAACAAATACTCCCGACAGGTGAGATATTTCCATATTACAGCTATATCATCATTTGGGAACACTAGGAATGGGCTTCACACAAAATCTTGTCTCTTGTCAAAGTTGTTCAGCTAACATAATATAATAGAACTTCAACTTATGTATGATGCATAACAGATATGATTTATTATAGCATTGACTAAGGTTACATAATCAACAACACAAAATTAGCAGCTGAGTTAATTTTGAAGATCCTTGCTACTGCTGCATATATAACAAACACTGAATTGCATCAATAATGTGTTTATTCTTCAAACTGTAACAGACAGAATTAGAAAAAACTTACTCAAATTTATTTAACATAATTAGCATTAAAATGAAGCCACAACAGGAAATCGGAATCCTCAACATGGTTGTAACTGAACTCTTCCTATAGTGGTTGATCATAGTGCTGCATGTCTGCACTGTCATACAACCAGCTTAAGTGTTGCTGAAACCAGTCTGTTATTATGTTAATGTAAATGGATGTCAATCATCGGACTGTCAAACATTCTGTTTTCCCATTAGGATTATCCTTTAACAAATGAAACTTACTCGCAAATTACTCATGTCATTTCTTTGCAAAAGACTCACTGCATAAAACTATGTTTTGATATCAACTTCAACATATTGCCATTGTAGTAATATATATTTACAATTTTGTCAATTTGCATAAAACAGACTAGAACAATTGGGTCAACTACCACAATGCAAACTTTCAAACTGTTTTCAATAAAACCTACATTCTATGAAGCTTCAATCAATATTCAAAACCTTTGGCATTCACAACATAATCAATTCTCGTAGTCATTTGGCTTAACATTAATGACACAATGATAGCCGGCACGCTAAAGTGTTCTTCATCTGAAGTATAAAGTTTGGCTTTGTATGATGGAGAAGCACAGGTCTGGAAGCATGTTGCAGTGTTCATTCATAACTTGGACATACACAATGATATATTAGAGGGGAAAAGAAACTGCTTATTTCACATATTACTGAAACATTGATATACATACTTTTGCTTATTTCACATCCCAGTAGTCTGAAGGGTAAGGAAATATAATCCCAATCTAACCTACGTTTTTCACCCCAAAACATATGAAGGCACACAGCACATCAAAATGAACACTTACTTTCAGTCGTTAATACATTCAGGTCTGTTTCTGCAAGCTTACTTATGAGAAGACACATAACCTCTGATGGATGGGAGGTAAAAGTTCCTCTACATCATCCCAATGTCTGGAATGAGTAGCTTGTGGTTTTTATTTCATCAATATCTGTGGATCATACAAGTACTGGAAACCACAGTGGTACAAAATAACTCTCATATCACTGAAACCATAACCTCTCCTCAAATCTGCTTTATGAAAGATGTTTATATCACAACAATCTCACAGCTGAAACACTTGTGGTCATTTGGAGATTGTCATCCTATAAAAAGTTTCAGTTTCATTTAGGTGATTAGCACAATGTGGAGTTTCACATTTTGAAATATGAAAACGGCTCTCTTCATTTGAATGTGTGCAATCAAGCAAGTAACAAATCAATCTCCCATAATAGTAGTCACAAAAGCTTTTCTTCTTGAGACAGCTGAACATAAACAATTTTCTCTATCCTGTGCATCCTCAATTATCAAGTGAACTATGTTTAAACTATCATGATATACACCCTGAACACCTTAGATGCTTCCGTCCCAGTCAGTATATCACACTGAAAATAGACATCCAATAATAACTCCACTGTTCTGAATGAAGGAAACATGACAATAAGGCCAGACCAATTTAATTTCTTGTTTTACAGATTTTTGTCCTAAGAAAACCTCAAGGCAGGAGGGAAAAAAGAAAAGAAAAACAAATCATGTATCAAAGTAATATTCCTTTTAAATACTAAAAGTATTTTACTTTTGGCAGTTTATGAAGTGTATATGGGGCAAAAAAAATCCAAAACATTAATTTATGTTAGTTTACATTTATGGGAAATAAACATAAGGATTTTATTTTTTGAGCGGGGAAAATTAATTACATTTTTTTCTTTATTCTTGAAAAAATACGACTGACGGGTCCATAAAACAAGAAATTGGTCTGGCCTAAGCAGCTCATGCAATCTTGTCTGCTGTTTCAAATAGAACTGAGAACATCTTACACTATGACAAATTCCCTCCCACACACCACTTTCTTAACACTCTGAGAAACATTTCCAGCAAAATGATACTTATAATCTTCTGATTAGGACCATTTTTGATAATGTCATCTGTGCGGAATTCCTGTTCAGAAGAGGTATTTTCATGTCATTGTTTTCAAAATCCCAAACAAGAGAAGGTTTGTATTAGATGAGTGATGAAGATGGTGTCATGACTTCTGAAACAAGCTATTGTAGTAAATATGATTAGGATATATATCATAACACAATGGAAATATTGAAGAGGTATCCAGTTTGACCAAGCATGAAATATTGTATAAACAATTGGTAGTCAGCTGGAAAAACTACATAATCACTGCAAAATATCTGTCCGATGCACATGGCTGTAAGTCGTTTGGTTATCACTATATAAACTGGGTTGTGTATGTATGTCCAATACTTCTAGGACAAATGATAATGCCTTTATACGTGGCATTCCACAAGAGTTGTCATTTGTGAGTGTTCCTGGAATAATACATCAATATGGCACAACATTCAATGTTAAGTTTATGGCATCCAGAAGGTTGGCACCACAGCTAAGACAATGCAGTCTAGCACATCTTCCTTGAAAATAAGTCATGATATGGCTGAAATATTGCCGATGTGATGCTAAATATTAACTCACTCTTTAAAGATATCATCTTCTGATCTTGTGTACCTGTAATACTGTTTCCTATTCCACACTATGAGATTATTACTGAGTGAACATTTGTCCACTGCGCCAGAATGCCTGAATGTGGCCTGCAGTGCCGTCTTCAGCTGTAGGAACCACACACACTCATACAGCGTACTGCTCAGCAGCCACTGACTGCCAGTAATACAGGGCCATATAGGGATTCTAGACAGTCTACTGTTTCAGCAACAAATTACTGTTGAAATTGAATACAAGTGAAGACAATACTGAGTATTTTCATAGCAAGCCATCAGGTAAGATCAACAGCATTAGACTTGTTGGTAAAATGACTTACTGATGATGAGCTTACATCAACAAGCTGACACATGTAAGTAGGGTGCCTCCCATGTAAGACAGAAGCCATTTATAAGAATCAAAGAACAGCGATATTTCAGCTTAGACAGGAAAAAAGGTAAAAGTATTTAATGAGACTGAAGCTTGTCATTGAAGGAAAGGGAGACAACCAACAAAATTATTGCACTGATTATTTTGCACGAGCGATAGAATATATTATTTATAACATACAGCCAGCAAACTTACAAGCGATCTATGCCACCAGAAAATTCATGCAGAAATTGATTTATGTGAACGCCTATCTGGCATGACAACGTTCACCACTTGCCCAAATAAATGTCATCAACAGAACAGCGTTCAACACTTGCCCTGATGAATAACACCAACAGAACAACATTTAACACTTGCCCTGATGAATGCCATCAACAGAACAATGTTCAACACTTGCCCTGATGAATGCCATCAACAGAACGTTCAATACTTGCCCTGATGAATGCCATCAACAGAACAACGTTCAACACTTGCCCTGATGAATACCATCAACACTTGCCCTGATGAATACCATCAACACTTGCCCTGATGAATGCCATCAACAGAACAACGTTCAACACTTGCCCTGATGAATGCCATCAACAGAACAACGTTCAACACTTGCCCTGATGAATGCCATCAACAGAATGTTCAATACTTGCCCTGATGAATGCCATCAACAGAACAACGTTCAACACTTGCCCTGATGAATGCCATCAACAGAACGTTCAATACTTGCCCTGATGAATGCCATCAACTGAACAACGTTCAATACTTGCCCTGATGAATGCCATCAACAGAACAACGTTCAACACTTGCCCTGATGAATTTTATCAACAGAACAATCAACAGTCACTGTATGTTACAGCCACTGCCAATCCACAATCAATGTAGGTACATGTGTTCTTACACAATATTGGTATATACAGAATGTGTTTTGTATAAATATACATCAATCTGTACAGGCAGACGAAAGAGAGTTGCAATTTTACTTCCAGTTCAGTTGGATATCTATTTTGCAACCCAAAAATTACAATCTTTTAACATATGTACAATGAATCAAAATATTTTAATATGAGCCAAATTTAGAAAATTTATTTTTTAACAACCATTCACTCAAACATTTTGGTAGGGGAAAATTAATAGATAGATCTATCTGAATGGACAAATTCACCAAAATGTAATGATACCAATCTCAA
The DNA here is from genome assembly GCF_003918875.1 of Haliotis rubra. NCBI lineage: Eukaryota > Metazoa > Mollusca > Gastropoda > Lepetellida > Haliotidae > Haliotis > Haliotis rubra. The sequence goes on from NW_025767598.1 coordinate 343,774, forward strand.
AGGTCAAAACACATATTAAAAAATATATGTCACTGAATAATATACAATTTGAAATGTGAATGTTTGAAGCAATAATACCTAAAATACAACATCTCAAAAATAATACTGCAGCAACAAAAACAATAACAAAAGATTTGACTGTGGTGTTTCAAAAGTAAATCCAATAAAACCCCATGAGGATAAAGGAAGTGTCCCAAAATGAATGGTTACAGATTATCACAAGTAAAAGCTTACATAAAAAATAGAAGTGGTCCCTAGACAAGGCATAATTTGACAAACATGACAGAAAATATAGACCTCCAATCCACCAAGAGTTACTGCTTTTTGCTCATTTGTGTTGAAATATGTGAATGTTAATTAGTTTAAAGCAGAAATAGATTTAAGAAAACATCACAGCATAACAATATTGGTCCGCATAGTTTTAGATAAAGGGAGATTACTCTTGTTTCCTTGTAGCTGGAAGTGCACTATGACTTGCCATCCAATTCAAAATGCTTATATATGTTGGTGACATAGGACATGATAGCCTGCCAATCAGGTCTCTCCATGGCAACCATGTCATTGATGTTCTGAAAAAGACGACAGTTCATTAAGCACTTAAAATATGTATGGTTAAAACTTAAACTACCTGACAGTCAAACAAGAAGCAATAGACAATAAACTAACCAGCTCTTCTAAATCAGTTTGACTCATATCACAAATGTTTTGCTAGTGCCAACTTTCACATATTGTTTTCCCAGTTACAAAATATACAGCTAACATGCAAAAACTACACCAGCATTGTAACTGATTAAGTGAGTTTGAATATTCAATTACTACAATACAGCCAGGTTCTTCTCTTACCAGATTTGTTGGTATGTCCACACATTCTGCAGCTTCAAATGCCAGTTTAAAATTACGGCGCTACAAAGGACAAAAAAAAGGGAGAAAGTTACAAATTAAACATGCTCTTAAAACAGTCATTACTGACTCGCTTTCATAACCAAACAGCATATGTATTGAATGTTGCTAAATAACCATTTCATATTCAGATGCAGCAAACATTTTGTGTTGGTGACATATCTGGCTATTTCTGTTTCCAGAGAGAGACGTAAAGCAGACAAGGAAAAAAACAGGCAGGGCCCTGTTTCACAGAGCTATTGTATTGCTAAGACTGTCGTACCTCCTGTACTGTAACACAGACTTATGACAGTTGTAGAGATACGATAGCTTTCTGGATTGATTGTAAATGTCTTTTAAACAAAATTCAACAGCATCAAGTTACCCTGATCTGTCTGTTGTTTGTTGAGTTAGTCTGGAAACTGATCAATTTTGGACCCCACAGAATCCTATCGTTGTTATTCACTTTCTGTTATCAGTATATGAATCTTATGATATTACTTTTGTTATTAGTATAAGATACTATTCGCAATGTTTTGGGTATTTTTGTAGTTGATTTTTAACATGATTCAGATTGTCTGATAGATTGAGATAAAACAAATTGGAAATTTTAATATAAATTGTATATTTATATACTTATCCTATCTCACGACTTGCACCTCTCTCTCTTGCTTCAACTTTTAGTGGAACGACTGTAAACCTTTTCCATAGGCATCCTTGTCCATTCGCCGTGCACTCCATGCTGCTCTCCTTAATTGGCTTCCTAGTTCCTAATAAAGCTTGCAGCATGCTCCACTAATTGCCCACGTGACTACCTTGAATGATCATTCTCATCTTGGAGCCAACGTTGTAATCTGAGTAGTGGGGAGGCCGGGCGGGCATCCATCGCATGAGATAGGATAAGTATATAAATATACAATTTATATTAAAATTTCCAAATTTTAAACTTATCCTATCTCATGACTTGCACTTATCCCACGTTTGGACGGCGGGCCGCAGATTACCCTTCTGTCTGGACAGTGCGAACAGCTGGTCTTGGAGCTGTGTGGACTGATGGCAACCGTAGATAGCGATGTATAAGGGAGGCCTGTTACGCATGGACACTATGCTTGTAGTGGGTTCTCCGGAACCCCTTGGCTTACTAAGCAGAACGACTCCCAGGGAGATGGGTGCTCCTGAGCGATGTGGTGTTCGGCCGCAACCTTGTACAAGACGAGGGACGCAACTCGGCAAGTAAGCCTCGCCTTGCCACGATTTACAAGGTAGCCTGTAATTAAAGTTCTGCGACTAGAATCGGGCCAGCCCCTGCTTCAAGAAGGCCCCCCAGACACTGACCGAGGCGGGTGAAAGAGAAACACAACTCGGCATCTCCAAGGTTTAACGTTCAGTTCCAGGCAGCATCAAATGGACCCTCACTCCTTTGCCTAAGCTTAGTCAAAGGATGTGCCCGGCAACTTTGGAGGCAGAACGCAACGAAAACCACTGGAATTCGGGAGTGCCACACTTCACTGACGTAATTGCTCCATGGAGTAGAGGTCAGTAAGCGTGAATGTCGAATGAACACCTCTGCATCGTCATACTGATTGTGCCTCAGCTCCGTAGGGCCATGCTAGGTGGCCGTATTCCGATGCCTTGGTATGGAGGCCAAGTGAAGTAGTTCTTAAACCCATATAATGAGAACAAAAGGTTGAGATCCAGTTCAACTGTTATTCAGTATATACAAGGAAGTAGTAACGCGAATGCGGAACCGTCCCTCATCTGCGTTGTTGGGCCGATGTAAGCTGCTGAGCCAGTACAAGAGGTCCGAACTGGTGTAGTCCGTGGACATCCGTGACAGACAGGTCTCGCAGGTAATGTGAAGAGAAGACTGTATCAGAACGCCAGAAGCAACCTTCCATGATAGCGGTCAAGGAGCAGTTGCTATGGAGGGCCATCGTCAAGGCTAGTGCACGAGTCTCATGAGGATTGGAAGCGGCTGGAGCAGGCAACCCTGCAAAGGTGTAGGCTCGCAGGATCGTGGCACACATCCAGAAGGCCAATGTGGTCCGGGAAACCTCAGTTCTTGAAGCAATCGACAAGGGTATGAAGAGGCGCTTCCGTAGCCGTCGACGATGCTTGGAGGCAGCATGGTAAACGTGTAGAGCCCTAACAGGGCAGAGTGTCAAATCTTCATTATCATCAGGCCCAAGAATGGTGGACAACGGGGGAATGGTAAACATCCGGTCCAGTTGCCCTGGCAGTTGGTTTTTTGCAATGAAGTCCCAGCGGAGACCTAGGAAAGCCTTGCCATGCTTCTTCCGCTCGAACTGCACCTGATTGACATCAAGCCCATGCAGTTCAGATATATGAGTAGCGGTAGCCAAAGCTACCAGGAAGAATGTCTTGAATGTCACTTGTTCGAAGTTCTTGTCTTCTAAAGGTTCATAATCTGTAGAAATCATATGACGAAGGACGACTGACAGATCCCAGGCCGGAGGTCTGAACTTCCTGGACTGGTCAGAGAGTCTATAGGAGCGTAGTAGACTCTGCAACTCGGGAACAGTGGAAATCTCCGTGCCCGTTGGGGTAGCCAAAACCGAGTTAATGGCAGCTAAGTAGGTAGCTAACGTAGTACCCTTGAGTTTCTTAGCAGTGCGGAGATGCTGCAGAAACTCAGCAACAACCTGAGCCGAGGTGGAAGTGGGAGATGCAATTCCCCTAAGCTTGCAATAGTCTTCAAACTTCTTCCACTTGTTGTCGTACAAGGAACAGGTCGAAGTACGATGCGCTGAAGTGATAGTTGTGGCTACTAGGCGAGAGTAGCTCTTAGCTATGAGAGACCTCTGAAGATGCGTCAAACGTGTAGATTGAGGGTCTGAGGTGACCCGTGGCGCAGTTCCGAGTGAGGGTGAAAAAGTAGGTCATCCCGGTTGGGAAGCAGTACTGGGTTTGGCTCTGCCAGGCTTCTTAGGTTGACGAACTAACTTCTCGCTGGCCAGAAGTGTGCGACCAAGAGCAGTAGGATGCTGCTGGTGGCCAATAGTTTCTGCATTACTTTTGGTAGCAGAGCTGGAGGGGGGGAACGTGTAGGCATTGAGACCCTCCCATGATATTGCCAGTGCGTTGAGGTCCCACGCCAAGGAGTCTGGGATTGGTGATACGGAACTTTGGAAGTTGGTTGTTGAACCTTGTGATGAACAGATCTATTTGAGGCCGTGATAATGGGTAGATCATCGACTGAAAGATCTGGGGCAGTAACTTCTACTGTGTCGGGGACGGTCGGTTGGATCGGGACAAGGCATCAGCTATCACATTTTTTACCCCAGGAATGTGTCTGGCTCTGGCTACGATGTTCAGTGAGTCGATGAGATGGAAGAACCTGATCACCCATTGTAGCAGATTTGCCAAGCCTGTCGAGCCTAGATGATTTATATACCAAACCACTGTTGAATTGTCTGATTGGATCAACAGACTGGTTGATTGAAGCTCTGTTGCCCAATGTGAGATGGCTTGCATTACCGCCTTGAATTCCAGCTCATTTATATGAAGTACCCGTTCGTCGGATGACCACAGCCTGGCCACTTGGTGGTCGAGGAAGTGAGCTCCCCAACCCATGAGGGATGCATCGACGAATAGGTGATGAGTTGGTGCAAAGGGCATCATAGAGACTCCAGCGCAAACATTCCGTTCGTCAGAGCCACCATTGAATGACTGGATGAAGCGGTTCTGGAAAGCAAATTAGTTCCTTGGGGTTGTCGGCCTGAAGGTACGGGCATAGAAATCGCTGTATCTGCTGAAGTTGGAGCTGGCCTCTGTACGCTAAGGCTTGAGCTGACGTCAGAAGGCCCAGTAGCTCCTGCCACTGTCGTTCTCGGTTCTCGCCTTGAGACAGTGCTGGAGGAATGCATTGCTGAATCTTTATCCACCTGTCGTGAAGTACGAACATCATCCCCTGACGAGTGTCGATCAGTGCTCCGATGAATTGGAGTTTCTGAGTCGGTATTAATTCCGATTTCGCGATGTTCAACAGCCACCCTAACTGCCTGAGCTGCGTGGTGTTGAACTGTAGCTGGCGAAGCAATACGATTGGATCCTGTTGAGCCTGGATGCAATCATCTATGTAGCTTTCGAAGGTGATCCCTTGAAAGTGTAGGAAGCTTGTTATGGGCTTGGTAATTCGGTTAAAAAGCCACGGGGCTGTGGAAATTCCAAATGGTAGGACTTTCCATTGGTAGTGATTCCCGTTGAACACGAAGCGAAGATACTTCCAGTGTTCTGAATGTATCGGAACGTGAAGATAAGCATCCTGAAGATCTAGGCTCATGAGGAAGTCTCCCTTCTTCAGGATGGTGCGTAAAAGGTTGATCGACACCATCCTGAAGTGAGGCGGTGGAAGCAGGAATCAGGCATTGAACAACTTCATATTGAAGATGAGCCGGAGTTTGTTGGAATTTTTCTTTGGAACCAAGAAGATGGGGGAGTAGAATCCTGGAGTGATGGGCGATGGACCTAGGAGCTCTTTCACGAGTTTGTCTAATAGCATACCTATTGTGGATTGCAGAGTCTGAAGCTGGTCCACAGGATATGAGCGATGAGCCAGATGCGACGTCAGAGGTGGACTGCCAATAACGGGTAGCTGATAGCCATGAAGTAGCAGGTTGGTGACGTACGGATCTTTGAGGATGGTCCAATTCGGGACAAAGATCTGCAATCTCTCGCCTACCAGAGTGTTGTAAATCGGAACAACTGGGGGCGGGAGCTCCCAGTCGTGCGATTGTCTCAAGCCGTCACTGCCCGGCGCTGGTTGGGGGGGAAGAGGGAGAGAGAGAGAGAGAGAGGGAGAGCGACGGGAGGAACTACTACGGCCAGATCTGTTTCCTCTGCCACGGCCTTGAGTGGATGGGCCACGAAAAAGATTGCATAAATCCGGATTGGTAGGGGTGAACTGTGCAGTTCGACGCTGTTTTAATGAGTTCTGGAGCTGTGACTTCTGTATCTTTAACAGTTCAATCGAGACTTGAAAGTGGTTTTTTTTATCAACTTTATTAGATACTTCTTGGATGCTACCATTGAAGAGGGAGTCAGTAAACCAAGGCTGGCGAAACAGTTCTGTTTTAAATTGCCCCTCCCATGAAGAGATGATAAGGGGTCCACCTTGGCGAACAGCAAGAGTGTAGCCCAAAAAATGAGACAACTGATCCAGATAATTTGGAACTGGTCCAGAGCTAAAGTCATGCATCCTTGGATGTAAGCGTCTTGATCAGAGTAAGTGTGCTCCAGAGCAGTGTTAACAGCGTCGACTGCTGCAATCACGCAACTAATAGATGGCAACGTCTTTCTCACGGCTGAATCCATGTGAGCCAACTCTCGGTCCTCAATAAGGTAGGGCGAAAGCAGCTCGTTTGCCACACAGGGTTCCAATATCCTCATCAACTGTTGGAGCCGTAGAGATTTTGTTGACATGGACATGAGAGGTAGAAGGATTATATCTGGGAGCAGAGAATCCTTCCTTAATTCGATTTCAGGCTTTTGAAACCATCATTTAGTGTACTGGATAATTTCAGAATACAAGGTCGAGGTGGTAGGGTGATGGTAGACCAATTCCAATTTCTAAGAGTATAAGAGTGATCCAGGTCATCTGCTGAAGTACTCAAGAGATGTTGGAGCTTCTCAACAATCCAAAGGAGTACCTGAGGTGTCTCAACTGCTGCAAAGCTACCCCCAGGGGTAGATAACTCAGAGTGAGCGGGAGATGCAGGCATGGCTATTTGGACTGGATCAATCTCAGGAGGTGGACCAGATGAAGAGCCAGGAGCTACCGAAGCCAGATGGGCTGGAGTAGAAGGCTGTATTTGGTTCCAGGCTGAGGTTATGGCCCTGATCATCATATTTAGATCCGGAGTCACTGTAGAAGTGGGATTGTTATCAGGTTCCCATGACTCAGCAATGATCCTAGAGTGAGTCGAAAGATTCTCAGAGCGTGTAGACGGAACATTGTAAGAGATTGTAAGCCTATTAGTGGTATCAGACCAATGATCACCCGAACGTCTGTCAGAGGAACTGCATCGAGATCTCGACGTGGTAAGTACCGAAGTAGGTTGGTAAGCCGGTGATCTGGATTCCCTAGTATGGCTAGGTGATCCGGTATGATATGAACAACAATACCGGGTCGCTGTAGTTCTAGTTGGTGATCTGGTTCTGAATGGAGCTCTGGTTCGACCATCTGAATAGGATCGGCCATGAGATGTGGATCTGTACTGTGATCCCGATTGGTCAATGGCTCTGTAAGGTAATCTAGATCGTATAGGTGACCTGGGTTGGTAAGATGAACTGGATTTGTAAAGAGATCTGGATCGATTCGATGCACTAACTGGAAACTGTGGTCGTTCTGGATCTGTAAGGTGATCTGGATCGAACAGGTGATCTGGTTTGCAGTTGCGATCTGGCTTGATTTGGTGATCTGGATCAGTTAGGTGATCTATTTTGATGTTGTGATCTGGATCGGTTCGGTGATCTGGATCGGTCTGGCGATCTACTTCGATGTTGTGATCTGGATCGGCTAGGTGATCTGGATCTGTCCGGTGATCTGATTCGAAGTTGTGATCTGGATTGGTGATCTGGATCTGTTAGGTGATCTGGATTTATCAGGTGATGTGGATCGTAGTTGTGCTCTGGATCGTGACTGTGATCTAGATCGGGCTTGTGATGGTGATCTAGATCGTTGTGGTGATCTAGAATCATGTGGCGATCTGGATCGGCGATTAGGTGACGAAACCTGAAGTGTTGATTCATGATGAACGTCCCCCGGCGACACTGTTGTAGCCAGCTCCGTCCGGTTCAATGAACTGTGGGGAGACAGTTGGCTGGTTGAACGCGGTTAGCCAGGCTCCAAACTGAGACAGTCGAGGGGATATCGAGGGGATATGTACCGATGATCTGGATGATGATAGTTTCGATCTAAGGTCCCCTGGTAGTGTAGATCGGACAGGCAACGAAGAATTATCGATCACAACCACTCGCGAGTGATCTGACACTATGGAAGGAGGTAATTGATGCATACGTAATAGGTGCCGAACGTCCTGAGATAAGTAAGAATCTGATGAAGCGTCCATAAAATCCTCTTGAACCACAGACGTCGCTCTCTGTGTGAAAGGTACGATTTTCTGTCGCTGTAACTTGATACGCTTGGCGGAAGTGGGATCAGATTTTGTTGATTTCCTGTCCCTATCCGCGATTCTCCGGGAGCAAACACAAAGGTAGGCCTTAAAATCCTCATCTATTAGTGAATTACACTTGCCACATCGTTTGTTCCAGTTACATTGTCCAATACAGTCACTACAAGACGAGTGAGGGTCCAGGGACGAATAATTCGTCTTGCATTGAGCACACATATTCCTTTTCCTTGACTGATTATCTGTTTTTCCCATGATGTTAGGGTAAAATAATGTCCCTAACATACAGCACGTCCACACAGTCGTGCGACAAGAAAGAAAATGATCATTCAAGGTAGCCACGTGGGCAATTAGTGGAGCATGCTGCAAGCTTTATTAGGAACTAGGAAGCTAATTAAGGAGAGCAGCATGGAGTGCCCGGGTGAATGGACAAGGAGGCCTATGGAAAAAAGTTTACAGTCGTTCCACTGAAAGTCGAAGCAAGAGAGAGAGGTGCAAGTCATTAGATAGGATAAGTTTAAAATTTATAGTATTATAAATGTCATTGTCAGTACTTTAAGGGACTAGAACAGAGAACAAAGAACCTAATCTCGATACATCTGACCATCCATGATGAAGTAACTGACAAAACACAAAGATGTATTACAGAGCACATACTTGGTTACATATGAACCAGTCATCACTGTTTGTTAGACATAGCAAGGTACCTTGTCATCAGAGTTGAGTTCCTGATATGGAATGTGCTCTGGCAGGTAGGAGTGTAACAGGGCACAGAAGGCCAGCCCATCATTCCAGCTGCTGCTGAAGTTGGTGATATCTACATGCTGAAATAGACAAACACAGGCATCAGTGGTGGCAGGAAAACTTAGCCAATAAACATGACAACAGAGTGTGTGATGTCCCTTCATCAAACACTACAATGACTCTACTCACAGTATATGCAACAGTCTTCTGCTGACACCACTTGAGGAGGGCATTGCGCTTTGATCCTCCCATCTGTTTGGCAAGATAGGCCAGAGGGTCCTTGCCAGCATTTTCTTTCCTCTCCGAATCAACACTGAAACAGTTACGTACTTAGTTTAGTGTCACTGTTTAAAGCCCTGATAGGCTGGCCACAAGCATGTCATCAAACATGGCTGGTGTAATGGAGACATAACAAACTAAAACTCAGAAATAAATAAATAGTAAAAGGTATGAAATTAAGCTGACGAGCAATGCCTATCCCAAGTTTTGATTGAATATGATGATTGCTTTTCAAGCTATTGCCCAAAAACAAACTCTGGCCTTATTTCAGACTAAATTGAAAATGTTTTCATGGAAACATACAAAAATTTAGTTCAGAATTTTTTTTAAAAAGCACAAGGCACCAGTTCAGGTGAAGAGAAATGCACATACCAGGTTTTGCTGAAACACACGGAGCGGTTTTCAAATAATGACATGGAATGGGCTGGGAACACCGACATGAGACTTTGAGAGTGGGTTGGGGAAGAGACATAAGCATACCAATATGATGTTGGGAGCTTTAGTAGCTCCAGTAGTTATAATGGTGGGTTAGAAAAGGCCACTAGTCCACAAGTCTGCGATAAGTGTGACCATTGAGTAAAAAATTGTAATATAGTACATTTAATCTAACTTAGTACCTTAGTTGTCATTATGTTGTGTGTGTACTACACACTCCAGGGACAAGTGAGGACCCATCTACCTACATGGAGGACCTCATCACCAGCCTGCTAAATGCAGTACCAACACTGTGTTATCACACCTGCCATGTCACTACTGACAACATGCTCCACCTTCTGCCGACACCATTATGTTGTGCGCAATAACCATTACGAAGTGTGCTTGCAATACAATCTGTATCCCGATACATTACTTCTACTCTATCAGGTGATTTTGTTTCTTTTTGTCGGTGAACGATTTGTTTTTAAATGTCAGAGATCGGCGATATAGAAGGCAGGCACATATATACTTGATGGCACTGTAGATGTCATGCTATTTATACCTAACCAGGAAATACAGGACTCCACATGTCTGTTGAATAGTATCTGTTTTTTACACCAACATAACATGGATGTATCACTGTATCATTGCATGTAGTAACTAATGTAGATCAGACATTTCAAGTAAGGAAAAGTGATGGCAAACTAGCTTTTTTCCAATACTGACTTGCTTTAAGAGATTGGTTTTGGTGTCACAAAATACACATATTCCAAAGACACAGGCACAATGATGCAGGACAAGCCATTACCAAGTACTCTAACTAAAAGATAGCAGGGTCAAAACCATAATGATTATGGAAAAGTCAGAAGACAAAACATGTTAATAATTACGATGTTCAACTCAGTATTCCTGTTGGAGATCCGGGTTAGAATTGGTCTTCAGTAACCCATGCTTGTCGTAAGAGGCAACTAACAGGATCAGGTGGTCAGGCTTGCTGACTTGGTTGACACATGTCATTATCTTACCTCACACATAAATATTAGTACTTCGTGGTAGTAATTCTTTATCTCGAATAACATTGAATCACGATTGATGTACGGAGAGTACTGATGTTTTACGAATGCAAATCGATGGAAGGGAGATAACTCTAAATCTGTTGTTCTTGTCAGCAAAATCTAACGATGGCTACAAAAAGATTTGTACCCATGCTTCAAACAATTCAAAATTAACATTAAGGTGTTCGGTAAGATAAATACGTTGTTCACTGGTCCCTCGCTGCCCATGGGTTGATGTACCCCTCGGGCTCGGGGAACATTAACAAACATTGAGGGTACATCAACCTATGTCCCCCTCGTGACCAGTCAACAACTTATATTGTATCCCAGTTGCGTAGATCGATGTTCATGTTGTTGATCACTGGATTGTCTGGTCCAGACTCGATTATTTACAGACCGCCGCCATATAGCTGAAATATTGCTGAGTGCGGCGTTAAACTAAACTCATTCACTCACTCACTCACTGTAAAATGACCAAAGCTCTGACTTTAAATTGAATGCAATCTGAATCAACATGCTTAATTATCAGGTTGAAGAAATAAAGTGCACATTACGTCTGATTGATCAGTTATCGATAACACTGAATGGATAGGAATTTTAAGTATGTGTCAACAGTTCAATTCCTGGAGGTACCTCATGTGACTCAATCACAGCTGTGACTTTCCTCTCACCTCTACACATGCACAATGTACACATATGTTGGGACCACTTTACCGAATGAATAGTGCAGATAGTTCAGGAAATGTATAACCCCAGAATTTACAAACACACTTCATTATAATGTAGAAAAATTCAAATAATTTCAAGATGTGCCTGACATATTACGTGCATGTATTCCTTTTTATTTGCAAGTAGTAGACCATATTTAGTCTTGTAAATCTTCGCCAACAGTCAACAAATACTCACATCCATAGTCCTTTCTTCCGTTTACATACATACTATCCTTAAAATGGAATACAGCATTGATATTACAACTCATATCTGTGACCTTGTACACAGCTAGTCCTCATACACAAACAGATGAACATCAATCAAAGTCTTATACTCACTTTGCTCCACTGTTTCTACGAGGTGGTCCCCTGTTCTGCAGAATGGAGGAAATAGCTGGCGACACCTTCGTGAACTCTCCCTCTGGACGTCCAAATGCAGGTGGTGTTTTAGGTGCATCACCAGGACTCTTGTCTATGAAATTTAATCCAGAGGCAGAAAGTCTCTGATGAGGAGAGGATTTCTCACTTCCCTTCCGAAAAACTGATCGTAGTGGGAACTCCCCTTGTGGACTCTGTAGTGGCGTCTCAGCCTGTGGTGAGGTGGGAGACTTCAACAGTTCCTGGATAGCACTAAATGAATCATCTGTTGAATTAGAGTTCCTTCTGGAGCCATTAAGGCTCGAGTGAATAGAGGAGCAGCCACTCTTCACTTGATCTTCTATGGACTGGATCAAACTTTTCACAGACAAATTCTGACTGCGAGGATCAAGTTTTTTTCCTTCCCTCAGGGCTGTTAGTTCTCTGTCCACAGTAGACAGCATCTTCCCTTTCAGCTCAGCTGAAGTGAAAATGGATTTTGAAAAAGGAGTACTAGGTTCCTCCTCTAATGTTTTGTGAGCACGGGAAGCATCCAATTCAGATCTTAGAAGTCGGATCTCTGCTTCCAGATGCTTACATTTTTCACGTAAGCAGGCATTTTCAGTTACTACTTTCTCCATCCCTTCTTGAGTCTCAGTACGGAAGTCATTAGCAATGACAACAGCAACCTGTAGATCCTTCTGAAACTGCTTCCACTCCTCAGATTCTTCCTCATGTCTGTTCGTGATTTCATACAGTTGAGCCTCTGCCACGGACTTGACGTCATGGGACCTCTTCAGTTCATCCTTGAGTTCTTGGATCCTTTCAGTAAAGTCTTCTGCTCCTCAAGATACCGTTCACAATCTTGCTCCAGAGTATCAATGTGTTCACGTAACACCTCCATCTGCTGCTGCATGTCTGTCCTTTCCTTTTCCATTTTTGTCAACTTATAGTCAAGATCACTTATGTGAGTCTTAGCATTATTCTTTGCCACTTTGATCTCTTCATCACGAGTGGACATTATTTCCTTAAGTTTCATCACTTCACAATGACTGTGATCCAGAGATTTCTGAATATTGGCAAGCCTCTCTTCAGCACGGTCTTTCTCCTGCCTCACGTTATCTAACAAAGCTTCCATATCAGATTTATCTACTACTTTTCTGAACTGTTCAAGTTCTTGAACTTTAGATTTCTCATTTTCGAGAAGTGTCCTGAGTCGATGAATCTCAATCTCATCATTTTTTCCTTGACTCTTTATCTCCAGCATTCTCTGTTCCTGTGACTCTCGTTCAGCATTCAAGCTGCTGATCTTATCTTCGCCTAGTTGAATCTTGTCACGCATGGCATCAATTACATCCAAGTTTTCCCGATATTCTGTTCTCAATGACTGCATTGCATTTGCAATCTCATTTTGTTTTCGCAGCAATTCCTCTCTTTCTTCTTGAGCACTTTTCAACAAACCCATTAAATGAGCCTCTCTACTTGACTTTTCAGGTAGGTTGCCACTAATCAGAAGACTCTTTAGCTGTTCTACTTGATGCCTTGATGTCTCCAGCTTTTCTGTCTGGGTACACAGGGATTCGAGTAGAACAGATTTCTCATCAGTAAGTCTCTCATTCTCCTCAGTCAGCTCATTGACTGCATCCTGTAGGTCTCCCAGCTCTTGCAGTGTTGCCTGAAGTTCTTCAGTAGTGCAGTAGTTGGTTTCCTCCATGCGAAGAATCCGTTCTGTCAAGCACTGGACTGATATTTCACTCAGCCCATCACTGTCACGACTCTTATTGCTCTGTTTGTCCCAGTTCAGTGGATCTAGAGACAGATCAGAGGGGTGGTCTGGTGTTCCACATAGATCAGCCAAGGAGAAACCTGGTTCTGAAGCAGTCATGGAAGCTGATCTCTCCAGTGATCCCACATGTCCAGGCAGAGCAGCTGCCTTAGCACCATCAGTTGACAAACTATCACAGCTTACACTTGTTGGTAGGTTACACTCAGAATCACCCATGGACTTACATGAGCCAAATGTCTGTTTAAGTAACAACTTTTCTGTATCTGTGATCTGTTCAACTGGAATACCAAGCTCTTTAAGTCTATCTTGCAGATGCTTGTTTTGATTTCGAAGCATCTCTAACTCCTCTTGCACATCCTGTGAAGGAATAATTTCCTTCAGTGCTTTCACCTCATACTTGTATTTCTCAATCTCAGCTTTCCGGCTTTCAGTGAGTTTAGTAAGTTCTGATATCCTAGCTTCAAGATTTTTTTTCTCCTTCTCAAAATTAGCTAACAGTTCTGCATTATATGCCATAACATCTGCTGGAGCAGATGTCCTTTTCCTATTCAACATTTTGTCTTTACTAACATTCTGAGTACTTTGAGCACGTTTCATAGCCAGTGATTTATTACTAACAGGCTGCGGTTTCTGACTTGACGTTCCAGCAGAGGTTTTGTCTATTGATTGTGTGCTTGACGCTTTGCGTATGGTTCCGGCAGCCACTGGAGCTTTACCTGCCTTGGGTTTGGCAAAGTTTGAATTCTTTTCCTTTTCTTTCAGGGCTAGATTTTCCTTGTTTCTTTCTGTAGAAGACCTTGCAGAGTCTGGCTTTGAATTTCCAGATGCTGTCTTGGGTCTACTAGTTTCAGGAGGTAGTGTCAGTTTCTTTTTCGTGCTGCTGAGGTTTTCATGGCTCTTGCTCAGATAGGACTTCCGTGCTAGATTTGAGGACCCCTTCCCCTGACTCTTGGAACTGAGTGAGGTGGAGTCCGACTTGGACTGCTTCATCCCCATCTGTCCTGTTGTGGTGGTGGAGGATGGGGTGGAGCTAGAAGCAGTGCCTGCTTTCGATGCAGAGCCGTTCTTCTCCTGCTTCTTCATCCTGCTGGTGTGGACAACCTGCAACACAGAGCAAGAGAGTAAGTAAATGGTTTGGTCACTTCTATATGTTACAGCCAGCAGGAGCATGTTAGGATCTCACTAATGGTTTGTGCTGAAGTGGAGTGGAGTGGAGCGGAGTGGAGCAGAGAGGAATATGGTTTTACGCCGCTTTTAGCAATATTCCAGCAATATCACTGCAGGGGACACCAGAAATGGGTTTCACATATTGTACCCATGTGGGAAATCGAACATGGGACTTCAGCATGACAAGCAAACACTTTAACCATTAGGCTACTCCACCACCCTGCTAGAGTAGAGATTTGCACTGAAGGGTACCTGATGTCCCCCTGTCACCTTTAGTGATTCACTGATTATGGCAACAAGATAACCAATTTAATACCATTATCATGGTAATATTATACATGTACACATTCTTAAATATCAAAATATTCTTTACCTAATAATCATAACAAAACCTGCTGACATAAGTGATCTTCAAGTGAAATCCTACATATATTAGTCTGTACTATTTCACTGACTTTATTGATTACAAGGGGAAAGAATGTCATGAAAGAACTATCACGAATGCAAAATGTACTAAGAAAACAAGCTCCTCTACATAAACTACATCAAATGAAGAGATAAAATAAAACTATGGTTATGTTTGAATATATCTGTAACTGTAAAAGAAACTTGATTCACATGAAAATGTCAGCCAGATCAGTCTATCTAGAAGCTCCTCCACATATCACTGTACATCTAACATAAAGTAAGTACCCCTGCTACATGATTCATATGGCCACATATATTTATATCACATCTTCTGAAAGACACCATGTAGCAAGAACTTTGCAACTTGTAGAGGACAGAATCACTATTAATTTTCATAAATACATGACTCACACCATGTTCATTTAATTTGTGTACAATGAGTCAATTTAGCTTACGTATCATATTACTTAGGTCTGCATGTAAATATGTCAAATCATGGCCATGTGACATGTAAATGGCAGCCAGCTGAGTCATATCCACAATACATTATCATTATTTCAAGGGAGTGTATGGCCTTGCTTTTCAAAACTGGAAGGCTGTGCCTGACATTCCTTGTGGTAGGGAAACAGCTAAACAAGGCAAGCCCAGCTTTGATGTCTGCAGAAATCACTTTCACTCACACCTTCACTACAATGTACAAGCTGTTCCACACTCACCTGGCAGACATTTCGGTCACTGAAAACACGCACAAACTTACTATGAAAACAGTTCATTACTGCACATATAAAAGCATATTAACAGGCATATGCATCCACTTATATCCAAATAGTGATGAACTGCTGTAGCTCACCTGGGACATGTTCATTCACATTCGACAGGTCAACTCAGTTTAAACATGTGCTCAATCAATGATATTATTAGACATAAAATAGAAAAGATGTGTTATTTTTTTCAGGAATTATCAGTTTCCTGAATTTGCAGTATAAGGTGGCTTCTTTTACTACAATCTAATGAAAATTCCAGAAACTGAGGTAGGCTCTCACAGGGGCTTATATTCAGAAGTATGTCTTGGCCATATATAGAATAATTCACAATTAAAGCAAAGGCAGAAATAAAACTTCAACACTCACAAACTTGAAAATAGATAACATCTTAGGATACTACCCAAACATATTGAAGGTGTACCAACTCTGACAATGCCTTCAACATCACACACACTGACTTGAGCTACAGGGCTAATGATCTAGAATACAAGACGGCCTAATGATATACAGGGGATGTATGACTAGTAGATAATGCCATAAACATGAAGTAAGTATCATTATGTGTAAATAGGTGTCAGAAAAGCACTGCTTCAAATTAAACACAATTCCATCATTGAGTATGTATAGAGATTTATTTAGAGTTGTATTGAGTGAGTGAATATGATTTTATGCTGCTTTTAGCAATATTCCATCAATATCATGGTGGGGGACACCAGAAATGGGGTTCACACATTGTACCCATGATGAACCCGGGTCTTCAGCGTGAAGAGCGAACACTTTAACCACTAGGTTACCCCATCGCCCTATTTTAGAATTGTAGAGTAAGCATACAGAGTATGCAAAGTATTGTGAGATCAGTAAGAAAACATGCAAAGTTGTGAGAGGTGCATATTGAGACATGCAAAGTACTATGCGGTAGGGTGAAGCAAGGATGGGAATATATGTACAGTTATGTGATGCAAGGACGGGGATATATGTACAGTATTGTGGTGCAAGGATGGGAATATATGTACAGCATTGTGATGCAAGGATGGGGATATATGTGCAGTATTTTGATGCAAGGATGGGAATATATGTACAGTATTGTGATGCAAGGATGGGGATATATGTACAATATTGTGATGCAAGGATGGGGATATATGTACAGTATTGTAATGCAAGGATGGGGATATATGTACAGCATTGTGATGCAAGGATGGGGATATATGTGCAGTATTTTGATGCAAGGATGGGAATATATGTACAATATTGTGATGCAAGGATGGGGATATATGTACAGTATTGTGATGCAAGGATTGAGATTTTTGTACAGTATTGTGATGCAAGGATGGGAATATACGTACAGTATTGTGATGCAAGGATGGGGATATATGTACAGCATTGTGATGCAAGGATGGGAATATATGTACAGTATTGTGATGCAAGGATGGGGATATATGTACAATATTGTGATGCAAGGATGGGGATATATGTACAGTATTGTGATGCAAGGATGGGGATATATGTACAGCATTGTGATGCAAGGATGGGGATATATGTGCAGTATTTTGATGCAAGGATGGGAATATATGTACAATATTGTGATGCAAGGATGGGGATATATGTACAGTATTGTGATGCAAGGATTGAGATATATGTACAGTATTGTGATGCAAGGATGGGAATATATGTACAGTATTGTGATGCAAGGATGGGGATATATGTACAGCATTGTGATGCAAGGATGGGAATATATGTACAGTATTGTGATGCAAGGATGGGGATATATGTACAGTATTGTGATGCAAGGATGCAGTATTGTGATGCAAGGATGGGAATATATGTACAGTATTGTGATGCAAGGATTGAGATATATGTACAGTATTGTGATGCAAGGATGGGGATATATGTACAGTATTGTGATGCAAGGATGGGAATATATGTACAGTATTGTGATGCAAGGATGGGGATATATGTACAGTATTGTGATGCAAGGATGGGGATATATGTACAGTATTGTGATGCAAGGATGGAGATATATGTACAGTATTGTGATGCAAGGATGGAGATATATGTACAGTATTGTGATGCAAGGATGGGGATATATGTACAGTATTGTGATGCAAGGATGGGGATATATGTACAGCATTGTGATGCAAGGATGGGGATATATGTACAGTATTGTGATGCAAGGATGGAGATATATATGTATTGTGATGCAAGGATGGGAATATATGACAGTATTGTGATGCAAGGATGGGAATATATGTACAGTATTGTGATGCAAGGATTGAGATATATGTACAGTATTGTGATGCAAGGATGGGGATATATGTACAGCATTGTGATGCAAGGATGGGAATATATGTACAGTATTGTGATGCAAAGATGGAGATATATGTACAGTATTGTGATGCAAGGATGGAGATATGTGTACAGTATTGTGATGCAAGGATGGAGATATATGTACAATATTGTGATGCAAGGATGGGAATATATGTACAGTATTGTGATGCAAGGATGGGAATATATGTACAGTATTGTGATGCAAGGATGGGAATATATGTACAGTATTGTGATGCAAGGATGGGGGTATATGTACAGTATTCCTAGGTAAGGATGGGGATATATGTACAGTATTCCAAGGAAAGGATGGGGATATATGTACAGTATTCCAAGGAAAGGATGGGGATATATGTACAGTATTCCAAGGTAAGGATGGGGATATATGTACAGTATTCCAAGGTAAGGATGGGGATATATGTAAAGCATTCCAAGGAAAGGATGGGGATATATGTACAGTATTCCAAGGAAAGGATGGGGATATATGTACAGTATTCCAAGATAAGGATGGGGATATATGTACAGTATTCCAAGGAAAGGATGGGGATATATGTACAGTATTCCAAGATAAGGATGGGGATATATGTACAGTATTCCAAGGAAAGGATGGGAATATATGTACAGTATTCCAAGGTAAGGATGGGGATATATGTACAGTATTCCAAGGAAAGGATGGGGATATATGTACAGTATTCCAAGGTAAGGTTCGGGATATATGTACAGTATTCCAAGGTAAGGATGGGGATATATGTACAGTATTCCAAGATAAGGATGGGGATATATGTACAGTATTCCAAGGAAAGGATGGGGATATATGTACAGTATTCCAAGACAAGGATGGGGATATATGTACAGTATTCCAGGATGGATGGGGATATATGTACAGTATTCCAAGGAAAGGATGGGGATATATGTACAGTATTCCAAGTGGGGATATATGTACAGTATTCCAAGGTAAGGATGGGGATATATGTACAGTATTCCAAGGAAAGGATGGGGATATATGTACAGTATTCCAAGGAAAGGATGGGGATATATGTACAGTATTCCAAGGTAAGGATGGGGATATATGTACAGTATTCCAAGGTAAGGATGGGGATATATGTACAGTATTCCAAGGTAAGGTTCGGGATATATGTACAGTATTCCAAGGTAAGGATGGGGATATATGTACAGTATTCCAAGATAAGGATGGGGATATATGTACAGTATTCCAAGGAAAGGATGGGGATATATGTACAGTATTCCAAGATAAGGATTGGTATATATGTACAGTATTCCAAGGAAAGGATGGGGATATATGTACAGTATTCCAAGGAAAGGATGGGGATATATGTACAGTATTCCAAGGAAAGGATGGGGATATATGTACAGTATTCCTAGGTAAGGATGGGGATATATGTACAGTATTCCAAGGTAAGGATGGGGATATATGTACAGTATTCCAAGGTAAGGATGGGGATATATGTACAGTATTCCAAGGTAAGGTTCGGGATATATGTACAGTATTCCAAGGACTGACTGACTGAGTTTAGTTTTACGCCGCTTTTAGCAATATTCCAGCAATATCACGGCGGGGGACACCAGAAATGGGCTTAACACATTGTGCCCATGTGGGGAATCGAACCCGGGCCTTCGGTGTGACGAGCCAACGCTTTAACCACTAGGCTACCCCACCGCCCCAGTATTCCAAGGAAAGGATGGGGATATATGTACAGTATTCCAAGGAGAGGATGGGGATATATGTACAGTATTCCAAGGTAAGGATGGGAATATATGTACAGTATTCCAAGGTAAGGATGGGGATATATGTACAGTATTCCAAGGTAAGGATGGGGATATATGTACAGTATTCCAAGGTAAGGATGGGGATATATGTACAGTATTCCAAGGAAAGGATGGGGATATATGTACAGTATTCCAAGGAAAGGATGGGGATATATGTACAGTATTCCAAGATAAGGATGGGAAGAATATTTCTAACCCTGGATGTTAATTGCAAGTATGCTGACATATGTCCAGTTCTGCGGTGTAAGTATGAAGATATGTACATTGTTGTGAAGCCAACAACTGTTCACTAAGTATACAGATGGGCACAGCTAACCAGCATGGTGTCAACAGTTACAAATATCAACAAAGAAGAACACATTCAACAGTTGCTCTAAGCTTGAATGTACAAAACACTAACATTCAAACTGACATTGAATGATTTCAACAATGTATACATCTGTGCATAAAATAAGCACCACCCTGTATTTTTACCAATTAATTTTGTCTGAAATGAAATTCTAAACTCTTTCCAAAAAATAACCTTGATGATTTGATAGAGCAAGCATTTAACATTTCAAAAACGAAAACATCATTGAAATTACCATGTATTTTAATTAGGATAATTGCCTATATCAAAAACAGGTGTTTTTCTGTCCTGAAACAAGTTACCTTATTTTGAAAAGTGAAAGTAATAACTGATTGTTGTGTGGCCTATAAATTCGTTATTTATTGTGAATGGATGGAAGTTTGTAAACTAAGATTGAGGAAAAGTTACAGTCAAACTAAAAAATGGAAAATTTTAGAATGCAGTAAAAAGTTGCTTTACAAATAAAACCAATAGACTTTAGCTGTAATTATCAGTTTCCGGCAAGGAGAAGTGTTTATTCATTACAATAAACTCAAAATCATAAACAACTTATTCCAAAATCTTTTTAATGTGGCCTTTTTTCAGTTTTTGCCAATTAGCAATCTGAATTGTTGGAAAAAGGTCTGAATCTTTGACATTCGTGTTCTTTCTGATTATGCATAATTAAAGCTTACTTGATGTGTAAATGTCATCTTGGTATAGAACAGAATTGTTATTTTTAGTCAAAACTTAATTTAATAGTGTAGTTTGAGCAGGAGAGTCATAGTTACTTTGGGTAAAAATTCAGTCCCATCACATTTTCATCAACATATTCTTTCATAAAGAATAGAAAAGGATATGGTATTTGTAAACTTGTCAGTGGATAAAGCTTCTTTAACTACAGGTTGATTAAATTGATGGCTATACCCTAACTTTTCTGTAGCATCACATCTTATTTTCAAAATAGGGTGGTGCTTAATTAATGCACGGGTGTATATATTATTGCTTGGAGAAAGTAAATACCATGTTCAGCTTCATCAGTCTCTCGGTTCAAGAAGAGAATAAATAGGCAGAAAAGTATCTGGAGAGAATTTATGAACATTGTCAAAGTATAAAAGTCAAAACATGGCAAAATGTGAAATGATCTATATCTGAACTTCAGAAACCCCAAACTTCCTTCCATTTGGGAATATATATCTAATTAATGTCCTTAAACAGTTTTTTCAATATGGCTGACATTGCAGGACATGGCAGGATGCTGGATTTGAACCAGCATGTTTTTAGATTCGCTGGTCTAGCAGTTTCTGATGAGATAGGCCATGCAAATAGACTTTTAGTCAGGTGTGCTAAAAGCATAATTGAAGAAACATACATTCCCCTAATTATTACAATTACACAGGAAACACACAGTGCGAAGCCTACTGTAAATGTCACTCCAACACTTGAGTATAATCATCAAGTCAAACGTTAGACCATGAAAAGTGGAGAATAATGTTGGGAGCTTTGGTTTGAAACAGTTATGACTCACAATCATTAAAGACATCAGCAATGACATAGCAATAACCTACAGACTGATACTTATATTAACTACACCATAACAGAATGTGGAAATAAGGAAGGAAAGTGATATACCGGCCGGTACTCAGTTTAACATTGGGAGTTTCTTCATTCAGTCATTACTGACCACACAAACAGAACTGTGTGCTGTTCCCTACACTGGATTTCCCTGCCACCATGCTTCAGTTCAATCAAAGGTCTCATAGTGTCACCAAGTGCACACTGACACATGAGAAAACTTTACCTCAATTCACAAATTACATCTATATAAAATAAATCTTAAACAATTCCACAAACAAACAAATTTGTTCTTCATAAAAATAGCTCCTGCCAATCCAGACTCCAGCATACGTGTTAGTTATACGCTATCTACATGTGGACAGTTTGAAGTCTATGGCACATGATGCCACCAAGCATGTTGACAGCTTTAATATGTACCCCATCTCCCCACCTGTCTGTCTCCCCACCCTCCAGACTTACTTTAGGGGTCCTCCTGGTTGTCTCCACCACACCTACTTTAGCACTTCTCCTAGCAGACATGGTGGTAGAAAGACTGTCCCCAGAACAATCCTACAACATTCTTGTCACAAGCTGGGAATCGTTACCACTATAGTACGACCCACTTTCCTGCAGGCATTTCCAGCCTCTGCCGCCTTCTCCATCAGCCACTGTAGCTGCTGGCCAACCCAGGCCAGCACACTTGGGTGGATCCAGCATCACAAGCAGCAGTGGGAAGGATATATAGAAGTAATCACTATCTCAGATCTCAGATAGACGCAAAGATAATGAATTTACTCTTCTGACAGTAATAAGATTACAGAATGGATTTACGTCCTTGTATAATAATATATATTGACATTACTGTCAGATGACGCCAGTAGTTACTTCCACATAAAACTGATATAAGCTGCATTCCGGTACAGGCACAAGGAAGAGGGCGGAGCCATAACAATCTTTATATATATGACAAAGGAACTTCAGTGTCACGTAGTCATCATCAGTGTGGTACAATATCATTGGTCTGCTGGGTTAAGTCTAGTCTGTCATACAGATCCTGAAGCAAATATATCTAAGAAAGCCCACACAAATCTAGAAAATGTGGCAAGTCTAGATTTCCACAGCTTCAGGAAAATGAAGAAAGTATCAGGGCTCCTTTTCATAATGACCTATTACAAAACAATAGATAAATCTCTGAAGTTAAAAAGCATTAATTTGTCCCACTCACACATGTAAACATTGAGCCTATAGAATTAGAATAATACACACCATTTAACTTGACCAGTAGTTTTTTTCTAACTAATTTGGTCTTCGCCAAACACCGTAATATGATGTCATAATCATAGTGTAACATTATGTAATTACCAGGAATGATATGGGGGTGGAAAATTCCACTTTGTAGTATTGACTGAACATGAATCAATAACAAGCCCTCGATCACTTGTCACTGGTATGTTCATTACTTACAACATACCAATTGTTATAATAAAGCATTACAGGATATCAAAGTTGCTTAGGTTGGACCTAACTTCCCACAGTGAATGTCATATACCATACACATACCAACTCACTGTATGTTCTAAGTTTCGTTAAAGGTAATGAGCTGGCTAGCTTTTCCTGAAACGTTTGTAGCCCTACGAACTTCTTAAGCCCATTTTTAACACATTGGCTACGATCAAAGTTAAGAATTCTTAGGGCTACAAACGTTTCAAGAATAATGTTGGATATCTGTAATGACCTAAATTATGTGCTGATCAAGCAAAAGACAGAACAATCCCGTAAATAAATTATACCTGGGAATGAGATACCCTTACTTGTGACAGAAAAGTACAACTCATCCATAAGAAACACAGTGAGCATGCAGCAGCCTTACACCCTTGTTGAATCAACTGCTTATGCTACATTACACAACCAATAGACTGCTTGGAGATAACCTTGTAACATGCAACACGGTGATAGACAGGACAGATAGCACACCTACCAGCCTGGCCACAACACTAGGGGCGACACCCATGTCTGTCAAGTTCACATGTGCTGGTGAGTAACACCTTTCATGTCACTTGTCATTGTTTTATATTTTCTGGTTGTCTTTGAAAACTGCTTAGAGTATCGTATCATAATGTATCGTGAGTACATTCTTATAAAAAATTGAAGACAAATCAGGAAAGAAATATTTCAGGATGACTCATTTTGGTGACAAGATCAGCATCTTTTGAAAGTCATCTAAAATTAACAGGAATTTTTCACACACAAGGGAATATTTTAATGTTATGTCTACTTTAGACTAACAGCTAGTCTCTGAAATGAACATATTTTACAGAAAAAAAGCTCTTAGTAAAAAAAATAAAATATATTGAAAAGGAGCCCTGAGACTTTCTTCATTTTCTGAAGCTGTGGAAATCTAGACTTGACACATTTTCTAGACTAGCGTGGGCTTTCTTGGATATGTTTGCTTCAGAGTCTGTATGACAGACTTTGTCTACTTCAGAATTATGAATCCAGAACATGACCTTTTAAGAATACTGCTATGGATCACATGGACACTATTTAAAGTTGTCCTAATCAGGACAAATGTTTGACAAATATTGTGGGTGTATGATTATAATGGTTATTGCAGCTACAAGCAGGTGGCTGCAACTGATTCCACTTACCCCGACTAGTGCAGCTATCACCACAAGGTCCAGCACGTACAAACACAGGTGCTCCATCATGTCTGTCACACACACCTCACCATAGGTAACACCACATGTGTACACCACGACAGAGGATCGCTAATACATCAAGTATATAATCCAGTATACTGCAGATCTTGCAGCTACAATAAATCTGTGCCTGAATAAACTGGTGGAGTAAGAATGATCATCCTGATGACAATTCTGGTCTTTTGTTTTCATTCTCTCATGGCTCGAAGCTGCCCTCAAGAAGATGTATATTTTACACTTCTGGTTAACACTTGCCAGAGTCAGTACACCTTTTGCTTGAAAAAGAAATAGAAAATTGCAAAAGATGACTGTCCAGCTCGGACTGTTGCAATCCTCTGCTAATTATAAATGTCCACTGTTACTTTTCCACTTGAGCAGCACGTAATCTCCCTAAAATCTCAACCTGTAAGAGTTACAAGGGTTTCAGATATTATCAGGAATTCTAATTGTACACCAAGTCACATGCATCCTGACTGAAGCACGCCATAGAAAAAAATGACAAAACTAGCACACACTTATGTAAACAGCATGTGAACAGTCACATGAAGTAGTTAAATGTCTCCATAACTCCTCCGTTCAGCCTCCATATGTACAGGAGTCTACAAATCCTGGACGATCTAGCGCTGGTAAAGACAGAGAGCCCATCATGGAGATTACTGTCAATCTTTGTACATGTGCAGCAACACTGGCCAAATCAAACAGGAAATATAGGTGAAGTCTATGTTAAATAACAACCTCAATACAAAACAATTCAGCATGTTTGAGATGTCAGTCCTGAAGTAGCCACAGACCAAACAAAGATTTTGAAAGTTCAATCTATAAATGAGCATTAGCACACACTCATCAAACGGCAAAAAGTAAATCCATAGTGCCCAGTTTCATGACATGAGCAGCACATAATCAAGAAGTTGCTACACCCAACATGCCTCAGCTACACACAATAATCCCTGGCTGAGATCCGTTGGCAAGTTAGTATAGTCTCTTATCTGAAATTCCTGGTCACAGAAGGGTCAAGAATATGCAAACACAAGTCATTTATGTCCCCTCTTTCATTGCCTCTGTACATAAAGGCTTGGCCAGTTTAGCCTTAGTTTTTTCTCTCTCCTGTTCTTTCCTGTCTAGTACACACTGTCCCAGCAAACACCTTAGCAACATTTGCCATCAAGCAACACTTTCCTTGAAGTGAATCCTAATCTGGTTTATCATAAACAGCTTATCACAGCAGTCTTAATGAAATGGAAACCAGCTGCTTTGAATGAATGAACATCTATGAAGCTCTGCAGTTTGTATCTATTTTAGGCCACCTGATAACATGTGTTTGTCTATTTCAAACTCTCAAACAGGAACAGTGGCCTAAGGGATCTCGTGTCAGGAAGACACACACCTATCCTTGTAATGTACTTGGCCTGTCATCACACATGCCGACGGAGCCTCACACAAGGGAGCATGAAGTAGGACATATACTGACCGTTGCATGAGACAAGCTAGGTGTGTACTGATTACTTAGCCTGACTACAACTGTTGACAGAAGCCCACAGTGTCAGTAGGAAAACCAGTGATGATCAGCATTTATATCATTAGCCAGGTGAAGGAACCGTGAAACAGTCAGCTAATGCAGCTCTCTGCTGCAGGAAACCCGTGTCACAGTCCGAAATTTCTAGCAAAAATATAACAAATACAATGTATGTTGCTTTGTTACAAATTTCATACATGTACAAATTTGATCACAGGTTTCAGAACAACCTCAACAACCTGTTGAAGGTCTGTGAATAAATTTGAACATAATCTTGTGAAAACAACTTTGAACATGTCAACATTTCACAAAAGAGAACTAGAGCTATTTCCGAGGTTTCACGGGCTGATTTGACAAAGCAGCTGATGATTTTGAAAATGTCAGCCTAACAGATTAAGGCAAACCTGTGTAGTGTTGTGACAGACAAAATGTTGGTATGTTCAGCAAAGAGGGTGTTTGTTTTGGGTCATAGAAATACATGAAAGATGTTTTTGGCTTGATTAACCCATGTTATTCGCTACACATCACACTTGTGTAGGACACAGAGATAGGTGATTGTCACGGTATGCGTGGCCCTGCATGACTGTAAAACATGTAATCCCAGCTGGAGGCACCACATACCTCACATGGACTGGCAGCTCCAGGATGTAACCTCTGTCAAAAAGGGCATGCTTTTGTGCAAACTATTTCTTTAACTAGATATCTCAATACAAAATATTCTCTGCTTATTCCATCTAACAATTCCTGTAAAACTGATTTAGTCATAATGGGAGTGGTTCTGTTCATCCCACCAAATGACTATGTATGTTGTACAAAAGGAGGGTTTGAAAGGCAGATCTAGTGATTTACAACAAGCTGTGACAGCTATAAATTGACAAGAGAAGCTCTACACCCACCAGTGTGTGTTATCAAGGCTGTTTAGACAGCTGCTGTTATATGACCAGGGGTGCTATCTATGGTTGTAATATACATGACATGTACCTTAGTCTGATATGAAGATGAAATAACCTCTATGCCGGATATTGGTATGATTTGATGCAGGCATCCTACTTCTCATAAACAGACTCACTTCAGAATATATCTCCAAAAATTTACAGTTCATGGGTTATCTATGTAGAAAGATTACCAAGACATTTCATCTCAGAATGTTACTGGTAACTTATGGCCAAAGCATAGCTAAAAGTAACTGCAGTTCAACATATTTCCTCCCAGCCTGTGCCTGTAATTGCCCAGATAATGCTACAATACACCATTTGTTATCACAGGTCATCAACCTCCACATTTGAAGTGACTACTTCTATCCCACTTGCAAGGCATCATTGCCTTTAAACAGATAAATATCCAATCTTATGATTGCTGATTTCAAATCCACATTCAGTTACCACTTTTGAGGTCTGTCAGTACTGACAGGATAAGCACATCCCAGCTTTCAAAATGTCACTGCAATTGCATAAAAGTTAAATTATCTGGTCAGTGACATTTATGCTCTAACAACAACATAATAAAAACATTAATTTGAAGTCATTTCAGTATTTTGTAAAGGTCAAAGGACATGAGATGGAAACAGGACTGCATGTTTGAGGTGTACCATTACATCCGCTGCTTAAGTCAATATGATAAATGTTGGGTGTAAGGGTTATTTCTACAATATGAGGACACACACCTGCCCTGGAAACACTTTCATCTTAAACACATCTAATTACATATAACACATATCAAACATACTTGGCAGTATGGGAGACTGAGTGTCTGTCTCTACCCAATATCTGTTGATACTGACAAGGCAGGCAGTTCACCTTGACTGTGAACGCAATAGTGCAGTGGTAAGGTGTCTGCCTATCATGCTGAAGGCCCGGGTTCAATCCCCGATGGAGGCACCTAGGTTCGGGTCCCGAGGTGGGCACATATACATAGTATCCTTGGACAAGATACTTAGATCCACATTGTCTCAGTTCACCCAGCTGTAAAATGGGTACCCGTGAGGATGTGCTGGCAATATGTCTGTTTAGTTCATTGCACCTAACAGGCAGCATGGCTGTATGCTCCCCTGGGAGTTGAAAAAGTATCGGAAAGTACGATAGTGTCCTATGACAGGGGATAGTAATGTACGTAGCGCCATGAGCTGGTAATGTGCCTGGATATGAGCGCCATATAAGCGGACTATTACTATTACTGTCACTAACTCATGTCAAACAGTCAGGTTCATCATGGTATCCTCCTGATAACTGGTAGATAAATGTGACCACTATAGCTCCAATGATAACTACATGCAGCAGTCAGCCATATTCCAGCTGTATGTCATCTGGCTGTATGTGATCAAGTCTGGGCCAGGCAGACTGGTGGTGGGTAACTGCACCAGTAATGACACATGCATAACATGCTGATGAGACTGCAGTAGACACTGTATACTGGCATCTCTGATGAGGAACAAATCTCTGCTGAATCTGTGAAAGAATGATACCAACCACCTAGATCTTGTACACTTAAAGGGTAATAAGAAGAAACTGATCTAGCTCTTGATGTGGTTAGATGATTGGCCAATGATTTGGTCAGTGAGGACTGATAACAACAGGATTGCTACTGGCCTATGAGTGAAGACTCTGACTCTGCCATGAGAAATCATAATGAAAATAGCAAATAATGGTGACTTGAAACTCTGGGTATGACGACAACCAAGAATATCCTAAGTGATCAGCTGACAAGAGAGGATAGAAAGGAATAAATGACTTGTCAAATCTACACACTGAACTGAATGGTAGTTAATCTGTGTCAGTGAAAAGTATTTCGGTTATATAATCACATGTCAGGTGATTAAGCAGGAGGAAGTGATGGAGGTTGTAGACAACTACTTGTTTCATGGAACCTATATTTCCGTATAAGCAAAACTATGCTTGCATACCAAGCAGCATAACATGTTCACCACTAAGACTTGACCATCTTCAGAACTATGGTTCCTGGCACAACTGACAATAAGATATTGCTCAATAGAGAACCAATGATAACTCCACACACAGTTTAGTGAGCACTAATAGATAGCCTGGCCATGTAAAGATGATACTCAAAACATTACTCCATTTGAGTAGGAATTAATGTTAACAACAAATACTGATAATTATTACAAAGTCTCTGAGCCATTATTTTCATCATTATCAGCAGCAGCAGCATCACCATAACAAGTCCATCATCATCATCATCATCATCATCATCATCATCATCATCATCATCATCATCATCATCATCAACTGTTTCAGTAAAAGAGTCTGATTTACGCTGCTTTGAGGGATATCCCAGGAATGAACTTCTCACACTGACCAGTTTGATAGGTGGTCTACAGAGTAAGAATATACAGATCACACTCTACTGTTAATTGTATTAGATCCCTAAACAGTTTGAACCAGTGAATAGTAAGATTATAGATATGATGCGACAGATGCACTTCAACATGTCACTGCTACCTGTTGGTGCCTGTCACCCCTGAAAAGAAGTATGAGGTACTGATCTGTGAACATTCTCATAGTAATCACCTTCTAAAGCTTCAGTTTTCTTAAATATTTCAACAATTTGTATCAAGAATATAGTACCATGAGGATATTTTTCATAGTTTCCTCACCTTTTATGACATTAATCTTCTCTATCTCTATCACTCTTGAGTATCTACATGGCATTTTAACATAACAATCATCCAGTGATCAATGATCAGATCTGAATCCCGATAGTTACTTAAAGTTCAAAGCTAAAACTGTCAAACCCACATCTATCAGACTCAGATGTCTCTATACAGCCAGGAATACTAAAACCTCTACTGTATGGATGGATGTATGCAGGATTGCTGTTTTATATATGTTTTATTAGTTTTAATCATTATTCCCTGATAACAATTAATTAAAAAAACTGCCCCATAAAAGAGTTGTCTATGTGTTCTGTTGGCTTATCCAGATGTGTCAATAGTAATGATAGATTGACGGACTTATCATTCAGCACAGTCATGGAGAAAGGCTATTTATTCATCTCTCACAATGGCACCTACTCCAGCATATCTTCGGTTCCATATAGAAACAATACCAACATTCACGTGAACATATTCTGTTAAGATGAAGCCTTTTTGTTCTTGGTTTGTTACAATGAATGATAATTATGCCTTGAGGCTTCCCAAATAAATACTTGCATCTAAAATATATGTATCCCCACATTGTGCATGGTTTCATGGTATTTATCCTTAAAAAAAACCCATGGTTTTGCCAAATATGTCCAGAAAATAATATTAGTAAATTTACCCATGTCATATCCCTTTAGAAATCATGATTTTACAATACAGAACCAATTTACTTGACAAGCCTTGAAAGGTAACATGGCATTACTTGACATTGTAATTTATATGTAATGTACTTGACATAGTAATATATATATATGTAATTTACTTGATATGGTAATACATATATGATTTTTAATTGATATTGTAATATATATCTAATTTACATGACATTGTAATATAGAAATAAATTTTTGATATAGTAATATACATATATATACTTGAATATAGAACTAATTTACTTGACAGTACAATATACAGCATTACCTGATATTGTAAAAAAGAACCAATGTACTTTTTTAAAATGAACACCATATCTTACCCTACTTATATAAATATAGAGAAACTCTGTAAGTTCACTAAACAGTCATTATGGACACAGACAGGTGGAGCTGCACAGACAACATGATGAACACACAGGCAAACCAGTACACGCTGGTACTACGTATATACAACTAAAGACATTTTATACGTTCATTTACAGGTTTTGCTATTTTAAGTTGTTATCTATATCAAATCATTTTCTGGACCAAATTTTCGCAATTTTTGCACCATACAACTCCACACATCTCCATGAAATGTCCCTATCTTGTGAGGGCCAACATTTCAACACCCTCATGTATAAATACTTCAAGACAAATGGCTACCATTCAACATGATTTACTCACCAGGGATAGAGTCACAAATTACATCCATCCTTATATCCCTGTCAACCTGTCTCATGATGACGGTTGAATCATGTCTGATTTGATTCAACCAAATGTTGAGTGGAAGAATTTGGCTTGAGTTTCCTTGCTAATCACACAGGAGCACTTTGCCAAAGGAAGATCCTGTCAAGAGGGGGCTTCCTTTACCACAGTGTTGTCCTAGGTTTAGGAGGGGAAATATCATCCGTACATTCCTCACGCCTGGGATATAATGGCTGCTCTGCCATAACACCTATCATTTGTCCACACCAGGCTGGACCATATGACATACCTTTGTCAACACGTCAAATATTGCCAAGCATTGTTGTAAGTAGATAATGACAATTTTCTAAACAATGTTGCACTGTCATAGATGAGTCATGGTCACACAATACTATCACACAATCTCCATCACCCTCAAATAACAGGCTGATAACCACAATAATTCACCAAATCCATTCTGGAAATATTGTTCACAAATCACATAACCACATCTCTTTTCACAAAATGTGTTAAGGAAACAAACATCTATCCCAGATGCAACACTTCTCCTATTTCGGTTGAGTCTGTCTCGGAAAAAACAACATTCTGTGACACAAACTGAGTCAGACAATTTGTGACTGGACGACAAGAGACAGGGCTCAGTTACAACCGAGATTGCTTTCCCAGATCTACCTTCATATCCTCATATCTGGTTCATATTGCATGAGACAGACTACAAATCAGCTTGGTTCATTTCCCTCAAGCTCAAGGTTAACAAGGTGAAATTCAATTTTTAAAAGCCATTAATCTTGACTACATGAGCAAGGTGTAACCAGGAAACAGGAGCTGCTAGTGGACGAGGGTCGCAGCTTTATGTTCTGTCTCCTACTATATCATTCCTCGACAGATAGACAGCTGGTAGGTAGGCAGGTAAGACGCTGGTGGCCAGGCTTGCTGATAACAGTGTACATGATGTCATTCTGTAGTTTTATGTGTTGATGCACTCAACACCCCAAATATGTACATCACATGCCCATGAAATAATGCAAGAGAACATCACGTCAACTTGCAAATTCCATTCATTCAAACGGATCAGCATTTTACCACAAAATGGATTTTAGCATGCTGAGCTACAGCTTCTAATTCAGGAACAGACTCGAATGTCAAACTACGTAATTAAAAAGACAAGAGTTCATAAATCTTCCTTCCAATCCCATCTAGAAAACATCCTTCCAGTAGTTTACCTTCATTCAGTCTAAATGTCAGACTAGTGTATGATATGCAGTCAGTCAACGTGAAATAAGCAACGTCCTCATGTCCTTTTCCAGGTGAGGACAGAAAGCCTGTAAATCTCGGCATCCTCCTCTTGACCTGAGGAGGAAACAGTGTGACTGAGATGCAGTAACAACACCAGGTGATAAGATAGGCTTGCTTGAACAATGTACTCAGTGGGTAGAAACATCACAACACCAAGTTGGCACAAGTGTTTAAAAAGCCTGTTACACCCATCAGACAGCAGGAGCAGGGTCCTGGATTCCAAATACGGGCAAATACATGACAAATTCTCCTCGTTCTGAGTCAACAGAGCAAATATCACTAGCTACATGTTAGAAGGTCACTGTCCCAACATTACGGACAACAGCCGACAATTCAACAGCCTAAACTGCCGTAATTGCCTCATCTAAAATTTGTGGAAATAGGCAGGGGTTATTAAAAGATACGGGCTGCCTCCAAAGATTAAGGTGGGAAATTAAACATGTTGATGAACTCCGACAGCTCAGTGAGGAGCACACTACTTGGCTGTCCTGCACACCGCTGTTGTCAGAACAGAAACAATCCTCACATTCGTTTGGTTACATTAAACTTGTGATTTCCCACATGGCTAATAATCTTGGTTCTCAACAATTTCATCGGCCATATGTTGGCTATGTTTATTTAATTATCTCTTTGTTTGATTGATTTTTGGAGAAACTAAGGTATGCTTGTCACAAGGCTGGAATATTGGCATTATCAGCATTTTGAAGACATTGGCATAAATCATCCTGGATTACAGAATAATATTCTTACCTATTCTCATGATAATTAAAGTCTTACAATCTAATCAAAATGTATGCTGTCAGTAGTGAGTGAGTGAGTTAAGTTTTACACAGCTTTCAGCAATATTCCAGCAATATCACGGAGGTGGACACCAGAAATGGGCTTCACACATTGTACCCATGTGGGGAATCGAAACCGGGTCTTTGGCATGACAAGCGAATGCTTTAACCACTAGTCTACCCCACCGCCCCGTATGCTGTAAACTTGGAAACTGTTTCTCAACTTTTGTAATAAGTCATTAGTAATTCTAAGGCGAAAACATCACTCTGGATTTACTCATTTAAACCATATCTACTTTAGGTGTATAGTCACTGTAGGAAATGTACTGTCTCCAGTTCATTACAAAATGTTCTCAGTCTACGACACTACAGAGAAACAACTGTTTTTCACTGTCCGTAAACATAATGATAGTGACATATTAGTCAGCAAAGGCTATGACAACACAACCGAATCAATCACAACCTGTCGCTATACATAACTACAACACGAAGCTGCCATACTAACATGTACAGAATGAATGTACCTTTCACCATGTACACAGTCACATCAACTCATTTTCTGTACAGATTGATCACAGCAGCATATAGCTTACAATATACATAGACACATTATGATTTAGCATACCCATGTTGAGTTCAAACTTGCTAGGAAACTGATGAGGAATGAGTCCTATGTGAAAGTGAAACAACAGCCATTGCATGTTGAAGCTGTTCAGCATTGATTCTCCTGGGAGTGTGAAGTCCAGATGTCAGACACTGATAGGACCACGGCTACATTGGCATACAGCCTCCAGGGAGATATACACTAGATGTAGGCCTTCCCACAACACCTATCCGGGTAGGGAATGCTGATCCATGGTAAGCAAATGTCAAGTCTAACCATGCTAATAACAATTTTCAAATCCCATCCACACAGATACTAAAATTAAATCATATTCTTTAGAAAGGTCGAATGACAGTGATCCCTATAGGCATTTCTCTTTTTAACATTTTGAGTTAAGAGAAAATGTTCAACTGCTTTTAATGTTTCAGAATATTGGCCATGTGTTTGATTCTAATAATAATAACAAGTGCATTTATAATGTGCTTAACTCCATTCACGTGTTGAATGCTCATAGTGCTAACAATCAATGTGCAGCACATTATTACCCCAGACAACCCAAGCTGCCTGTGAGGCACTAGAAGGTTAATAGTCACATGATATATCCCAACGGGTACCCATTTTCTGCTGGGTGAACAGAGGCAATTTTGAACAAATTCACTTGCCTAAGGTGGGACCACATGTGCCTCGTTGTGGGGCAGGACTTGTCCTAGAAATTATCAGGAGTCAAGCTGCCAAACACGGTCACCCATCCAAGGACTGTCCGCAACCAATGTTGCTCAACTTCAACTGATTTATGACCTGAGTTCTATGCACAGGACCACACACCACCACAGGTATGTAACGGGTGTGTTCTCATATACATGCCTGATGATTTCATGACAAGATAATGGATAATGTGTCCATTACCAGGTGACCTAATCTGCCATGTTATCAACATTGAATATCTATGATCTGATAAACAGATGAAGTAACATGAATCTATTAACACATATAGATTTAACATAAACATATTCAAAGGCACATTTTTTTAAATAGTCGGTAACATTTGTCATTTCAAAAGTTAGTACATCAGTCCATGAAGTAGGACTCGGAGGTTGTGGTGCATCATCACTACATCTCTGTCTGAAGTGAAGCAATCCTCCATGCTTAACCTATTCAGATGTACATAGATTCTCATACTTACATAGCTTCCTTAACAATTCTACCAAAGTAGAGAATGAACTATTATTTCACTGCTGCCCAATATTTTCTTATAGAAACATCATCCAGTATTATTTAAAGCAAGGATTCCCAAACATTTGTTATCAGAATTTCTAAATGTTACTTGTCAGATTGTCATTTAATACTAAACATCTTATAATGCCTTATGGCAGTGATGCCTGACAAGTTCATCATCATCATCATCATCATTGCTTTCACTACAGACTTTCTGTGACTTTCTCCGTGAATTTGCATTAGCTGAAAACCCAGGTTGGTTTCAGCAGAGAGACATGAGTTTGACTCACATTGTACAGCGGGATGTATTCAACTGTGCTCATGACATGCCCTGCCTGGTTGAGTGTCACATGTACTCTATTATATAGAAGCGACTGTGTGTACATGTTGCCAGCACATCCACATACATGAAATGCCATTAATATCTACAATATAATCAACATACAACATGCCTGGCAGACAGTAGAGATACTAATAAAAAGAAGACCAACCAAATGTAGAATGATTGGGTAAGCCTAGATTGCCTCAGCACTGAAACTGAGAACTATTTAGGGCTAATGTTGGATTTAGGTTTTGTGTTTTCACAGATACATATATATATGTTAAAATCAGATACCTATATTTCTGGGACTATCTGTCAGTCTAGATACAGCCAAAAGGACAACTGCCCTTGGATTAGACTGCAGTTAAAGGGAAGCAACTCTGTGTATCATATTGAGAATGTTAAACATAGATATTGTAAAGGAAAATAGACGTTTACAGTCGTATTTTACAACTATCTCTGCATGTTCATTTTCCAGAATAGTTTGTATGCTTGTTATTGAAAATGCAGGGCAAAAGACGTCATTACTATATATTCATAAACGACTGCATTATCATGATTATAATTATTCTTTCTAATATTATCATTAATCTTACTTACTAACATAATTATTGCCATGAATCAGTTTCAATGTTTGTAAGTTACTCATGTGGCTCCAAGTACCCTCCAACTTCTGGGTTCGATTCCCCAAATGGGTACAATGTGTGAAGCCCATTTCTGGTGTCCCCCGCCGTGATATTGCTGGAATATTGCTGAAAGCGGCGAAAAACCATACTCATTCACTCACTCAGCAGTGTTTCGCACATTCCTTAATTCGGTATATTCCTCCAGAATGAGGAATGATCGACATATGTGACTGTGTTCACAACCAAAACTAAACACCTATCAAAAGATGTCATAGACCAGGTTGACTGAAAGGACATACCGGTACAATAAATGGAACTGAAAAACATAACATACAAGACATAATAGGCAGATAATATCCTTGATATATTTTTTCACTAATTAAGAAGTTTGTGTGAATTCAATGGAATATGAACCTTTGTTCACAATGGCCAACACAATCAATGTGTCCATGGTGACAGGAAATATTACTAAAGTTGTTGATGAACCAGAGGCAATTACATGTGCTAATTATCACTGTTCAACTGGTTGAAAGGTGATCATGATGATGGTACAGAGTATTCAAGTAGGTATCAAGCAAGGATATTCAAGCATGTGCATGTACTCAATCTGTCAGACTTTTCACTATCTATGCTAAAAATCTGAGTCCAGATTTAAGAGTTGCAATGTTAAGGGAGTATTTATTTGAGATAAGGAATTTCCATGGATTTGCCGATGATTGTGGAAGAAGAACATCAAAGTTATTTCAGGCCAGCCTCTTGTCTAACGTACAAATGTTAACTTCACTTCTAAGATGCCTAGCGGTTAGAACAATCGAAAAAATTATACATTATCAGACAATAAAGGTATAGTTTTTTGATGACGTAACAATTGAATGACGTTATCCCGTCACTGCGCCATTCTAGTGTGCCCCCTCGTAATCGAACCATTTTTACATTACGTCACAATGTAAGCGACGTCACGATGCATGTCAGTTGTCATCGCCTCGTACAGCCTCCTACAGTAAACTACTGCGTTGCATCCCGTTTCTTGGTTTGCAGTTGCTTCACTCACCTAACATCACTGGTGGAAACATTACGTTTATGTTTTCTGACGTTTTAAATGTCTCAATTCGACTCACAAGTTTTCAGCGACACGGTAACGTTCGCAATGTTTACATTCCCACAATGCAATCGTGGAATGTCGCTTGACTACTCAGCTTCGTCTGGATGTACTGATCTAAACATACGTTGGTAGTAGAAATGCGACGTTCACATGGTTTACGTTAATCACAGATGTAATTAAACTAATTTAGAGAAGATATTTAATCCGAACGTAAACCGTCATCAAACTGTTTATCATTTGTTTTTCTGGTAACGTTCGTCTTAACGTAGGGGGGCAGACACATCAATAGAACAGCCAGTTAGCCCTGTCGCGTGGATTCTTAATTTAGGTCACCGACACGTCGTTTGTTTTCTCGCGTTAAATTAATCGTAATTATCCTTAGAAAGTATTAAATTTGGCATCTTAGAAAAGTAATACAGTTGGCTCTATCTTAGAAATAGTGTAATAAAACGCTTTAAGCCCTGACCTATTATGGCGTTAAATTCGGTGTAAAGCGTCCTCGTGTAGCACACTTCGCAGTTCAGGGCTGAACTATTACACTATACGTTATTTCTTAAATAAAAAATCAGTATTAATCTAAATCATTGTTTTCAAGATTTAGAGGGTAGAAGGGACTTGCCATAGAATTTTAATCTAGGAAATAGATATTTGATGATATATTGTAGTATCAATAATCATGATACTTTATCTGACAATAAATATTTCGATACTTATTTTCATATCTTGATATATATCGTTGACTTTAAAATTGTTAATTTTCACTAGAAATTGACAGTTATGCCAAAATTTACACTGTTACTTGCTATCAAAATATACTTTTTTAAAGAAAATAACTAAAGATAGCATACCGTGATATGCATCAAATCGAATCATATCGTTCAAAGATATCATGATATGTATCATATCGTGAAATTTCTGTATCCTCACACCTCTACTAGGGAACCCTTAATTGTTTTAACATGAAGGGGATGCAGTCCAACTGATTTACATGCTATAATTCAAACAAAACCATCATCATTATAATGTCAGCATCCCCACATTACAGATTCAGGTGCTTCAGCAACAGGATACAGATGTAGACATGATAAAGAAGCATTAAATGAATGTGATGGTGTTCAAACAGACTGCATTAACTATACAACTTCAACAGTCCGGTGACAAGTTCTGCTGATCAGATAGTGGTAGAGAGGGTGCTGTACTTACAGCTTTCAGCAGAGAGTACCAGCTGGAGCAGGCGGAGATGTAGTCAGGTATTCACACCATTCCCATCTGGTAACAAGTGTGCTCATCCTTCAAGGACATACAAGTAATGGAAGGATGTTTCTGAAACACATGCAACATGATTTAAAGCTTAGCATGTATGTACAAGTATTTATTGTAGTGATTCTGCAACATATGCAATGCTTGCAATGACTGATGTCAAACAGCTCAAGAATCAACCTATGAAAGTGACAGCCAGCAGCCCTGAACAAGTTGCCTGTTCACAGCATATCACCAAGATCCGGCGACCTCCATTGTTTCAGTAGTTGTATTACAGTGGTGTTTTGACTGCTAGTCCTCTCTAACATGGACTGACATCAATCAGCAGTCTGTCATCAGCTCAATCCATCATAATCATGTCAGTGTATGGTGACTTTCTACTTTCACAACCTACTGTGGTTTGAACATTCTCAATTCAGAGGATAGCATGTTCATAAATAACCGGTGAAGTTGTTGAAGAGTTTCAGAGCTACAGATAACTTTTCGGGTCATTGAGTTATGTACTCGCTTGTCTTTATCTAATTGGGTATCCTAATTTTCCTTTGAGTAACCAAATAAATTGTACTCACCTCACTCAAACTCAATTGGGTATTTTGCCATTTTCCATTAATTTTAAAAATCTAATAAAGTTTAAATGTTAGTGTTTGTGATGTACATTTGATCTGTAATATGAGAAACGATAAGAAAGACTGCAAGTTGTCAAGTTCATGTCCTAAAATAGAATCTCTCAATATACGTCAGCTATTTTATCTATCCACCGGTACGCAAGCTATGATTGGACATTTTTGTGTGTACGCATACAAGATCACATTTATTGAATATTTACAAAACTTCAAGCGTACTTGTACGCAATAGACTTAATAGGAACTGAGTTTTCACAAATATTTGTGTAATTTACGCAGGTACGCAGCTTATCTGTACCTCTGCGTTTACACTTTAACTGAAAAGGACAGACAAACTTAATTGCTATCTGATATATGATAAGGTAATATTAATAAACTGAGAGCTAAACAGGTGAAAGTTGAATACATTTCCAAGGACTAATACAACAGGAGGGAGGGATGGGACCCTTATCAAGCTGAAACCAACCTTTGTATGAACTGATCAATCACCAAATGTATCGGTTGCAGGAAGGACATAGCAAATAAATCATCCACTCCACATATTGTGACCAAGTCAGCTTGAAAAGAACTTGAATGAAAGGCAAGCTCACTATGTCAAACAATTAATATTGATTGTGATGATTACGATGATTCACACACTCAAGATTACTGTCATAGGCATTAGTTTAATTGTTT
Organism: Haliotis rubra; assembly: GCF_003918875.1. Classification (NCBI taxonomy): domain Eukaryota; kingdom Metazoa; phylum Mollusca; class Gastropoda; order Lepetellida; family Haliotidae; genus Haliotis; species Haliotis rubra. Next base: position 383,198 of record NW_025767598.1, read on the forward strand.
CTATATAGTGGATATCTCATAGGAGCCACCTTGGGCTGTACAAAACAGAATAATGCTCATGGTAGGCTACATCATGTATAATCCAAGCAAACTCAGCAGTTATTACTAGTACCAACCTGTTTCTATTCAGTAGCGATGCCCGCTGTCACACTGTCCAGCATCCATAGGCAATGAGGTCTACATCACGCAACTAATGAATATTTACCATCGGCCGTATCAGCAGGAACATACATGGGACAACGAATATGCAAAGACATTATAAGGCACTGCTATCTGAACATACCTTTGGCTGGACATGACAATCCCATTAGACGCACACCAAACAGATCAATCAAGATTGCGTCATTACACAATGGCATGAAATCAATTCCTCAGTACTTGAGTACAGAATAACCGCAACTCAGAATTAATATTGCATGGTACGATGTGGTGTTCAAATCTCTCTTCAACTGACAGTAAGTGCATGAATAGCACAAAAAGAAATAAGTCACAGCATGAAATGTACACAGCTATTCATACGCAAAGTAAAAAACAAGAAATGAACACCTGTGACATGGAGACTTGTTTTCGACATTTACCTACCAGATATATCCGACTCCTTCCAACCACACAACAACTACGATGTGAAATCCACACACCACCAACAGCTGGTCCAGGTACTTATTATACAGGCAGACATTTATCTCAGAAAGAAATCGGCCTGATATAGACATGGACAGCCTGGCGTGTCCCTGCATATGTTAAACAACCGATGTAACAGGTGTGATGGGTGGTGATCACTCAAGCATTGAAAACAGAGGCAACATCTCGGGGTACACTGTCCAGGAAACTGGTCCCTTGGCAGGCTAGACTGAACTTGGGTCATCTACATAGACCTTCAAGTGATGTGTCTGTATTACACTGAAATTGACACTTGCTGATTTGAAGGAAGAAGGCTGAAGCATGACTATCCAGAAATCCACATGGACATGCTTAAGTGGCCAGGAATGATGGTGTCGTGGCTACCTACACTAATTTACTGTTTTCTTACAGAGAAGATTGCCCAATTATTTCTAAAGCATAAATAGAGTAGAAAGAAAGTACCTTACATCTATTATTAGTCCAAGTCTACAACAAACAACAACGCCCTACCCTTTTAACTGTATACAGTCACCACAATGAAGGACCTAGCTCATCTGCAACATATTAACCCCTTTAAGATATTTAACTTTAAGTTTAAGACAGACTCAACTTTAAGAAAAAACAACATATTTTATAAAGTTACACAGAAATAAAGCAGAGACCTGATTGTGTTCAAATTCATAAAAACAAAAACAATGTTGGAACAGCAACAGATGTATTCACACTTCAAGGATGTATGGATGGATTGTGCTTTAGTTGGATAATGATTTCTGTCCAATCAGCAAACCTATAGCCACCCTACCGTGGAATTCGTCACACTGAAAATGAATATGTGGTATGACTGGCAACTCTTCATCAAATTCATTCACCAGGAACATATCTCACCTAGTACATTTCACTTTTGTATAAATGATTATTGTAATATTTCAGTAAGTTAAGTTTCAAAATATGGTTCTGTCATGCCAGCATACTCAGGGAACCTGTGAGGATTTTCTATTTTCTGGTCAAACAATGAGACTACTGAACTGTCTGGGAAAGAGATGTTCTAGTGTTCAACTGTTGCAAATAGTGAAATATTGTTTCTCTGGCAATGTATTACAAATCAATACTATCCAGCTTGGTGACACAGTGTCTTCCTCTAGCATGACTAACCAAAGCTTCTCATATAAATTTATTGATTTTACTGTACATAATGTAACCATATGGGTTTATGAGCAAAGAAAACATTTTCTAGTGTCAGTTTTCAAACTAGTTCAAGGTAAACGGGTACAACCATTACCAGATATTGCTAAAACCATTTGAGATTAACCACCATAACACGTTAGCTGACATCATTTCCAGACGATTTTGTGTCAACATATGGACATTAGTAATGATAAGCTCAGTTTGTGAATGTGAGCCGTGGTGCTATCTATGCCACACATAACTAGTGTCATGAAACCTTACAGAGCCAATGGCCGAGCTACAAACATACTTGCCAACACCCACAAGTTAAATGAGTGAGTGAGTTTAGTTTTACGCTGCAATCAGCAATATTCCACATATGGTGGCGGTCTGTAAATAATCGAGTCTGGACCAGACAATTAAGTGATCTACATCATGAGCACCGATCTATGCAATTGGGATACGATGACATGTGTCAACCAAGTCAGCGAGCCTGACCACCCGATCCCGTTAGTCGCCTCTTACGACAAGCATGGGTTACTGAAGATCAATCCTAACCTTAGACAATATACTATAAAAATACAACTGCAAGGAATGCACTACAAGGTAAATACAATATTTTATACCAATATATATAGCAATGAATACTTATGTTTAATATCAAGGAAATTCTAATAACAAACATATCAAGTAATTGCTTACTACAGCTTAGGTTAGAACATTTCAATCATATTTTCTGAATAGCTATAAACCATAATGCTTATTGCCTAATAACAGTATTATAAGTAGGGGTGACTATTGAGGGGAAACAACTATTGCGATAGCGGTAGTCTATTGCGACCAACTATTGCAATAGTTTTTATTCTCCTTGAATTGTCTCATCTGAAGTCATTTCCCAAATGAATGCATAGTTTATAATTTTATATATAATATAAACAAGAAGACAAAGTCATCAATATCCCCCTCAATGGCAAAATACTCTTCATGATTATGTCTACGAGTTATGATTATGTCAAATATTTAAGTGTGTATATAGAAAAGTGGAAGGAGAGTATTGAGTTTTTAAAGTTCTGCTCCAGAAAGCAGCACTATCACCAATTTCAGTCTATGTCAAACTTGTTGCCATGGAAATGCCAAAAATATTTTATTCAGAATTTCAAAACTACCAAAATGCACCAGTACACCACTAGATCTATGTATGTGCCAAGTTTGGTGAAGAAACATTGAACGGTTTTAGAGTTCTGCTCCGGAAAAGAGCACAACCACCAATTTCAATCTAAGTCAAACTTGTTGCCATGGAAACGCCAAAAATATTTTATTCAGAATTCCAAAACTACCAAAAGGCACAAGTACACCACCAGACCAATCTATGTGCCAAGTGTGGTGAAGAAATAGTGAACAGTTTTAGAGTTCTGCTCCGGAAAAGGGCACTAGTACAATTTCAGTCGAAGTCAAACTTGTTGCCATGGAAATGCCAAAAATATTTTATTCAGAACTCCAAAACTACCAAAAGGCACCAGTACACCACCAGATCTATCTATGTGCCAAGTTTGGTGAAGAAATATTGAACAGTTTTAGAGTTCTGCTCCGGAAAAGAGCACTACCACCAATTTCAGTCTAAGTCGAACTTGTTGCCATGGAAATGCCAAAAATATTTTATTCAGAATTCCAAAACTACCAAAAGGCACCAGTACACCACCAGATCTATGTATGTGCCAAGTTTGGTGAAGAAATATTGAACGGTTTTAGAGTTCTGCACCGGAAAAGAGCACTACCACTAATTTCAGTCAAAGTCGAACTTGTTGCCATGGAAATGCCAAAAATATTTAATTAAGAATTCCAAAACTACCAAAAGGCACCAGTACACCACCAGATCCATGTATGTGCCAAGTTTGGTGAAGAAATATTGAACGGTTTTAGAGTTCTGTTCCGGAAAAGACAAACGTGCACGGACGCACGCGCGCACGCACGGACGGACGGAGTCCATTTTAATACCCCCAGCAAAACGTGTTGCGGGGGATAACAAGTTGAAGTAGTTTCAGTCTCTTTTAATAACTGACAAGAAACTTAAAACCCAGATCAAGTAAACAGTTAAGCTGCAAGTCTGCAACCAAACAATAAAAAATACAAAACAACATAAATATTTAATAAAAAAAATTGCGCTGTGCATTTATCAACAGAAGTAAGTTGCTAAACTATCGATAGTCACACATACTATCGATGCATCGACAGTTTTTCGTTTCTACAATCGATTAATTGCTATCGGAAACTCAACAATTGCAATCCATCAATAGTTTGATACATCGTTACAGCCCTAATTATAAAGGACCTTGGCAAAATGACGCAAGTAATACTAATGCAGGGCTTGAATTTTGCATATCTCACTTACCTAAACAACAAACTAGTTCCACGTAAGAAATACTCTCTTAAAATGTTTTGTACATATTCGATTCTTATGACCATGAATAACGAATTGAATTCATGTCATTCGAATAATACAACTCAATTTAACGAATACACAAGTGAATCGTAACAGGGCTACAGGATACCCCACAATGTGATACATACCACCATCTTTCTACATTACAACTTGATGACAGTTCACTACCTGCCACATCATTATAGTCCCTGACAGAAGTTACACTCCATTTCACATCACTTAACGCAGCCTATTACCATGCCTCAATATACATCATTAAAGTTGTTAATGGATCATTGAACATTCCCCGAATATATCAACCCCACTTACCACGTTGCTGACTGCAAGATTACACAACACGTCTCTACCATGTGACCTAACTAATCTATTGATTCACAGATTGTATTTTTATGTAATTGACCCGATAAAATGACACGGAGGGGAGTGTGTAGCTAATCAGCTGATATTTGAGTAAGAAATCAATCACAGGTTATACTGTAAGCCCTATCAGTACTGGCCCTCTAAGACTTTGGGCCAGGACGTGTAAGGTGAAACTAGCATGTCATTTATACTGTAGTGCATTATGTGCATGTTCTAATACTTTGATCAAAGATGCACTTATTCATACACCAACTATTAATATCTAACAAAACCACGATAAAATCATATCTGTATTTATACTTGAGCATTTACAATAAGTGTTTAGGATAACAATCCTATAACCAGGGAACAGAATATACAAGCAATTATACTTAACAGTCCCATACTAGCAATTATACAGAATGGCCTATCAATCCATTATGGAGCACCACCCCCAAATCTGCCTCATCAACAAGATCAAGTTAACATGATTAAAAATATCACACACGCAAACAAAACCCTCCATCTGGATGATCAGTGAATTCCCTGTAGCACTGCTTAAAGGCTTTAGGCCAAATGTACGGTAAATGGGATACATAAAAATCTACAGCTTGATACAGGTCACATCTCCCATTCTATGTTCTTTATCATGTTTATGTCAACATAATAAATATAGTTTGTGATATGTACTTTGTCTATGTTTTAATAACAATATTCCAGTGAAGTAGATCTGGTCATGTACTGGTTCTTTCTTGTCTTCGATACTTAACTTTAACCACAATATAACCTACTACAATATACTCTAATTTTCATATTTAAGAACTAGTATACATTGACTCAAGCCCATTTGAAGTCTAGGTCCAATGAGCCCAAGGAATGACCACATTATAACTTCAACTCGCAACATACTTTAAATTTTATTTCATGTTTTGACAAAAAAGACCTTTCTTAGCATCCTTCAGTAAAGTGAATATAAAAACTAACCCTCCATACTTATAGACAATACTGAACAGAGGTTTATTCAGAGGTTATATTTTGAGTGTCAATGACTCAACATCAAATTCCAGCATCATGGTAAAGTACATGGTTTTGTCAATGGTACATTTGTAACAATGTACAATGGGTGGAATGCTTGCATTGCTATGCAAATTAGACTTGATTTCACTTGATTGAGTTGGGTTTCATCGGTCTACTGCTCTCAGGAATATTCCATTTATATCACTGCATGTCAGCTTCAAGGAGTAGGAGTGAGTTTAGTTTTACGCCGCTCTTAGAAATATTACAGCAATATCACAGCGAGGGACACCAGAAATGGGCTTCACACGTTGTGGGGAATCGAGCAACCGCATTAACCACAAGACTACCCCACGGCCCCTGTCATATTTTAAACACAATTGATGAAACACCCCCCTTCATAACAATCCCAAAACAAACATCACATTTCAGCAATGTTTGTAATTGTCTGTGTACAGTGATATACTGTACAAGCTGATCACCACCAAGAAGGTTGTCTGGCCGTGTCACCAGACTGCAGCACCTGACAGTATGGACAACCATGATAACTATTGATTGCTGCCACCACTGGTGCACAGTTGTCTGGGCTAGCTCAAGCCCTTCAGTTATGTTACAATGTAGTAGTGGTCCGATTAATTGAAATAATCGAAGATTGGTCGCAATGACTAAACGACCAAGCAATCGATCATGTTTTCTCATAATCGAACACAAACAATTCTGGAACACTTGTTTGCTTAAACAATATTTTTCACAAGGTTGGTATGGTCTGTTACATTTCTTAAGCACTACAAGCTCATTCCAAGTCAGGATTAAATTTATCTTAAAGACTCCAGGAAATGTATGTTCCTAACATACTAGTCATCCTTTAAAGATGTAAAATTTGCAAATGTGCTTTGTGCAATTTGCAAAATACTCGAAAGAACTACATGTTTTTCTATATTTTTGGTGTGTTAACAAACATAACCTAGAAAAGTTGATAAATGACCCTAACCAATTATTTTCGATGTTTTATCGGTTGTAATGAACCGATCATCAATTATGAGATTTTAACCAATTCCCAACACTATTACAATGTCACTGGCAAACTGATAGGTATTTTCTTGCATACTGTCTAACATTGGACAACATGTATTCTTGTTGAAAGCGTGGAAATGAAACTAAAGCAAATTTGATTTTGTGAAAGGTCAAGGTTGTAGGTTAAAGTGATACCATATTTGTGATAATATTATAATACAAGGACATCATATGAGAAAATATCTGAAGTTTACACAAAAAGTGTAAAGTTCTTAATAAGGAAGAAAACTGTTCTCTTGGTTACGCATTTTTTGTGATGACAGTAAATATTGTTGTGTTGAAAATTCAGTACACTTGTATGGTGATGACAAATCTACAAACATAATCAGGGCAAATCCACATTCATTGGTTTCTTGCATGCCAAGGGGACGCAACTCTGCACAGCAAATTGTGGCACCTTAGACAACTGGGCCAAACCCCATCTACATGCAAGATACCCAACAAAACAGCATCTGCTCACCCATTAGATGTGTCTTGCAAAGTCCTTTTAAACATCTGACAGTGACACCATTAATTTCTTATTGTAACTGAAAAATGTCTTCAACACAGCTGCATCTGTCAACACAAGATGGCATCAACAGAATGCATGTTAGTGTTTCGATTACCTCACCAAAAATAAAAATGTAGTTTAATTAAAGCTGAAAACATAGTTTTTGATAATAAGAAACACATTACTAATCATGCTAATTAGGCCTTGCATACATTATATTCATTATAATATCACAAATACTGAAAGGAATAAAGTGAAAACACCTCACACAAGCATTTCACTCACTGGCTCCAACTTCAAGTAACCACTTCAACAAACCCGTGTTCACTGTTCATCGGCAGTCAATATCAGCCACAGATGTACGAACAGTATCCTGATCTTCAACTTGATCAAGAATAGATGCATTGAAACCCTCTAGACTGACATTTGTCACCTGTGCTGTGACAAAAACACACAGCATTTGATCACAACCCCTCACACCAACATGGCCTCTGTGAGATTCATACACTATATTGATATTTGGCTGCCAGACCCGGAGGGAAAAAACACTTCTTTCTTTAAAGACCTCAGCAAGAGCTAACACGGGGTTGTTCAAACATACAAATAGTCAAAGGCTTTTACCTTCTGGTGATTGTACAATGCCCAAGTTTGTTTGTGACCCTACAACAAGGGCTGTACAATTACTAAAGATTGTTAAAAGTGACGCAGGCCCCAACAGTGCACCAACTTATTGAAGAAAAAGAAAACTTTGAGCAAACTATGCACGCCTATTGAAACAGAACTTCTATTACGACATTATAAGCTATTTCATATTTGTCCACAATATGTACATAGCTAACATGGCTAAGCTGTTGATGAAAGAGATTTGGTATGTGCAGGTCTTGATGCATATGTTTCTTAAGTAAATAAACCATCCACATCAGCAAGTCAAATGTCGTGCTGCTTGTTAAGAAGTGAGTCGATCAAACAGATAACTTTACAAATTCAAAGCAATATTTGAACAGCTTCATGAACCATGAGAACACTGCTGAAGAAATTCCATCCATGTAATTGAACCCTACCTGGTATCATGTATATACAGCCAAACACAACTGAGTCCAAGGGAATATGCAGGGAACAAGAGTGAGTGAGGGAGTTAAGTTTTATGCCACTTTTAGCAATATTCTAGCAATATCACGGCGGGGAACACCAGAAATGGGCTTCACGTATTGTGCCCATGTGTGGGTTGGAACCCGGGTCTTCTGCATGATGAGCGGACACTTTAACCACTAGGCTACCCCACAGCTCCTGCAGGGAACAAAGCTTTACTTTAAAGCAAATGCATGTTTGATACATCAAATATCGACACAAGAGTGGTTGACTATATTAGAAACAAGGAATAAAGACTGAATCATGTGTATTTGGAAGTAAAGAATTAACATGCATGATGAAGGATAACAGGTTTCACATATTTGTTGACCATTCTAAAATGAGCAGAAAAATGCAATATATTTTACATAATTACCTCTGGCACTGATGTGCTAATTGACAAACTCACTTTCATCATTGTCATTTTACCTTTCCTTTGGTTTTAATCACACTGTTCGTGTCATGACATTAACCATGATACCGTGTAATATATAATATATTGTTACCCTCTACAACCTTTAGCATGTTTAACTTACACTAGTTACAGCTCCAAATGTTTATCTTATTTCAGTTAATATGCAACAACTCAAGACTTCCTGATAATCTTGATAAGCATGAACAGAAGGGAGGTCACCATGACATAATACCAGCAAACAGAAATGAAACAAATGAATATTGCTACTGAAAGCCAATCAACATGACTTGTGCTGGCAAGCTGTTGGCATACATGTCATCATCTATCTCCCTCCACTATGCAATGCTGTTGCAACAAGAAGGAAGCTAACAACAGGAAAACAGGCAAAACAGTAACAACACACAATGGGTCGAGATAGCATGTTTGAGTCCATTTAGAAGAATGTGTTGAGAGTAACAGTTTAAATTCCAGAGATTGAAATAAAAATAAGCTACCTTAGTTTCCAGCTTTAAACTGTATTTGGCAATCAGGCCAATAAAAATGTTGTGGTTCCGATTACACGTCCTTAAAATTTAGGGTAGGTAGGTAGGTAGGATTTTTATTTTATTTTTTACATTTTTTAAAGAAGTGAATTGTTTATTCAATCAAGCTTGAGGCCATCATGTCGACTTTCTCTATCAGAATGACCAATGTCCGTCAGTGCCGTGAAAAAACAATGGTATCTAAAAGCTTATTTTATTCATACCGCTTAAAAATAATAGGGTCGGCACCAGAAATCAAGGGTAGGTCGGGTAATCTGAACCACAACATTTTATTGTTAGGCCTCATGAGCAGTACCCCAGCTATGTGAAAGCGATATGAAATAATCAAGTCTGGTTCAGACTATCCACTCCATCAAGCATGTTGACACTTATATATACATACCCTTATATAAATATAAGGAGGTGAGGTTCAGCAGTGTGCAAAAGTACATATATGCTTATATATACAAATACCCTTTTATATCTATATCAACTACCTTCTGCTAAAATGTGTAAGGTGAAATTTATAGCTTTTGCCTGCAGAGACAATTTGTTGAAATCTGAGGGCTATATCTGACAGAGAGGCAATAGACAACATGATAGAGTTGGGACATGTTTCAGTGGATTTGTGTATAAAAGGGCTTTGGACATTAGAGTTGACAGTGAACGCTTTCAAGGATATTGAACTTTTATAGTGATGAGCATGCATGTGTTTTCTTTCCCAAGCCTGTACCTATGACGGTTTTAGCAGTGCTAGCCCACTGAAAGATAGCAACCGTACTCAGTACTCTGACTGAGCAGACAAATCCTTTTACTCCCTTGATCATGTTAATGCTGAAGATCAGGCAGGTCAACAGCAAGTACCATATTTTAGCTCAGTTTGGTACGATGTGGCCTGGTTATCACATCCCTACCTTCTGATTTCCAGACAGACACCCTATCCTATTGATAATTTTGACATATTACTTTATTATGCTGCTTTAAAGAGCACTTAGTTTTGGCAGCATTGTGATGTCTTTACCAAATAATGAAACTTGTCTTTTGAGTGTACAGAGTGAATAAAAAGCTCATTGCCCATTTGCAAACTCTCTGGGAATAGTACTTCACTTTTCTGCATACACGTTTTGTTCTTATTTTAAATAGCCAAATGTGAATGATTGAACTAGCCATACAAGCTTGAAGCTAAGCTGGACTAATGAGTTAATTATTTACTTTACATTTCTTACATTTGCTCACCCGTGAAGGTCCGGGTTAGAATGAACCTTCAGTAATGCATGCTTGTGGTAAGAGGCGACTAACGGGATCAGGTGGTCAGGCTCGCTGACTTGGTTGACACATGCCATTGGTTCCCAATTGCGCAGATCGATGCTCATGCTGTTGATCACTTGATTGTCAGGTTCAGACTCGATTATTTACAGATCGTCGCCATATAGCTGGAATATTGCTGAGTGCGGCGTAAAATTAAACTCACTCACTACAATTGCTCAGAAGACATTTGTCTCTACTAAAGGCAAAACTTGATACAAATGTACATATTTCCTTCAATTTGCAATTTGACTTAATTTGTTAGATATTATAGAGGTGACATAGCTAAAGCACAAGCCCTGAGTAACATTAAAAGGAGATGTTGTCAGCTACATTCATGTAGAGATGTACAGCAAAACATTTCCACATTCCACTGTCTCTCAACACTGGAGATTCTCTTCATTTTCTAAATGCAGCTGTCAAATTATTGCATGAGATTGCATTCTGGGGTGCTACAGGAAACAAGCATACATAGTGCTCTATGTACTGTAATTTTGCTCATACATAACACATGATAACAGCAAGGTTTGGGTTTGAGAAATATGCACCCATCTGCTTATGAGATCCCAGTACCATCTTATAATTCTGATTTTGTTTAGGGTACATTCTTCATATAAAAAATACTTGGTACTCCAATAATCACCATGGGTTAAAGCTACAGCTGAGGGAAACCTCAAGTGACTCTCAGATTGACGAGGAACACGAGATTAGAGGAGCTTGAGCCACGACCTACAGCCGGAGCCAATTAGTGCTGTAAGATGCAGATGGTATACTGCAGTCATGTCAGTCTGTGGGAGTAATGATGATACTGTAATTTACAGACACAGAATAATTAGTATATTGGCAGCCACATCACTATGTGTAAATGTTGACGTTTGAATCGGACGATAAAACCATTTATGTTTCAAACGCGAACCTCATAGTAATATTCTCAGTGTCACTTGCTGCATCTTGGGCATAATTACAAAATCCACCACAGAAGCAAAGGAAACGCAATGTCAATTGAACCGGTGGCCCCATCCAGCTAGAAATATTCCATGCTTACTAGTGCAAAGACAATGCAACACATCTTGTAAAGGTTCCTTGCATCTTTGTTTATATCAGCAGGCACTAGCCCAGCGAATAGTGAAGCAGACTACGACAGCGAATATCGAGCTCTGAAATGACTCACCTTTACTGAGCTAAACAATGCCAGTATAAAGTCCCACAAACCAGGAATAACATATTTCCAAATGCACAATTAATCTTGCCGGGAAATATTTCAACATTTGGTCGATTTTTGTCTATGTTGATTTTTCAAAATCTGACATCCGGTTACAGATGCGCATTAGTAATCGCGCAGAGATACAAATAGTGGAATGGTTAGGGAACGAAATACAGTCACCACACCATCACATTTGTGTCATCGACAACATTTTAAAGAAATCAAACGAAGCAAGATATTTTATTCGTTTTAAAAATAATATATAATGACGTGAAGCAGTGCACAATTTCTGTCAATGCGTACATTAATTACAGCAAAGACCATAAATCTATCAGACTTTATTGAAAAGGGCGAATAACTACAACTTGGCATCAAGTAATCTTTCATTTTGCTGTGTGGCTCATTAAGGGACAATCATTAGACGTGTGAAACGTACGCATTATCAGTGTATAAAATATAGCCCGTCCCACCGTCTTCCTTCACTGTCTATTTTTGTGAAGGTCGGTCTATTAAATAAGTAAGGCCGCCCTTTGGTCGAGGGAAATATTTGAAAAAAATAAACTAACTTGATTTCAATGAAGAGTTTTAGTTTTTGGGACTGGCTGTATTTGTTCAGGACTGGTCACTTTTTTGGACAGTCAGTCCTTGGACAGGCCGCATTTCAAAACTATTTTATACACTGACATCATAGAATAAAGTGAGTGACATGTGTCAACCAAGTCAACAAGCCTGACCACCCGATCCCGTTAGTCGCCTCTTACGACAAGCCTATTCGCCTTTTGTGGCAAGCATGGGTTGCTGAAGACCTATTCTACCCCGGATCTTCACGGGTCTTATAGATAAAAAGGACTTTTAAATTTCTTCCAAATGTACACAATTCTGACCAATTTTTCATTGTATTGGTGGAAAAACAAAAGTATATTCACGGGACTATTGCGCTCATGATTGCCCAATGGTGACTTGATTTCTCCAGATGGAGAATGCAAAAGAATTGTGGCAGCGGTGGGATTCGAACCCACGCCTCCGAAGAGACTGGTGCCTTAAACCAGCGCCTTTTTTTTTTTTTTTTTTCATTAAGACATTTATTCACATGAACTGATTATTACAGAAGCAGACAGTGCTTACACTGCCACCCAAAATCTAAAAGAGTTATCACAGAGTTTAGGTGGCAGCGACTAACAGTTCATGTCTAATGGCAGGAAAGATATTCAATAGTTTTGTACAGTTTTATAACAACATGCATATATGACTATGCAACACAATTTAAGTGAAAACAGTCTTACTCCTTAGAAAAACTTCTTAAGGATGAAAAGCACCCTAATCTAACGGATCGTTGAGAACAACCTCATTTCCGTTCAACTCCATGGGACAATTGCGCTCATGATTGGTCATAATGTATTTTTGAATGAAGATGTGTGATTGATTTACTTTCTGTGATGTGTGATTGATTTACTTTCGAATATTTAAACAGCAAAAATCTAAAATGGCGCTTTATCATAGACTTGAATAATGCCCTCACATCAAATGAGATGGTGCTGTGACTTGTCATTATAACTCTCCTTTTAAATACAGACAGACGATATATTGACAATACAATATCTATGAATGGTTTACATGAAAATTTCTTTTCTGGTAGGAATCCGAACAATAACCAGAGTGACAGCTGTACAAAGGTAAACCCTGAATCATGGCACACATCTGTCAATATTTAAATAACTATTTGCATTAGATGAATAGATGTAAAATGTCTTCTGTTTCACTTAGACACACTGGGCAGACATCTGTGTTTGACAGTCCAATTTTCGAGAGTTTTTCATATGTAAAGACAATATTATGAGCAATTTTAAAATTTAACTCTACAGAATCTGATGATTTATCTGTTTGCCATACATTTAGCCAAATATCTTTCCAATTAATATCTAAGGCAATGTTATCCCACCAGCCGATAGCTACTGGTTCCTTACATACATGGTTCATGTATTAAGCGGTAAATACTTCAACAGATACATCCTGTTCAGCAATTGTGCAGATTATGTCCCTTGAGGGAAGTTTTTAGCCAACAACAGATAAAATTATCCTTTTCCACTCTGACGGAAGCGCATATAAAATAATCCTATAACATTGTTGTATTGTACTTGTGTCTATCACAGGTAAGGTGTCATGGACTATTTTCACAATAATTTGTTCAGACATGAATTTGGGAATGACCTCCAAACATATATGTTTAATACAAATACTCCCACTCAAAATGAACGATTGAAACATGAGAGTTTTTCCATTAAATGTAAACAGTGGATTTTTAAACAGTGGTTGATTCATAATGTCCATTATATTCCGAAGTAATGGTCTTTTTCCTTCATTAATTTCATTCCATGCAGCGAAAAGCTCAGCATAAAAAGGGCTTATATTCTGTAAATAAGATTTATTATATTCAAGAGATAAGGCATGAATTCCCAAGTTCATTGTCAGAAGATGAGACATAAAATATTCCTTGGTTTGTTTCAATATACAGTTGAGCTGGCTCTCAATAATTTTAGCCTCAATGCATATCTATTTTAAACGTAAGCTTGGAAAAATTAAACATCCATCAACACAAACACCAATGCAAGTATCAAATGCTATTTTGGCAGTTTTACTGTGCCACCAAAAATTCCTAAACGTATGAGCAAATATATTTTCAACCCACTGTGGAACAGGTATTACAGTAAACATATACCACAACCGAGAGCTCATAAGTACATTTATTACAATGGCTCTGCCTTGTAAAATCAGTTGTCTACGAAGCCAAGAATTTAATATCGTTTGTATTTTTAGTATTTTCTTTTCCCAGTTTAGTGTTTCACACATTGTTTTATCCGTACCAAAGTAAATGCCTAGTATTTCTATACAATCTCTCTTAACTTTAACCGGGAGTTGGATTAAAAAATCACGAAACCTATTTTTGCCCAATAACAAAATTTCTGATTTTTCAATGTTGATTTTGGCTCCTGTTGCCTGACAATATAGGTTGAAAAGAGTCAGTAGCAGAGCTCACATTTGAGACAGTGATTGTGGTGTCATCAGCATGTTGGTAGATTAAAGATGAAATGTTGTTGATTTTGATACCTTGAATGAGAGGGTTGTCTTTTATCAACAAATTTAATGGTTCTGATATAAGAACAAATAACATCGAGCTCATCGGATCTCCCTGCCTTACCAAACGTGATAATTTGAAATATGGACTTAAATGTCCATTACACTTGACAGAGCGTTTAATGTCTGTATTTAAATTTTTTACCCAAGTTATAAAATGATTCCCAAACTTGAATTTCTGTAAAACATCTAACATGTAACTGTGTGAAACTCTGTCAAAAGCTTTCTCTTGATCTATTTTGATCAAAAACGCATCCTCAACTTCATGATCAACAATATCAACTATATCTCTCAAAGAATGTAAATTATGCGCAATGTCTCTCCCAGGTACACAACATGTTTGTTCAGGGGAGATAATATCTGACAATACAGAATTTAGTCTTAATGACAATGTGCGTGATATTAATTTACAATCAACATTGATTAGTGAAATAGGTCTGTAACATTTTATATCCTTTTTATCACCTTTCTTTTTATAGAACAAACTAATGACGCTAGCTTTCATAGAACGAGATAATTCCTTCTCTCCAAAAATACTCTTATTGACATGATGAAAAAGAGGACATAAAATCATAAAATTCAACAGTCAGACCATCAGGACCTGGAGTTTTGTTACGTTTCATTCCTTTCAGTGCATCTGTCATTTGTTCTACAGAATAGGAAGATCACAATATTCTTTCTGTTCATCATTGATAGATTTGTGTATCATATTTACTACTTCCTGTTCCTTATAATAATCAAGTCCTTCATCTGTGTATAATTTTTCATAGAGAGATTGTGCTGCGTTAACAATGTCTTCCGTCGTTCGCAACAATGTTCCATCTTCAGCAATGAGCTCTTTGATCGAGTTAGCTTGTTGCTTGGATTTTTCAAATTAATCTGACTCAAGAGTCATTTGTGCTTTTGATCTTAAGATAGCACCCCTGCAAGTAATATTGTCATAATCTTCCAAATTTTTTTCTAAATCACACAGTTGTGTAGATTCATAACCAGGTATAGTAGCTAATTTGTGATATTCATTTCGAAGTTTATTTTGAGTTTTGTAATAACCAGTCTTTGCCAACTAACTTCGTTTACTAGAATAATATTTTGAGAACTTTTTCATTTGATATTTCAAGTTGTCCCACCAGATGAGTAGTTCTGTTTCAAAAAGTGGACAAGTTTTTGCTTCCTCAACAATGCCATGAATTTTATAGATTTTAAAGGTACCATCTTCCAAAAGTTCATTATTAAAAATCCAAATTCCTGGACCTCTTTCGATATCACTCAAATCTAGTTTAAGTGACACAATGTTGTGATCACTTATCTTGCAGTATTTAATATAACAATTTATGGTATTGTTTAAAAGATGTCTAGACAAAAGAAAAATCAATTCTGGATTGTATTAAAAAACGTTTACACTTTGGATTCTGGAGAATTCCTTTTTATCATAATTTTTGTGTCTCCAAACGTCAACCATGCTATACTGCTGAATGATAGAAGTCAGAGCATCACTGCTTTTAAGATTAAATGTTTTGTTGTTTATGCCCTTGTCCAACGTAGGATTTAGTATATCATTAAAATCTCTCCTCCCAATATTCAGCTTTAAAAATGTAGGTCCCACCGAGATTTGAACTCGGATCGCTGGATTCAAAGTCCAGAGTGCAAATTCATTACACCATGTGACCAGGTGACAGCTTATGGCTACGATAGATATCCATCAATTTTCAGTTGCTTTCAAGATGAAGCATCTGGGGACACACAGATGTTGTTATCCTACACTAGATTCTGGACAGGGAGAAACCCTTCGAATGGAATAATATTAGGCATTAAATCTGTGTGTGATGTAGAGGTGTGAGGAAATTTTTCACCTGGCCATGTGTAGTCTTTCGATTCAAATATGGTTTCTTTTTCCACATCACAATCATCTTGAAAAGCACCTTGCATCTTTGTTTATATCAAGGGCACCAGCCCATGAATAGTGAAGCAGACTACGACAAGGAATATCGAGCTCTGAAATGACTCACCGACGAATAAACAATGCTGTGCATAAAGTCCCACAAACCAGGAATAACATATTTCCAAATGTTGATTTTTCAAAATCTGGACATCCGGTTACAGATGCGACATTAGTAATCGCGCAGGAGATACTGGCCAGTGGAAATGGTTAGGGGAACGAAATATGAGCTCACCACCACCATCACATTTGTGTCATCGGCAACATTTCGAAAAGAAATCAAACGAAACAAGATATTTTATTCGTTTTAAAAATAATATATAATGACGTGAAGCAGTGTACAATTTCTGTCAATGCGTACATTAATTACAACAAAGACCATAAATCTATCAGACTTTATTGAAAAGGGCGAATAACTACAACTTGGCATCAAGTAATCTTTCATTTTGCTGTGTGGCTCATTAAGGGGACAATCATTAGACGTGTGTGAAACGTACGCATTATCAGTGTATAAAATATAGCCCGTCCCACCGTCTTCCTTCACTGTCTATTTTGTGAAGGTCGGTCTATTAAATAAGTAAGGCCGCCCTTTGGTCGAGGGGAAATATTTGAAAAAATAAACTAACTTGATTTCAATGAAGAGTTTTAGTTTTGGGACTGGCTGTATTTGTTCAGGACTGGTCACTTTTTTGGACAGTCAGTCCTTGGACAGGCCGCATTTCAAAACTATTTTATACACTGACATCATAGAATAAAGTGAGTGACATGTGTCAACCAAGTCAACAAGCCTGACCACCCGATCCCGTTAGTCGCCTCTTACGACAAGCCTATTCGCCTTTTGTGGCAAGCATGGGTTGCTGAAGACCTATTCTACCCCGGATCTTCACGGGTCTTATAGATAAAAAGGACTTTTAAATTTCTTCCAAATGTACACAATTCTGACCAATTTTTCATTGTATTGGTGGAAAAACAAAAGTATATTCACGGGACTATTGCGCTCATGATTGCCCAAGCCGCGATTGC
Organism: Haliotis rubra; assembly: GCF_003918875.1. Classification (NCBI taxonomy): domain Eukaryota; kingdom Metazoa; phylum Mollusca; class Gastropoda; order Lepetellida; family Haliotidae; genus Haliotis; species Haliotis rubra. The sequence goes on from NW_025767598.1 coordinate 401,004, forward strand.
CATGGTGACTTGATTTCTCCAGATGGAGAATGCAAAAGAATTGTGGCAGCGGTGGGATTCGAACCCACGCCTCCGAAGAGACTGGTACCTTAAACCAGTGCCTTTTTTTTTTTTTTTTTCATTAAGACATTTATTCACATGAACTGATTATTACAGAAGCAGACAGTGCTTACACTGCCACCCAAAATCTAAAAGAGTTATCACAGAGTTTAGGTGGCAGCGACTAACAGTTCATGTCTAATGGCAGGAAAGATATTCAATAGTTTTGTACAGTTTTATAACAACATGCATATATGACTATGCAACACAATTTAAGTGAAAACAGTCTTACTCCTTAGAAAAAACTTCTTAAGGATGAAAAGCACCCTAATCTAACGGATCGTTGAGAACAACCTCATTTCCGTTCAACTCCATGGGACAATTGCGCTCATGATTGGTCATAATGTATTTTTGAATGAAGATGTGTGATTGATTTACTTTCTGTGATGTGTGATTGATTTACTTTCGAATATTTAAACAGCAAAAATCTAAAATGGCGCTTTATCATAGACTTGAATAATGCCCTCACATCAAATGAGATGGTGCTGTGACTTGTCATTATAACTCTCCTTTTAAATACAGACAGACGATATATTGACAATACAATATCTATGAATGGTTTACATGAAAATTTCTTTTCTGGTAGGAATCCGAACAATAACCAGAGTGACAGCTGTACAAAGGTAAACCCTGAATCATGGCACACATCTGTCAATATTTAAATAACTATTTGCATTAGATGAATAGATGTAAAATGTCTTCTGTTTCACTTAGACACACTGGGCAGACATCTGTGTTTGACAGTCCAATTTTCGAGAGTTTTTCATATGTAAAGACAATATTATGAGCAATTTTAAAATTTAACTCTACAGAATCTGATGATTTATCTGTTTGCCATACATTTAGCCAAATATCTTTCCAATTAATATCTAAGGCAATGTTATCCCACCAGCCGATAGCTACTGGTTCCTTACATACATGGTTCATGTATTAAGCGGTAAATACTTCAACAGATACATCCTGTTCAGCAATTGTGCAGATTATGTCCCTTGAGGGAAGTTTTTAGCCAACAACAGATAAAATTATCCTTTTCCACTCTGACGGAAGCGCATATAAAATAATCCTATAACATTGTTGTATTGTACTTGTGTCTATCACAGGTAAGGTGTCATGGACTATTTTCACAATAATTTGTTCAGACATGAATTTGGGAATGACCTCCAAACATATATGTTTAATACAAATACTCCCACTCAAAATGAACGATTGAAACATGAGAGTTTTTCCATTAAATGTAAACAGTGGATTTTTAAACAGTGGTTGATTCATAATGTCCATTATATTCCGAAGTAATGGTCTTTTTCCTTCATTAATTTCATTCCATGCAGCGAAAAGCTCAGCATAAAAAGGGCTTATATTCTGTAAATAAGATTTATTATATTCAAGAGATAAGGCATGAATTCCCAAGTTCATTGTCAGAAGATGAGACATAAAATATTCCTTGGTTTGTTTCAATATACAGTTGAGCTGGCTCTCAATAATTTTAGCCTCAATGCATATTTATTTTAAACGTAAGCTTGGAAAAATTAAACATCCATCAACACAAACACACAAATGCAAGTATCAAATGCTATTTTGGCAGTTTTACTGTGCCACCAAAATTCCTAAACGTATGAGCAAATATATTTTCAACCCACTGTGGAACAGGTATTACAGTAAACATATACCACAACCGAGAGCTCATAAATTACATTTATTACAATGGCTCTGCCTTGTAAAATCAGTTGTCTACGAAGCCAAGAATTTAATATCGTTTGTATTTTTAGTATTTTCTTTTCCCAATTTAGTGTTTCACACATTGTTTTATCCGTACCAAAGTAAATGCCTAGTATTTCTATACAATCTCTCTTAACTTTAACCGGGAGTTGGATTAAAAAATCACGAAACCTATTTTTGCCCAATAACAAAATTTCTGATTTTTCAATGTTGATTTTGGCTCCTGTTGCCTGACAATATAGGTTGAAAAGATTCAGTAGCAGAGCTCACATTTGAGACAGTGATTGTGGTGTCATCAGCATGTTGGTAGATTAAAGATGAAATGTTGTTGATTTTGATACCTTGAATGAGAGGGTTGTCTTTTATCAACAAATTTTATGGTTCTGATATTAATTTACAATCAACATTGATTAGTGAAATAGGTCTGTAACATTTTATATCCTTTGTATCACCTTTCTTTTTATAGAACAAACTAATGACGCTAGCTTTCATAGAACAAGATAATTCCTTCTCTCCAAAAATACTCTTATTGACATGATGAAAAAGAGGACATAAAATCATAAAATTCAACAGTCAGACCATCAGGACCTGGAGTTTTGTTACGTTTCATTCCTTTCAGTGCATCTGTCATTTGTTCTACAGAATAGGAAGATCACAATATTCTTTCTGTTCATCATTGATAGATTTGTGTATCATATTTACTACTTCCTGTTCCTTATAATAATCAAGTCCTTCATCTGTGTATAATTTTTCATAGAGAGATTGTGCTGCGTTAACAATGTCTTCCGTCGTTCGCAACAATATTCCATCTTCAGCAATGAGCTCTTTGATCGAGTTAGCTTGTTGCTTGGATTTTTCCAAATTAATCTGACTCAAGAGTCATTTGTGCTTTTGATCTTAAGATAGCACCCCCCTGCAAGTAATATTGTCATAATCTTCCAAATTTTTTTCTAAATCACACAGTTGTGTAGATTCATAACCAGGTATAGTAGCTAATTTGTGATATTCATTTCGAAGTTTATTTTGAGTTTTGTAATAACCAGTCTTTGCCAACTAACTTCGTTTACTAGAATAATATTTTGAGAACTTTTCATTTGATATTTCAAGTTGTCCCACCAGATGAGTAGTTCTGTTTCAAAAAGTGGACAAGTTTTTGCTTCCTCAACAATGCCATGAATTTTATAGATTTTAAAGGTACCATCTTCCAAAAGTTCATTATTAAAAATCCAAATTCCTGGACCTCTTTCGATATCACTCAAATCTAGTTTAAGTGACACAATGTTGTGATCACTTATCTTGCAGTATTTAATATAACAATTTATGGTATTGTTTAAAAGATGTCTAGACAAAAGAAAAATCAATTCTGGATTGTATTAAAAAACTCGTTTACACTTTGGATTCTGGAGAATTCCTTTTTATCATAATTTTTGTGTCTCCAAACGTCAACCATGCTATACTGCTGAATGATAGAAGTCAGAGCATCACTGCTTTTAAGATTAAATGTTTTGTTGTTTATGCCCTTGTCCAACGTAGGATTTAGTATATCATTAAAATCTCCTCCCACAATCATATTATTTGGTTCTATCCACTTTTCCAGTTCTTTATAAAATGTTAACCTTTCATCGAGGCCATTAAGAGCATATACATTCAGTAAGTAATATGTTTTGCCATCCACATCAATTTCTGCTTTTAATAATCTGCCCTCAGAATTCCTCGTTACCACGTTAATTTGGTATTGACATCTTTGCGATACCAAAATAGCTACACCCCTGCGATTTACACTTGTTGAATTGCAAAATAAGATTTTTCCTGGGAACATATGTTTATAGTTATTGACAAACTTTTCATCCCAAAACGTTTCCTGTAGAAATGCTATGTCTACATGTGACGTGTTGATAAGTGATAATACTTGTTTAAATGTTCTCACATCTCTTAAACCATTTACATTCCATTACTATATGTTCAACATGATGAGAAGTAATAAATACATATGAAGCATCAAGATTTGTTTTAACGTCATCTCCCCTTTCTGGATTTTATCACATCCTTCTTTTTTCTAGGAGGCCTTCCCCCAGCATGAGCCTTAATAACATCCTCATTAGGTTTCAAGACATTCCATTTGCCTCTAACACTTCCTGGAGCACCATCTCCTCGATAAGGCTGTGCCAGAACATTGTGATTGTCTTCTGTGGGAACTACCATCACATTACGATCATCAACATGTATATAATTGTCATTTGTTTCATGCTCAACTAGTCTTATCATGTTTAACAGCTTGCTTGTGACATCATCTATGATACTGTTATCATAAGGAGATACACGTTGTTTGGTATCACTCCTGCACTTACCAACATGTATGCCTCTATCAATTGTTTCTAGTAAAATGTCAACGACAAAGTCATGTGTTTCTTTGTTCAACTGTGACACCGAAACATCTTCTGCCAATTCCTCAATGTCCTGCTCAGTGGTTGTCACAATCCTTTCTTCCTCTTCTTCTTCTTCGCCATCTTCTTCAATGCTACCTTTAATAGGCAGCTCCTGAAGAATAGGCCACTTGGCTAGTGTCGCATCCGCCTCCATGTCGCTCATGCCATCCTCATTTTCATAATCACCACCTTGACAATTATCATCATTTTCTTCAGACATATCATCATAGCCAAAGCAGGTGCAGTCATTAGGCTTACGTTTACACCTGTGGCATTTGGGAACACGGCAATTGTATTGAACATGTCCTTCGGATCCACAGTTTCTGCACACAATGTTCGGGCAGTTCCTTTTCTCATGCTGATCAGAAAGACAATGATGATACTTTCACCTGATCATTATGGAGAACTCTGAAGAAGTCAAATCCTCCATGCGTTTTAAATTTGATGCTGTATGGAAGACTATGAATTCCTGTGGGAAACTTTACCTGTGTGTACCTGGTTCCATCTTCCCAGTTAGTACCAGGAATGTTTCGTCTGCGGATGGTGTCAACTTCATATATTCCAAACGAATGTAGAACCTCCATTATTTCTCCATCTGTTGTGTAGCTGGGCAAGTTCATGAATGACACAACAACTTTGTCATTTACTAAAGGTATGATATCATACACCTCATCGTTGACAATTTGACCATCACCCAGTGATTTTACGAGCGAATTCTCCGCTAGGGTAATTTCATAATAATTGTGTTTGGAGTGCAACAATAAACAGTGTTGTCTCCCAATTCAAGTTCAAGAGCTTTGCATACGTAAAATGCTTTCGGACGAACATGACTCCTAAACTGCACTCGAATAACGTTCTCTTTCTGATAGACACGAGGTCGGCCATTTTCCTAGTTTACCTGACAAGGGGGTAGCCTTTGCCCAACAGCCTGGTGCCTCATAGTCTATTTTTTCAAATAACCTTAAACCATCGTGTACGATTAGGTCAAGAGATGAGACAGGAATCTTCACAAACGATGAAGTACTTACTGAAAATATCAGAGCACTGCAAATCACAGTGTTCACAACACCTCACCCAGGAAGGTCAACCTGCGCCTCAGACCGCTCGGCCACGCTACCCATACGGACCTCAGCCCTGATTCTATTCAATTGTTTCAGATAACTCCTACACTACTTGTCGGGAACTTGGATACACATCACATGTTATGCTAACCAAATTCGGCAATTTCTAAGTACTTGGAACCTTGTGCCATGTCCATCCCTGACTCCCAAAATGTTCAGCAGATGGATTCTGCTTTTTCACCCCTCCTGCCACAAAAGCTGGAGTAAATAGACCACGAACCTCAATGTTAATTTTCTCCATTTCTGGCCTGAAATAAGACCTCTTTTCTAGGGCTTCAAGCTTCTCAGGTGATATTCATTTCGGGTGTAAATCAAGAATTGACAAATGCGAACGATAGCAAATGTATATTCACGGGACAATTGCGCTCATGATTGCCCAAGCCGCGATTGCCATGGTGACTCGATTTCTCCAGATGGAGAATGCAAAAGAATTGTGGCAGCGGTGGGATTCGAACCCACGCCTCCGAAGAGACTGGTGCCTTAAACCAGCGCCTTAGACCGCTCGGCCACGCTACCCATACGGACCTCACCCTGAATCTATTCAATTGTTTCAGATAACTCCTACACTACTTGTCGGGAACTTGGATACACATCACATGTTATGCTAACCAAATTCGGCAATTTCTAAGTACTTGGAACTTTGTGCCATGTCCATCCCTGACTCCCAAAATGTTCAGCAGATGGATTCTGCCTTTTCACCCTCCTGCCACAAAGCTGGAGTAAATAGACCACGAACCTCAATGTTAATTTCTTCTATTTCTGGCCTGAAATAAGACCTCTTTTCTAGGGCTTCAAGCTTCTCAGGTGATATTCATTTCTGGGTGTAAATCAAGAATTGACAAAAGCGAACGATAGCAAATGTATATTCACGGGACAATTGCGCTCATGATTACCCAAGCCGCGATTGCCATGGTGACTCGATTTCTCCAGATGGAGAATGCAAAAGAATTGTGGCAGCGGTGGGATTCGAACCCACGCCTCCGAAGAGACTGGTGCCTTAAACCAGCGCCTTAGACCGCTCGGCCACGCTACCCATACGGACCTCAGCCCTGATTCTATTCAATTGTTTCAGATAACTCCTACACTACTTGTCGGGAACTTGGATACACATCACATGTTATGCTAACCAAATTCGGCAAATTCTAAGTACTTGGAACCTTGTGCCATGTCCATCCCTGACTCCCAAAATGTTCAGCAGATGGATTCTGCTTTTTCACCCCTCCTGCCACAAAGCTGGAGTAAATAGACCACGAACCTCAATGTTAATTTTCTCCATTTCTGGCCTGAAATAAGACCTCTTTTCTAGGGCTTCAAGCTTTCAGGTGATATTCATTTCAGGTGTAAATCAAGAATTGACAAAAGCGAACGATAGCAAATGTATATTCACGGGACAATTTCGCTCATGATTACCCAAGCCGCGATTGCCATTGGTGACTCGATTTCTCCAGATGGAGAATGCAAAAGAATTGTGGCAGCGGTGGGATTCGAACCCACGCCTCCGAAGAGACTGGTGCCTTAAACCAGCGCCTTAGACCGCTCGGCCACGCTACCCATACGGACCTCAGCCCTGATTCTATTCAATTGTTTCAGATAACTCCTACACTACTTGTCGGAACTTGGATACACATCACATGTTATGCTAACCAAATTCGGCAATTTCTAAGTACTTGGAACCTTGTGCCATGTCCATCCCTGACTCCCAAACTGTTCAGCAGATGGATTCTGCTTTTTCACCCCTCCTGCCACAAAAGCTGGAGTAAATAGACCACGAACCTCAATGTTAATTTTCTCTATTTCTGGCCTGAAATAAGACCTCTTTTCTAGGGCTTCAAGCTTCTCAGGTGATATTCATTTCTGGTGTAAATCAAGAATTGACAAAAGCGAACGATAGCAAATGTATATTCACGGGACAATTACGCTCATGATTGCCCAAGCCGCGATTGCCATGGTGACTCGATTTCTCCAGATGGAGAATGCAAAAGAATTGTGGCAGCGGTGGGATTCGAACCCACGCCTCCGAAGAGACTGGTGCCTTAAACCAGCGCCTTAGACCGCTCGGCCACGCTACCCATACGGACCTGAGACCTGACTCTATTCAATTGTTTCAGATAACTCCTACACTACTTGTCGGGAACTTGGATACACATCACATGTTATGCTAACCAAATTCGGCAATTTCTAAGTACTTGGAACCTTGTACCATGTCCATCCCTGACTCCCAAACTGTTCAGCAGATGGATTCTGCTTTTTCACCCCTCCTGCCACAAAAGCTGGAGTAAATAAACCACGAACCTCAATGTTAATTTTCTATATTTCTGGCCTGAAATAAGACCTCTTTTCTAGGGCTTCAAGCTTCTCAGGTGATATTCATTTCTGGTGTAAATCAAGAATTGACAAAAGCGAACGATAGCAAATGTATATTCACGGGACAATTACGCTCATGATTGCCCAAGCCGCGATTGCCATGGTGACTCGATTTCTCCAGATGGAGAATGCAAAGAATTGTGGCAGCGGTGGGATTCGAACCCACGCCTCCGAAGAGACTGGTGCCTTAAACCAGCGCCTTAGACCGCTCGGCCACGCTACCCATACGGACCTCAGCCCTGATTCTATTCAATTGTTTCAGATAACTCCTACACTACTTGTCGGGAACTTGGATACACATCACATGTTATGCTAACCAAATTCGGCAATTTCTAAGTACTTGGAACCTTGTGCCATGTCCATCCCTGACTCCCAAACTGTTCAGCAGATGGATTCTGCTTTTCACCCCCTCCTGCCACAAAAGCTGGAGTAAATAAACCACGAACCTCAATGTTAATTTTCTCTATTTCTGGCCTGAAATAAGACCTCTTTTCTAGGGCTTCAGGGCTTCAAGCTCAGGTGATATTCATTTCTGGTGTAAATCAAGAATTGACAAAAGCGAACGATAGCAAATGTATATTCACGGGACAATTACGCTCATGATTGCCCAAGCCGCGATTGCCATGGTGACTCGATTTCTCCAGATGGAGAATGCAAAAGAATTGTGGCAGCGGTGGGATTCGAACCCACGCCTCCGAAGAGACTGGTGCCTTAAACCAGCGCCTTAGACCGCTCGGCCACGCTACCCATACGGACCTCAGCCCTGATTCTATTCAATTGTTTCAGATAACTCCTACACTACTTGTCGGGAACTTGGATACACATCACATGTTATGCTAACCAAATTCGGCAATTTCTAAGTACTTGGAACCTTGTGCCATGTCCATCCCTGACTCCCAAACTGTTCAGCAGATGGATTCTGCTTTTCACCCCTCCTGCCACAAAAGCTGGAGTAAATAAACCACGAACCTCAATGTTAATTTTCTCTATTTCTTGCCTGAAATAAGACCTCTTTTCTAGGGCTTCAAGCTTCTCAGGTGATATTCATTTCTGGTGTAAATCAAGAATTGACAAAAGCGAACGATAGCAAATGTATATTCACGGGACAATTACGCTCATGATTGCCCAAGCCGCGATTGCCATGGTGACTCGATTTCTCCAGATGGAGAATGCAAAGAATTGTGGCAGCGGTGGGATTCGAACCCACGCCTCCGAAGAGACTGGTGCCTTAAACCAGCGCCTTAGACCGCTCGGCCACGCTACCCATACGGACCTCAGCCCTGATTCTATTCAATTGTTTCAGATAACTCCTACACTACTTGTCGGGAACTTGGATACACATCACATGTTATGCTAACCAAATTCGGCAATTTCTAAGTACTTGGAACCTTGTGCCATGTCCATCCCTGACTCCCCAAACTGTTCAGCAGATGGATTCTGCTTTTTCACCCTCCTGCCACAAAGCTGGAGTAAATAAACCACGAACCTCAATGTTAATTTTCTCTATTTCTGGCCTGAAATAAGACCTCTTTTCTAGGGCTTCAAGCTTCTCAGGTGATATTCATTTCTGGTGTAAATCAAGAATTGACAAAAGCGAACGATAGCAAATGTATATTCACGGGACAATTACGCTCATGATTGCCCAAGCCGCGATTGCCATGGTGACTCGATTTCTCCAGATGGAGAATGCAAAGAATTGTGGCAGCGGTGGGATTCGAACCCACGCCTCCGAAGAGACTGGTGCCTTAAACCAGCGCCTTAGACCGCTCGGCCACGCTACCCATACGGACCTCAGCCCTGATTCTATTCAATTGTTTCAGATAACTCCTACACTACTTGTCGGGAACTTGGATACACATCACATGTTATGCTAACCAAATTCGGCAATTTCTAAGTACTTGGAACCTTGTGCCATGTCCATCCCTGACTCCCAAACTGTTCAGCAGATGGATTCTGCTTTTTCACCCCTCCTGCCACAAAAGCTGGAGTAAATAAACCACGAACCTCAATGTTAATTTTCTCTATTTCTTGCCTGAAATAAGACCTCTTTTCTAGGGCTTCAAGCTTCTCAGGTGATATTCATTTCTGGTGTAAATCAAGAATTGACAAAAGCGAACGATAGCAAATGTATATTCACGGGACAATTACGCTCATGATTGCCCAAGCCGCGATTGCCATGGTGACTCGATTTCTCCAGATGGAGAATGCAAAAGAATTGTGGCAGCGGTGGGATTCGAACCCACGCCTCCGAAGAGACTGGTGCCTTAAACCAGCGCCTTAGACCGCTCGGCCACGCTACCCATACGGACTTCAGCCCTGATTCTATTCAATTGTTTCAGATAACTCCTACACTACTTGTCGGGAACTTGGATACACATCACATGTTATGCTAACCAAATTCGGCAATTTCTAAGTACTTGGAACCTTGTGCCATGTCCATCCCTGACTCCCAAACTGTTCAGCAGATGGATTCTGCTTTTTCACCCCTCCTGCCACAAAAGCTGGAGTAAATAAACCACGAACCTCAATGTTAATTTTCTCTATTTCTGGCCTGAAATAAGACCTCTTTTCTAGGGCTTCAAGCTTCTCAGGTGATATTCATTTCTGGTGTAAATCAAGAATTGACAAAAGCGAACGATAGCAAATGTATATTCACGGGACAATTACGCTCATGATTGCCCAAGCCGCGATTGCCATGGTGACTCGATTTCTCCAGATGGAGAATGCAAAGAATTGTGGCAGCGGTGGATTCGAACCCACGCCTCCGAAGAGACTGGTGCCTTAAACCAGCGCCTTAGACCGCTCGGCCACGCTACCCATACGGACCTCAGCCCTGATTCTATTCAATTGTTTCAGATAACTCCTACACTACTTGTCGGGAACTTGGATACACATCACATGTTATGCTAACCAAATTCGGCAATTTCTAAGTACTTGGAACCTTGTGCCATGTCCATCCCTGACTCCCAAACTGTTCAGCAGATGGATTCTGCTTTTCACCCCTCCTGCCACAAAAGCTGGAGTAAATAAACCACGAACCTCAATGTTAATTTTCTCTATTTCTGGCCTGAAATAAGACCTCTTTTCTAGGGCTTCAAGCTTCTCAGGTGATATTCATTTCTGGTGTAAATCAAGAATTGACAAAAGCGAACGATAGCAAATGTATATTCACGGGACAATTACGCTCATGATTGCCCAAGCCGCGATTGCCATGGTGACTCGATTTCTCCAGATGGAGAATGCAAAGAATTGTGGCAGCGGTGGGATTCGAACCCACGCCTCCGAAGAGACTGGTGCCTTAAACCAGCGCCTTAGACCGCTCGGCCACGCTACCCATACGGACCTCAGCCCTGATTCTATTCAATTGTTTCAGATAACTCCTACACTACTTGTCGGGAACTTGGATACACATCACATGTTATGCTAACCAAATTCGGCAATTTCTAAGTACTTGGAACCTTGTGCCATGTCCATCCCTGACTCCCAAACTGTTCAGCAGATGGATTCTGCTTTTCACCCTCCTGCCACAAAAGCTGGAGTAAATAAACCACGAACCTCAATGTTAATTTTCTCTATTTCTGGCCTGAAATAAGACCTCTTTTCTAGGGCTTCAAGCTTCTCAGGTGATATTCATTTCTGGTGTAAATCAAGAATTGACAAAAGCGAACGATAGCAAATGTATATTCACGGGACAATTACGCTCATGATTGCCCAAGCCGCGATTGCCATGGTGACTCGATTTCTCCAGATGGAGAATGCAAAAGAATTGTGGCAGCGGTGGGATTCGAACCCACGCCTCCGAAGAGACTGGTGCCTTAAACCAGCGCCTTAGACCGCTCGGCCACGCTACCCATACGGACCTCAGCCCTGATTCTATTCAATTGTTTCAGATAACTCCTACACTACTTGTCGGGAACTTGGATACACATCACATGTTATGCTAACCAAATTCGGCAATTTCTAAGTACTTGGAACCTTGTGCCATGTCCATCCCTGACTCCCAAACTGTTCAGCAGATGGATTCTGCTTTTTCACCCCTCCTGCCACAAAAGCTGGAGTAAATAAACCACGAACCTCAATGTTAATTTTCTCTATTTCTGGCCTGAAATAAGACCTCTTTTCTAGGGCTTCAAGCTTCTCAGGTGATATTCATTTCTGGTGTAAATCAAGAATTGACAAAAGCGAACGATAGCAAATGTATATTCACGGGACAATTACGCTCATGATTGCCCAAGCCGCGATTGCCATGGTGACTCGATTTCTCCAGATGGAGAATGCAAAAGAATTGTGGCAGCGGTGGGATTCGAACCCACGCCTCCGAAGAGACTGGTGCCTTAAACCAGCGCCTTAGACCGCTCGGCCACGCTACCCATACGGACCTCAGCCCTGATTCTATTCAATTGTTTCAGATAACTCCTACACTACTTGTCGGGAACTTGGATACACATCACATGTTATGCTAACCAAATTCGGCAATTTCTAAGTACTTGGAACCTTGTGCCATGTCCATCCCTGACTCCCAAACTGTTCAGCAGATGGATTCTGCTTTTTCACCCCTCCTGCCACAAAAGCTGGAGTAAATAAACCACGAACCTCAATGTTAATTTTCTCTATTTCTGGCCTGAAATAAGACCTCTTTTCTAGGGCTTCAAGCTTCTCAGGTGATATTCATTTCTGGTGTAAATCAAGAATTGACAAAAGCGAACGATAGCAAATGTATATTCACGGGACAATTACGCTCATGATTGCCCAAGCCGCGATTGCCATGGTGACTCGATTTCTCCAGATGGAGAATGCAAAAGAATTGTGGCAGCGGTGGGATTCGAACCCACGCCTCCGAAGAGACTGGTGCCTTAAACCAGCGCCTTAGACCGCTCGGCCACGCTACCCATACGGACCTCAGCCCTGATTCTATTCAATTGTTTCAGATAACTCCTACACTACTTGTCGGGAACTTGGATACACATCACATGTTATGCTAACCAAATTCGGCAATTTCTAAGTACTTGGAACCTTGTGCCATGTCCATCCCTGACTCCCAAACTGTTCAGCAGATGGATTCTGCTTTTTCACCCCTCCTGCCACAAAAGCTGGAGTAAATAAACCACGAACCTCAATGTTAATTTTCTCTATTTCTGGCCTGAAATAAGACCTCTTTTCTAGGGCTTCAAGCTTCTCAGGTGATATTCATTTCTGGTGTAAATCAAGAATTGACAAAAGCGAACGATAGCAAATGTATATTCACGGGACAATTACGCTCATGATTGCCCAAGCCGCGATTGCCATGGTGACTCGATTTCTCCAGATGGAGAATGCAAAAGAATTGTGGCAGCGGTGGGATTCGAACCCACGCCTCCGAAGAGACTGGTGCCTTAAACCAGCGCCTTAGACCGCTCGGCCACGCTACCCATACGGACCTCAGCCCTGATTCTATTCAATTGTTTCAGATAACTCCTACACTACTTGTCGGGAACTTGGATACACATCACATGTTATGCTAACCAAATTCGGCAATTTCTAAGTACTTGGAACCTTGTGCCATGTCCATCCCTGACTCCCAAACTGTTCAGCAGATGGATTCTGCTTTTCACCCCTCCTGCCACAAAAGCTGGAGTAAATAAACCACGAACCTCAATGTTAATTTTCTCTATTTCTGCCTGAAATAAGACCTCTTTTCTAGGGCTTCAAGCTTCTCAGGTGATATTCATTTCTGGTGTAAATCAAGAATTGACAAAAGCGAACGATAGCAAATGTATATTCACGGGACAATTACGCTCATGATTGCCCAAGCCGCGATTGCCATGGTGACTCGATTTCTCCAGATGGAGAATGCAAAAGAATTGTGGCAGCGGTGGGATTCGAACCCACGCCTCCGAAGAGACTGGTGCCTTAAACCAGCGCCTTAGACCGCTCGGCCACGCTACCCATACGGACCTCAGCCCTGATTCTATTCAATTGTTTCAGATAACTCCTACACTACTTGTCGGGAACTTGGATACACATCACATGTTATGCTAACCAAATTCGGCAATTTCTAAGTACTTGGAACCTTGTGCCATGTCCATCCCTGACTCCCAAACTGTTCAGCAGATGGATTCTGCTTTTTCACCCCTCCTGCCACAAAAGCTGGAGTAAATAAACCACGAACCTCAATGTTAATTTTCTCTATTTCTGGCCTGAAATAAGACCTCTTTTCTAGGGCTTCAAGCTTCTCAGGTGATATTCATTTCTGGTGTAAATCAAGAATTGACAAAAGCGAACGATAGCAAATGTATATTCACGGGACAATTACGCTCATGATTGCCCAAGCCGCGATTGCCATGGTGACTCGATTTCTCCAGATGGAGAATGCAAAAGAATTGTGGCAGCGGTGGGATTCGAACCCACGCCTCCGAAGAGACTGGTGCCTTAAACCAGCGCCTTAGACCGCTCGGCCACGCTACCCATACGGACCTCAGCCCTGATTCTATTCAATTGTTTCAGATAACTCCTACACTACTTGTCGGGAACTTGGATACACATCACATGTTATGCTAACCAAATTCGGCAATTTCTAAGTACTTGGAACCTTGTGCCATGTCCATCCCTGACTCCCAAACTGTTCAGCAGATGGATTCTGCTTTTTCACCCCTCCTGCCACAAAAGCTGGAGTAAATAAACCACGAACCTCAATGTTAATTTTCTCTATTTCTTGCCTGAAATAAGACCTCTTTTCTAGGGCTTCAAGCTTCTCAGGTGATATTCATTTCTGGTGTAAATCAAGAATTGACAAAAGCGAACGATAGCAAATGTATATTCACGGGACAATTACGCTCATGATTGCCCAAGCCGCGATTGCCATGGTGACTCGATTTCTCCAGATGGAGAATGCAAAAGAATTGTGGCAGCGGTGGGATTCGAACCCACGCCTCCGAAGAGACTGGTGCCTTAAACCAGCGCCTTAGACCGCTCGGCCACGCTACCCATACGGACTTCAGCCCTGATTCTATTCAATTGTTTCAGATAACTCCTACACTACTTGTCGGGAACTTGGATACACATCACATGTTATGCTAACCAAATTCGGCAATTTCTAAGTACTTGGAACCTTGTGCCATGTCCATCCCTGACTCCCAAACTGTTCAGCAGATGGATTCTGCTTTTTCACCCCTCCTGCCACAAAAGCTGGAGTAAATAAACCACGAACCTCAATGTTAATTTTCTCTATTTCTGGCCTGAAATAAGACCTCTTTTCTAGGGCTTCAAGCTTCTCAGGTGATATTCATTTCTGGTGTAAATCAAGAATTGACAAAAGCGAACGATAGCAAATGTATATTCACGGGACAATTACGCTCATGATTGCCCAAGCCGCGATTGCCATGGTGACTCGATTTCTCCAGATGGAGAATGCAAAAGAATTGTGGCAGCGGTGGGATTCGAACCCACGCCTCCGAAGAGACTGGTGCCTTAAACCAGCGCCTTAGACCGCTCGGCCACGCTACCCATACGGACCTTCAGCCCTGATTCTATTCAATTGTTTCAGATAACTCCTACACTACTTGTCGGGAACTTGGATACACATCACATGTTATGCTAACCAAATTCGGCAATTTCTAAGTACTTGGAACCTTGTGCCATGTCCATCCCTGACTCCCAAACTGTTCAGCAGATGGATTCTGCTTTTCACCCTCCTGCCACAAAAGCTGGAGTAAATAAACCACGAACCTCAATGTTAATTTTCTCTATTTCTGGCCTGAAATAAGACCTCTTTTCTAGGGCTTCAAGCTTCTCAGGTGATATTCATTTCTGGTGTAAATCAAGAATTGACAAAAGCGAACGATAGCAAATGTATATTCACGGGACAATTACGCTCATGATTGCCCAAGCCGCGATTGCCATGGTGACTCGATTTCTCCAGATGGAGAATGCAAAAGAATTGTGGCAGCGGTGGGATTCGAACCCACGCCTCCGAAGAGACTGGTGCCTTAAACCAGCGCCTTAGACCGCTCGGCCACGCTACCCATACGGAC
This sequence comes from Haliotis rubra, assembly GCF_003918875.1. Taxonomy (NCBI): domain Eukaryota; kingdom Metazoa; phylum Mollusca; class Gastropoda; order Lepetellida; family Haliotidae; genus Haliotis; species Haliotis rubra. The sequence continues at coordinate 416,739 of NW_025767598.1, forward strand.
CTCAGCCCTGATTCTATTCAATTGTTTCAGATAACTCCTACACTACTTGTCGGGAACTTGGATACACATCACATGTTATGCTAACCAAATTCGGCAATTTCTAAGTACTTGGAACCTTGTGCCATGTCCATCCCTGACTCCCAAACTGTTCAGCAGATGGATTCTGCTTTTTCACCCCTCCTGCCACAAAAGCTGGAGTAAATAAACCACGAACCTCAATGTTAATTTTCTCTATTTCTGGCCTGAAATAAGACCTCTTTTCTAGGGCTTCAAGCTTCTCAGGTGATATTCATTTCTGGTGTAAATCAAGAATTGACAAAAGCGAACGATAGCAAATGTATATTCACGGGACAATTACGCTCATGATTGCCCAAGCCGCGATTGCCATGGTGACTCGATTTCTCCAGATGGAGAATGCAAAAGAATTGTGGCAGCGGTGGGATTCGAACCCACGCCTCCGAAGAGACTGGTGCCTTAAACCAGCGCCTTAGACCGCTCGGCCACGCTACCCATACGGACCTCAGCCCTGATTCTATTCAATTGTTTCAGATAACTCCTACACTACTTGTCGGGAACTTGGATACACATCACATGTTATGCTAACCAAATTCGGCAATTTCTAAGTACTTGGAACCTTGTGCCATGTCCATCCCTGACTCCCAAACTGTTCAGCAGATGGATTCTGCTTTTTCACCCCTCCTGCCACAAAAGCTGGAGTAAATAAACCACGAACCTCAATGTTAATTTTTCTATTTCTTGCCTGAAATAAGACCTCTTTTCTAGGGCTTCAAGCTTCTCAGGTGATATTCATTTCTGGTGTAAATCAAGAATTGACAAAAGCGAACGATAGCAAATGTATATTCACGGGACAATTACGCTCATGATTGCCCAAGCCGCGATTGCCATGGTGACTCGATTTCTCCAGATGGAGAATGCAAAAGAATTGTGGCAGCGGTGGGATTCGAACCCACGCCTCCGAAGAGACTGGTGCCTTAAACCAGCGCCTTAGACCGCTCGGCCACGCTACCCATACGGACCTCAGCCCTGATTCTATTCAATTGTTTCAGATAACTCCTACACTACTTGTCGGGAACTTGGATACACATCACATGTTATGCTAACCAAATTCGGCAATTTCTAAGTACTTGGAACCTTGTGCCATGTCCATCCCTGACTCCCAAACTGTTCAGCAGATGGATTCTGCTTTTTCACCCCTCCTGCCACAAAAGCTGGAGTAAATAAACCACGAACCTCAATGTTAATTTTCTCTATTTCTTGCCTGAAATAAGACCTCTTTTCTAGGGCTTCAAGCTTCTCAGGTGATATTCATTTCTGGTGTAAATCAAGAATTGACAAAAGCGAACGATAGCAAATGTATATTCACGGGACAATTACGCTCATGATTGCCCAAGCCGCGATTGCCATGGTGACTCGATTTCTCCAGATGGAGAATGCAAAGAATTGTGGCAGCGGTGGGATTCGAACCCACGCCTCCGAAGAGACTGGTGCCTTAAACCAGCGCCTTAGACCGCTCGGCCACGCTACCCATACGGACCTCAGCCCTGATTCTATTCAATTGTTTCAGATAACTCCTACACTACTTGTCGGGAACTTGGATACACATCACATGTTATGCTAACCAAATTCGGCAATTTCTAAGTACTTGGAACCTTGTGCCATGTCCATCCCTGACTCCCAAACTGTTCAGCAGATGGATTCTGCTTTTTCACCCTCCTGCCACAAAAGCTGGAGTAAATAAACCACGAACCTCAATGTTAATTTTCTCTATTTCTGGCCTGAAATAAGACCTCTTTTCTAGGGCTTCAAGCTTCTCAGGTGATATTCATTTCTGGTGTAAATCAAGAATTGACAAAAGCGAACGATAGCAAATGTATATTCACGGGACAATTACGCTCATGATTGCCCAAGCCGCGATTGCCATGGTGACTCGATTTCTCCAGATGGAGAATGCAAAAGAATTGTGGCAGCGGTGGGATTCGAACCCACGCCTCCGAAGAGACTGGTGCCTTAAACCAGCGCCTTAGACCGCTCGGCCACGCTACCCATACGGACCTCAGCCCTGATTCTATTCAATTGTTTCAGATAACTCCTACACTACTTGTCGGGAACTTGGATACACATCACATGTTATGCTAACCAAATTCGGCAATTTCTAAGTACTTGGAACCTTGTACCATGTCCATCCCTGACTCCCAAACTGTTCAGCAGATGGATTCTGCTTTTTCACCCCTCCTGCCACAAAAGCTGGAGTAAATAAACCACGAACCTCAATGTTAATTTTCTCCATTTCTGGCCTGAAATAAGACCTCTTTTCTAGGGCTTCAAGCTTCTCAGGTGATATTCATTTCTGGTGTAAATCAAGAATTGACAAAAGCGAACGATAGCAAATGTATATTCACGGGACAATTACGCTCATGATTGCCCAAGCCGCGATTGCCATGGTGACTCGATTTCTCCAGATGGAGAATGCAAAAGAATTGTGGCAGCGGTGGGATTCGAACCCACGCCTCCGAAGAGACTGGTGCCTTAAACCAGCGCCTTAGACCGCTCGGCCACGCTACCCATACGGACCTCAGCCCTGATTCTATTCAATTGTTTCAGATAACTCCTACACTACTTGTCGGGAACTTGGATACACATCACATGTTATGCTAACCAAATTCGGCAATTTCTAAGTACTTGGAACCTTGTGCCATGTCCATCCCTGACTCCCAAACTGTTCAGCAGATGGATTCTGCTTTTTCACCCCTCCTGCCACAAAAGCTGGAGTAAATAAACCACGAACCTCAATGTTAATTTTCTCTATTTCTGGCCTGAAATAAGACCTCTTTTCTAGGGCTTCAAGCTTCTCAGGTGATATTCATTTCTGGTGTAAATCAAGAATTGACAAAAGCGAACGATAGCAAATGTATATTCACGGGACAATTACGCTCATGATTGCCCAAGCCGCGATTGCCATGGTGACTCGATTTCTCCAGATGGAGAATGCAAAAGAATTGTGGCAGCGGTGGGATTCGAACCCACGCCTCCGAAGAGACTGGTGCCTTAAACCAGCGCCTTAGACCGCTCGGCCACGCTACCCATACGGACCTCAGCCCTGATTCTATTCAATTGTTTCAGATAACTCCTACACTACTTGTCGGGAACTTGGATACACATCACATGTTATGCTAACCAAATTCGGCAATTTCTAAGTACTTGGAACCTTGTGCCATGTCCATCCCTGACTCCCAAACTGTTCAGCAGATGGATTCTGCTTTTTCACCCCTCCTGCCACAAAAGCTGGAGTAAATAAACCACGAACCTCAATGTTAATTTTCTCTATTTCTTGCCTGAAATAAGACCTCTTTTCTAGGGCTTCAAGCTTCTCAGGTGATATTCATTTCTGGTGTAAATCAAGAATTGACAAAAGCGAACGATAGCAAATGTATATTCACGGGACAATTACGCTCATGATTGCCCAAGCCGCGATTGCCATGGTGACTCGATTTCTCCAGATGGAGAATGCAAAAGAATTGTGGCAGCGGTGGGATTCGAACCCACGCCTCCGAAGAGACTGGTGCCTTAAACCAGCGCCTTAGACCGCTCGGCCACGCTACCCATACGGACCTCAGCCCTGATTCTATTCAATTGTTTCAGATAACTCCTACACTACTTGTCGGGAACTTGGATACACATCACATGTTATGCTAACCAAATTCGGCAATTTCTAAGTACTTGGAACCTTGTGCCATGTCCATCCCTGACTCCCAAACTGTTCAGCAGATGGATTCTGCTTTTCACCCTCCTGCCACAAAAGCTGGAGTAAATAAACCACGAACCTCAATGTTAATTTTCTCTATTTCTGGCCTGAAATAAGACCTCTTTTCTAGGGCTTCAAGCTTCTCAGGTGATATTCATTTCTGGTGTAAATCAAGAATTGACAAAAGCGAACGATAGCAAATGTATATTCACGGGACAATTGCGCTCATGATTGCCCAAGCCGCGATTGCCATGGTGACTCGATTTCTCCAGATGGAGAATGCAAAAGAATTGTGGCAGCGGTGGGATTCGAACCCACGCCTCCGAAGAGACTGGTGCCTTAAACCAGCGCCTTAGACCGCTCGGCCACGCTACCCATACGGACCTCAGCCCTGATTCTATTCAATTGTTTCAGATAACTCCTACACTACTTGTCGGGAACTTGGATACACATCACATGTTATGCTAACCAAATTCGGCAATTTCTAAGTACTTGGAACCTTGTGCCATGTCCATCCCTGACTCCCAAACTGTTCAGCAGATGGATTCTGCTTTTTCACCCCTCCTGCCACAAAAGCTGGAGTAAATAAACCACGAACCTCAATGTTAATTTTCTCTATTTCTGGCCTGAAATAAGACCTCTTTTCTAGGGCTTCAAGCTTCTCAGGTGATATTCATTTCTGGTGTAAATCAAGAATTGACAAAAGCGAACGATAGCAAATGTATATTCACGGGACAATTACGCTCATGATTGCCCAAGCCGCGATTGCCATGGTGACTCGATTTCTCCAGATGGAGAATGCAAAAGAATTGTGGCAGCGGTGGGATTCGAACCCACGCCTCCGAAGAGACTGGTGCCTTAAACCAGCGCCTTAGACCGCTCGGCCACGCTACCCATACGGACCTCAGCCCTGATTCTATTCAATTGTTTCAGATAACTCCTACACTACTTGTCGGGAACTTGGATACACATCACATGTTATGCTAACCAAATTCGGCAATTTCTAAGTACTTGGAACCTTGTGCCATGTCCATCCCTGACTCCCAAACTGTTCAGCAGATGGATTCTGCTTTTTCACCCTCCTGCCACAAAAGCTGGAGTAAATAAACCACGAACCTCAATGTTAATTTTCTCTATTTCTTGCCTGAAATAAGACCTCTTTTCTAGGGCTTCAAGCTTCTCAGGTGATATTCATTTCGGGTGTAAATCAAGAATTGACAAAAGCGAACGATAGCAAATGTATATTCACGGGACAATTACGCTCATGATTGCCCAAGCCGCGATTGCCATGGTGACTCGATTTCTCCAGATGGAGAATGCAAAAGAATTGTGGCAGCGGTGGGATTCGAACCCACGCCTCCGAAGAGACTGGTGCCTTAAACCAGCGCCTTAGACCGCTCGGCCACGCTACCCATACGGACCTCAGCCCTGATTCTATTCAATTGTTTCAGATAACTCCTACACTACTTGTCGGGAACTTGGATACACATCACATGTTATGCTAACCAAATTCGGCAATTTCTAAGTACTTGGAACCTTGTGCCATGTCCATCCCTGACTCCCAAACTGTTCAGCAGATGGATTCTGCTTTTTCACCCCTCCTGCCACAAAAGCTGGAGTAAATAAACCACGAACCTCAATGTTAATTTTCTCTATTTCTTGCCTGAAATAAGACCTCTTTTCTAGGGCTTCAAGCTTCTCAGGTGATATTCATTTCTGGTGTAAATCAAGAATTGACAAAAGCGAACGATAGCAAATGTATATTCACGGGACAATTACGCTCATGATTGCCCAAGCCGCGATTGCCATGGTGACTCGATTTCTCCAGATGGAGAATGCAAAAGAATTGTGGCAGCGGTGGGATTCGAACCCACGCCTCCGAAGAGACTGGTGCCTTAAACCAGCGCCTTAGACCGCTCGGCCACGCTACCCATACGGACCTCAGCCCTGATTCTATTCAATTGTTTCAGATAACTCCTACACTACTTGTCGGGAACTTGGATACACATCACATGTTATGCTAACCAAATTCGGCAATTTCTAAGTACTTGGAACCTTGTGCCATGTCCATCCCTGACTCCCAAACTGTTCAGCAGATGGATTCTGCTTTTTCACCCCTCCTGCCACAAAAGCTGGAGTAAATAAACCACGAACCTCAATGTTAATTTTCTCTATTTCTTGCCTGAAATAAGACCTCTTTTCTAGGGCTTCAAGCTTCTCAGGTGATATTCATTTCTGGTGTAAATCAAGAATTGACAAAAGCGAACGATAGCAAATGTATATTCACGGGACAATTACGCTCATGATTGCCCAAGCCGCGATTGCCATGGTGACTCGATTTCTCCAGATGGAGAATGCAAAAGAATTGTGGCAGCGGTGGGATTCGAACCCACGCCTCCGAAGAGACTGGTGCCTTAAACCAGCGCCTTAGACCGCTCGGCCACGCTACCCATACGGACCTCAGCCCTGATTCTATTCAATTGTTTCAGATAACTCCTACACTACTTGTCGGGAACTTGGATACACATCACATGTTATGCTAACCAAATTCGGCAATTTCTAAGTACTTGGAACCTTGTGCCATGTCCATCCCTGACTCCCAAACTGTTCAGCAGATGGATTCTGCTTTTTCACCCCTCCTGCCACAAAAGCTGGAGTAAATAAACCACGAACCTCAATGTTAATTTTCTCCATTTCTTGCCTGAAATAAGACCTCTTTTCTAGGGCTTCAAGCTTCTCAGGTGATATTCATTTCTGGTGTAAATCAAGAATTGACAAAAGCGAACGATAGCAAATGTATATTCACGGGACAATTGCGCTCATGATTGCCCAAGCCGCGATTGCCATGGTGACTCGATTTCTCCAGATGGAGAATGCAAAAGAATTGTGGCAGCGGTGGGATTCGAACCCACGCCTCCGAAGAGACTGGTGCCTTAAACCAGCGCCTTAGACCGCTCGGCCACGCTACCCATACGGACCTCAGCCCTGATTCTATTCAATTGTTTCAGATAACTCCTACACTACTTGTCGGGAACTTGGATACACATCACATGTTATGCTAACCAAATTCGGCAATTTCTAAGTACTTGGAACCTTGTGCCATGTCCATCCCTGACTCCCAAACTGTTCAGCAGATGGATTCTGCTTTTTCACCCTCCTGCCACAAAAGCTGGAGTAAATAAACCACGAACCTCAATGTTAATTTTCTCTATTTCTGGCCTGAAATAAGACCTCTTTTCTAGGGCTTCAAGCTTCTCAGGTGATATTCATTTCTGGTGTAAATCAAGAATTGACAAAAGCGAACGATAGCAAATGTATATTCACGGGACAATTACGCTCATGATTGCCCAAGCCGCGATTGCCATGGTGACTCGATTTCTCCAGATGGAGAATGCAAAGAATTGTGGCAGCGGTGGGATTCGAACCCACGCCTCCGAAGAGACTGGTGCCTTAAACCAGCGCCTTAGACCGCTCGGCCACGCTACCCATACGGACCTCAGCCCTGATTCTATTCAATTGTTTCAGATAACTCCTACACTACTTGTCGGGAACTTGGATACACATCACATGTTATGCTAACCAAATTCGGCAATTTCTAAGTACTTGGAACCTTGTGCCATGTCCATCCCTGACTCCCAAACTGTTCAGCAGATGGATTCTGCTTTTTCACCCTCCTGCCACAAAAGCTGGAGTAAATAAACCACGAACCTCAATGTTAATTTTCTCTATTTCTTGCCTGAAATAAGACCTCTTTTCTAGGGCTTCAAGCTTCTCAGGTGATATTCATTTCTGGTGTAAATCAAGAATTGACAAAAGCGAACGATAGCAAATGTATATTCACGGGACAATTACGCTCATGATTGCCCAAGCCGCGATTGCCATGGTGACTCGATTTCTCCAGATGGAGAATGCAAAAGAATTGTGGCAGCGGTGGGATTCGAACCCACGCCTCCGAAGAGACTGGTGCCTTAAACCAGCGCCTTAGACCGCTCGGCCACGCTACCCATACGGACCTCAGCCCTGATTCTATTCAATTGTTTCAGATAACTCCTACACTACTTGTCGGGAACTTGGATACACATCACATGTTATGCTAACCAAATTCGGCAATTTCTAAGTACTTGGAACCTTGTGCCATGTCCATCCCTGACTCCCAAACTGTTCAGCAGATGGATTCTGCTTTTTCACCCTCCTGCCACAAAGCTGGAGTAAATAAACCACGAACCTCAATGTTAATTTTCTCTATTTCTGGCCTGAAATAAGACCTCTTTTCTAGGGCTTCAAGCTTCTCAGGTGATATTCATTTCTGGTGTAAATCAAGAATTGACAAAAGCGAACGATAGCAAATGTATATTCACGGGACAATTACGCTCATGATTGCCCAAGCCGCGATTGCCATGGTGACTCGATTTCTCCAGATGGAGAATGCAAAAGAATTGTGGCAGCGGTGGGATTCGAACCCACGCCTCCGAAGAGACTGGTGCCTTAAACCAGCGCCTTAGACCGCTCGGCCACGCTACCCATACGGACCTCAGCCCTGATTCTATTCAATTGTTTCAGATAACTCCTACACTACTTGTCGGGAACTTGGATACACATCACATGTTATGCTAACCAAATTCGGCAATTTCTAAGTACTTGGAACCTTGTGCCATGTCCATCCCTGACTCCCAAACTGTTCAGCAGATGGATTCTGCTTTTCACCCCTCCTGCCACAAAAGCTGGAGTAAATAAACCACGAACCTCAATGTTAATTTTCTATTTCGTGCCTGAAATAAGACCTCTTTTCTAGGGCTTCAAGCTTCTCAGGTGATATTCATTTCTGGTGTAAATCAAGAATTGACAAAAGCGAACGATAGCAAATGTATATTCACGGGACAATTACGCTCATGATTGCCCAAGCCGCGATTGCCATGGTGACTCGATTTCTCCAGATGGAGAATGCAAAGAATTGTGGCAGCGGTGGATTCGAACCCACGCCTCCGAAGAGACTGGTGCCTTAAACCAGCGCCTTAGACCGCTCGGCCACGCTACCCATACGGACCTCAGCCCTGATTCTATTCAATTGTTTCAGATAACTCCTACACTACTTGTCGGGAACTTGGATACACATCACATGTTATGCTAACCAAATTCGGCAATTTCTAAGTACTTGGAACCTTGTGCCATGTCCATCCCTGACTCCCAAACTGTTCAGCAGATGGATTCTGCTTTTTCACCCTCCTGCCACAAAAGCTGGAGTAAATAAACCACGAACCTCAATGTTAATTTTCTCTATTTCTGGCCTGAAATAAGACCTCTTTTCTAGGGCTTCAAGCTTCTCAGGTGATATTCATTTCTGGTGTAAATCAAAGAATTGACAAAAGCGAACGATAGCAAATGTATATTCACGGGACAATTACGCTCATGATTGCCCAAGCCGCGATTGCCATGGTGACTCGATTTCTCCAGATGGAGAATGCAAAGAATTGTGGCAGCGGTGGGATTCGAACCCACGCCTCCGAAGAGACTGGTGCCTTAAACCAGCGCCTTAGACCGCTCGGCCACGCTACCCATACGGACCTCAGCCCTGATTCTATTCAATTGTTTCAGATAACTCCTACACTACTTGTCGGGAACTTGGATACACATCACATGTTATGCTAACCAAATTCGGCAATTTCTAAGTACTTGGAACCTTGTGCCATGTCCATCCCTGACTCCCAAACTGTTCAGCAGATGGATTCTGCTTTTTCACCCCTCCTGCCACAAAAGCTGGAGTAAATAAACCACGAACCTCAATGTTAATTTTCTCTATTTCTGGCCTGAAATAAGACCTCTTTTCTAGGGCTTCAAGCTTCTCAGGTGATATTCATTTCTGGTGTAAATCAAGAATTGACAAAAGCGAACGATAGCAAATGTATATTCACGGGACAATTACGCTCATGATTGCCCAAGCCGCGATTGCCATGGTGACTCGATTTCTCCAGATGGAGAATGCAAAAGAATTGTGGCAGCGGTGGGATTCGAACCCACGCCTCCGAAGAGACTGGTGCCTTAAACCAGCGCCTTAGACCGCTCGGCCACGCTACCCATACGGACCTCAGCCCTGATTCTATTCAATTGTTTCAGATAACTCCTACACTACTTGTCGGGAACTTGGATACACATCACATGTTATGCTAACCAAATTCGGCAATTTCTAAGTACTTGGAACCTTGTGCCATGTCCATCCCTGACTCCCAAAACTGTTCAGCAGATGGATTCTGCTTTTTCACCCCTCCTGCCACAAAGCTGGAGTAAATAAACCACGAACCTCAATGTTAATTTTCTTCTATTTCTGGCCTGAAATAAGACCTCTTTTCTAGGGCTTCAAGCTTCTCAGGTGATATTCATTTCTGGTGTAAATCAAGAATTGACAAAAGCGAACGATAGCAAATGTATATTCACGGGACAATTACGCTCATGATTGCCCAAGCCGCGATTGCCATGGTGACTCGATTTCTCCAGATGGAGAATGCAAAGAATTGTGGCAGCGGTGGGATTCGAACCCACGCCTCCGAAGAGACTGGTGCCTTAAACCAGCGCCTTAGACCGCTCGGCCACGCTACCCATACGGACCTCAGCCCTGATTCTATTCAATTGTTTCAGATAACTCCTACACTACTTGTCGGGAACTTGGATACACATCACATGTTATGCTAACCAAATTCGGCAATTTCTAAGTACTTGGAACCTTGTGCCATGTCCATCCCTGACTCCCAAACTGTTCAGCAGATGGATTCTGCTTTTCACCCTCCTGCCACACAAAGCTGGAGTAAATAAACCACGAACCTCAATGTTAATTTTCTCTATTTCTTGCCTGAAATAAGACCTCTTTTCTAGGGCTTCAAGCTTCTCAGGTGATATTCATTTCTGGTGTAAATCAAGAATTGACAAAAGCGAACGATAGCAAATGTATATTCACGGGACAATTACGCTCATGATTGCCCAAGCCGCGATTGCCATGGTGACTCGATTTCTCCAGATGGAGAATGCAAAAGAATTGTGGCAGCGGTGGATTCGAACCCACGCCTCCGAAGAGACTGGTGCCTTAAACCAGCGCCTTAGACCGCTCGGCCACGCTACCCATACGGACCTCAGCCCTGATTCTATTCAATTGTTTCAGATAACTCCTACACTACTTGTCGGGAACTTGGATACACATCACATGTTATGCTAACCAAATTCGGCAATTTCTAAGTACTTGGAACCTTGTGCCATGTCCATCCCTGACTCCCAAACTGTTCAGCAGATGGATTCTGCTTTTTCACCCCTCCTGCCACAAAAGCTGGAGTAAATAAACCACGAACCTCAATGTTAATTTCTCTATTTCTGGCCTGAAATAAGACCTCTTTTCTAGGGCTTCAAGCTTCTCAGGTGATATTCATTTCTGGTGTAAATCAAGAATTGACAAAAGCGAACGATAGCAAATGTATATTCACGGGACAATTACGCTCATGATTGCCCAAGCCGCGATTGCCATGGTGACTCGATTTCTCCAGATGGAGAATGCAAAGAATTGTGGCAGCGGTGGATTCGAACCCACGCCTCCGAAGAGACTGGTGCCTTAAACCAGCGCCTTAGACCGCTCGGCCACGCTACCCATACGGACCTCAGCCCTGATTCTATTCAATTGTTTCAGATAACTCCTACACTACTTGTCGGGAACTTGGATACACATCACATGTTATGCTAACCAAATTCGGCAATTTCTAAGTACTTGGAACCTTGTACCATGTCCATCCCTGACTCCCAAACTGTTCAGCAGATGGATTCTGCTTTTTCACCCCCTCCTGCCACAAAAGCTGGAGTAAATAAACCACGAACCTCAATGTTAATTTTCTCTATTTCTTGCCTGAAATAAGACCTCTTTTCTAGGGCTTCAAGCTTCTCAGGTGATATTCATTTCTGGTGTAAATCAAGAATTGACAAAAGCGAACGATAGCAAATGTATATTCACGGGACAATTACGCTCATGATTGCCCAAGCCGCGATTGCCATGGTGACTCGATTTCTCCAGATGGAGAATGCAAAAGAATTGTGGCAGCGGTGGGATTCGAACCCACGCCTCCGAAGAGACTGGTGCCTTAAACCAGCGCCTTAGACCGCTCGGCCACGCTACCCATACGGACCTGAGACCTGATTCTATTCAATTGTTTCAGATAACTCCTACACTACTTGTCGGGAACTTGGATACACATCACATGTTATGCTAACCAAATTCGGCAATTTCTAAGTACTTGGAACCTTGTGCCATGTCCATCCCTGACTCCCAAACTGTTCAGCAGATGGATTCTGCTTTTCACCCCTCCTGCCACAAAAGCTGGAGTAAATAAACCACGAACCTCAATGTTAATTTTTCTATTTCTTGCCTGAAATAAGACCTCTTTTCTAGGGCTTCAAGCTTCTCAGGTGATATTCATTTCTGGTGTAAATCAAGAATTGACAAAAGCGAACGATAGCAAATGTATATTCACGGGACAATTACGCTCATGATTGCCCAAGCCGCGATTGCCATGGTGACTCGATTTCTCCAGATGGAGAATGCAAAAGAATTGTGGCAGCGGTGGGATTCGAACCCACGCCTCCGAAGAGACTGGTGCCTTAAACCAGCGCCTTAGACCGCTCGGCCACGCTACCCATACGGACCTCAGCCCTGATTCTATTCAATTGTTTCAGATAACTCCTACACTACTTGTCGGGAACTTGGATACACATCACATGTTATGCTAACCAAATTCGGCAATTTCTAAGTACTTGGAACCTTGTGCCATGTCCATCCCTGACTCCCAAACTGTTCAGCAGATGGATTCTGCTTTTTCACCCCTCCTGCCACAAAAGCTGGAGTAAATAAACCACGAACCTCAATGTTAATTTCTCTATTTCTGGCCTGAAATAAGACCTCTTTTCTAGGGCTTCAAGCTTCTCAGGTGATATTCATTTCTGGTGTAAATCAAGAATTGACAAAAGCGAACGATAGCAAATGTATATTCACGGGACAATTACGCTCATGATTGCCCAAGCCGCGATTGCCATGGTGACTCGATTTCTCCAGATGGAGAATGCAAAAGAATTGTGGCAGCGGTGGGATTCGAACCCACGCCTCCGAAGAGACTGGTGCCTTAAACCAGCGCCTTAGACCGCTCGGCCACGCTACCCATACGGACCTCAGCCCTGATTCTATTCAATTGTTTCAGATAACTCCTACACTACTTGTCGGGAACTTGGATACACATCACATGTTATGCTAACCAAATTCGGCAATTTCTAAGTACTTGGAACCTTGTGCCATGTCCATCCCTGACTCCCAAACTGTTCAGCAGATGGATTCTGCTTTTCACCCCTCCTGCCACAAAAGCTGGAGTAAATAAACCACGAACCTCAATGTTAATTTCTCTATTTCTTGCCTGAAATAAGACCTCTTTTCTAGGGCTTCAAGCTTCTCAGGTGATATTCATTTCTGGTGTAAATCAAGAATTGACAAAAGCGAACGATAGCAAATGTATATTCACGGGACAATTACGCTCATGATTGCCCAAGCCGCGATTGCCATGGTGACTCGATTTCTCCAGATGGAGAATGCAAAAGAATTGTGGCAGCGGTGGGATTCGAACCCACGCCTCCGAAGAGACTGGTGCCTTAAACCAGCGCCTTAGACCGCTCGGCCACGCTACCCATACGGACCTCAGCCCTGATTCTATTCAATTGTTTCAGATAACTCCTACACTACTTGTCGGGAACTTGGATACACATCACATGTTATGCTAACCAAATTCGGCAATTTCTAAGTACTTGGAACCTTGTGCCATGTCCATCCCTGACTCCCAAACTGTTCAGCAGATGGATTCTGCTTTTCACCCCTCCTGCCACAAAAGCTGGAGTAAATAAACCACGAACCTCAATGTTAATTTTCTATTTCTTGCCTGAAATAAGACCTCTTTTCTAGGGCTTCAAGCTTCTCAGGTGATATTCATTTCTGGTGTAAATCAAGAATTGACAAAAGCGAACGATAGCAAATGTATATTCACGGGACAATTACGCTCATGATTGCCCAAGCCGCGATTGCCATGGTGACTCGATTTCTCCAGATGGAGAATGCAAAGAATTGTGGCAGCGGTGGAGTTCGAACCCACGCCTCCGAAGAGACTGGTGCCTTAAACCAGCGCCTTATTTTTATTTTTTTCTCTTTAATAAAATTTTACATGAAGCATTTATAATGTTACATAAAAAGGCTAAAAAGGTATCACAGATGTTGAATTGCATTCAAGTCATGTATAGCATTACATGAATTTCATTCTTTGAAACGGATACTTAAATACAAGCTTACTACCGTCTAACCCAGGAAGTTTACTGGCATGATATATCGCTGAATAAACTTATCAGCACGGTTTTCAAATTGATACCTTGACCACAACAGATTAAAAGTGTTGTTTTATGTAACAGTTGAATAATTTTTCCAGACTGAGATTGCATCTCTGTAAAGAAAGAACCGCTCTTTTCTTGAAAACAGAGATTCTATATACAGATAACAATATGTTGATACTGTAGTTCAGACGAGACTGATTTGTCATGATTAAAACCAAATAGAAGCCAGGAAACTAACTGATTAAATGAAAATCCAGTGTCCTTCATTAAATCTGTGAACAGAGATTTAAAGAACGGAAATTGTGTCATGCAATTAATCACAGAATACAAACATATGAAGCAAATTTTCAACTTCAGTTTTACAAACCGGACACAGGTTAGTGTCTGTTTTGCCATATTTTGAATAATTTTTTCATTTGTGTAGATAATATTATGACTTAACCTGAAATCCAAAATCAATTTGTTCAGAGGATTTATCTATCAAGAATACACTTTTCCAAACTTTTGGCCAGTTAATGTCAATTGCATAGATTATCCCAGAATGAAATGGCTGTTGGCTCACAAAATAATGCATTAACAAATAAGGAATAATTAAATTTAACTGTGAGATCTTTAGAAGAAATATTTACATCATCTTTGCAAATAACAGCATCAGAATAATGTTCATTGTTATGTTTTATCGTTTTACTGGATAAAAATTGACAACCACTCACTTGGTAGTGACTGAATGATAATACAGTATGCTGTCTGTATCTCTGACACAGGTATATCATGTCTGTGGTCGTGTATAATTTCTTTATTGCTGGAAGAGGTAAAAGCCGAGGGGATAAACTCATAACAAATGTCGGCAATAGTAACAATGCCTGAATCAATGAAAATCTAAACAACAGCATTTTGCCCTTATAGCAAATGTGCGGATTATGAAACAAAGGCTGCGACATGATATCCTCGTGCTTAGTGACAAGCAGTCGCCTGCCGCACGTGATTTCGTCCCATGCAATCAAAACCTCAGCATAGAACGTGTCTCATATGGGTCAAACCAGGACGACTGTAAACAATACTGAAAATGTTTTTCTTCAAACCCATGTTCATGTATTGGGACATGAACACAGAACACGTTTGTTTCCATACTGCATGGAAATTGACATCCATGAGTTTTCGAATGACTTTTAATCTAAATGCATATATTTTGTATTTAAAATATGGAATTGATAATCCCCTGTGTAAAATGACCACAGCATGTCGACTGCTTGATCAGTGGGGTTTTACCGCCCCAGATAAAATGTGAAATTGCTGAATTTATTTCTTTCCTTGCCCACTCTGGAACAGGCACTACATGTGGGCCAGTATACCACAACCTTGACATTATGAACGTATTTATCACAATAGACTTACCCTGTAAGGATAAGTTTCTTTGTGACCACAACCCTAACAGAGACTTAATTTTTAGATATTTTGGTTTTCCAGTTTTTTGCTTTCACATTCAGCTTTATTAGGACCAAGGAAAATCCCTAATAGTTTGACACAGTCATTTTAACAGTAACTGGTAAGTTAAAATTTATATTGTTTGACCGGGCTTTACCTAAACACAGAACTTGAGATTTTGTTAGATTGACCTTTGCCCCGGTTGCATCACAATAGTCATTCACAGTGTCGAAAGCATTATATACAGACTGTGCATCAGACACTGTAACAGTAGTGTCGTCTGCATGTTGATATATTAAAGATGAGCACTGATTTGTGATTTGCACTGCATGTATAGATGAGTTAGCCTTAATGAGTAAATTCAAGGGTTGACTAACAATAACAAAAATTAAAGCTACTGAGGGGATCACCTTGTCGGACAGATTGTTCCATTGGAAAATATGGTGTAAGGTGACCATTGATTTTTACACTGCTTTTAAGTCAGTGTATAAAGTTTGATCCAAGAAATGAA